>NW_006383016.1:5059254-5068707 GCF_000327345.1 Myotis davidii
TGAGGCTGGGCTCCAGCTCTGAGGCCTCTGCCGCTGAAAGTAGGTTTCTGGCGTTTGCTTACAATGTTGCGATCCTGCTGGCTGAAGCCCAGCGGACTAAAGCAGGTTTCTGGGGTTTTGTTTAGCTTCTATATTTGTAACATAGTTGCTTCGAGTTGCAGCTCAGAGGCCGGCAGCGGCAGGTGTGGAACGTTGGAGTCCTAAGTCACTGAAGCAAGCAAGCCTCATGTTCGCTTTAAGTTGCCTGGCTGCCGGCCGCCATCTTGGCTGGAAGTTAATTTGCATATTGCCCTGATTAGCCAATAGGAAGAGTAGTGGTCGTATGCTAATTACCATGTTTCTCTTTTATTAGATAGGATTGCCAGTGCGCGTCATATGTACTGGCTGGGTGGTTGGGCAGTTGGACCGACATGTGGTTGGTCACTTAGCCTTTTATATATATAGAAGAAGATGTGTGTCATATGTACCGTCTGGTCAGTTGGATGGTCGGACAGATGGTTGGTTGGTCAGTCACTCACTTACCCTTTTATATATATAGATATATAGATTATATCTACTGCTGGATTTTTGTTGATTGCTTGAAGGAAGTAATGACTTGGGAGACAGACATGTTGTTAAGGAAGGGGTATTTTCTAGGAGGACAGGTTTTTATCCTTTGTTATGAAGTGTTCTGTTTTTGCTTTTTAGGTTTTCCTACTACTTTTATCCCAAACCATTTGACTTACTCCTGGAGTTTTATCTTTTCTCATTCCTCTATGGTCATGGTGTGCTCTCTGAATGGGTGATGCTGGAAAGCTGTGATTAGTTGTGTACATTTTAAATGTCATTAGGAAAACTGGTTTGTTGGTAGTGTGGCTACCTTTTTTTGCAGTCCTGAGGAGTCTAAAATTTCTCCCCAATTTTATAAAGGAGAACAGCCTTACCTAATTTAACAGTCACGCTATGTAACCCAGGAGAGTTACTTTGATAATGATCTGTAGCTTCAGGTTTGAAACATTCAATCCTTATACAACAATGTTTATTAATACAATGTTTATTAAAAAGCAGGATCAATATGGCTAATGAGATTTTTAACTTATATGATGCTACAGAAAAATGTATCTCTGGCTTTACACATGGTTTGTATTCTCATTTTTTACCATACACGGTGATTAAAGATGAAGTGTTGATGTTAATTTACGTCCCCGGTGATGATAAGAGGACTAAAGATATTTTTTGTTTTATTTTTGCAATTATTTTGTTGAGAAATAATTCACATAACTTTTTTTTTGTCTTAAGGTGAAAATGCGATTTTTAGTATATTTATAATGCTGTGCAACTAACACTAGCATCTAATTCTAGGACATGTCCATTGCCCTAAAAAGAAGCTCTATGCCTGTTAGTCACTCTCAACTCTCCCCTCCCCCAATCTCTGAAAACAACTGGTCTACATTCTGTCTATGGATTTGCCTATTCTGGACATTTCATAAAAATAAAATGTATTTTTTATTTTGTTTAGACACTACCAGAAGCATCTTTACCAAATTATGCCACAAATTTGAAAGATAAGAGTTCTTTAGTTTCATCTCTTTATAAAGTTATCCAGGAGCCACAAAGTGAGGTAAGTACTCTTACACTTTGTTGTATTAGAACTATTGATTGTATTAGTACAGTTGATTGATTTTTAAATTTTTATTTTGAAATATATATAAAAGAGTGAGAAACATATGTGTTTAAACAACTATAGTGTACATTATTGCCTTTGAGAAATGGGGTAGAGGGGGTAAGAGAAGAATACTTTATGTTCAAAAATGGCAGAGTAAAAAAACATTTATAATAAAATGAACTCCAGTGTACCCACCCCCAGGCCAAGAAATAAAATTATTGCCAAAATCCAAAAGCCATTTCTGAACATGTTCCTCCTTATCTCTCTCTCTGTATCTTGCTTGAGGTAGCCTAGAAAAGTCTGGGTCACTACATTCATCTACTCCTTTGGCAAATATTTGTGTTCACTATGAGCCAGCTGCAATGCTAGGCAATAGAAAATCAAAGATAAGTAGCATCTTTCAAAGATGAATAGCATTCCTCTCAAAAGAGGAAGGAGTAGAAAGTAAGTAAATACATACTTCCAAGGCAATTCTTAACTGATGCTAGTTGGATATGCTTGAATTTGCTAGGTGTGCAAGATAAAAGACCATTCCAAGCCGTAGGGATAGTTTACAGAGGCCTGAAAAAATGTAAGGCATTTAAGGAAAGGCAAGCACCGGCTGGTGTTTTCCCCAGTCCTTCTTTCTTTTCTCTTGCTTCCATCTCCTTTTCTTTCTTTTTGGTAGCAAATTTAGTTCGAAGGTGATAAAATGATCTATATTCCAGATTCTGATGCTTATAAATCCCACCATTCATAGTAGAAATAGAAAAGGGTTAGAAATAGTGTAGACAATAAAAAGGCATGGCAGTTAGAAAAAAAGCAAATACATAGGCTAATGCAGTAGTTAAGAGAGGATAAGACTGGTAGGAACTGAAGCTGGAAAGAGATTGGGTTGTAGCCATTGTGGATCTTGAAATCTGTCATAAACAGTATAGACTTTTTTTGCACTGAAGGGATGACTTGATTAGATTATTCCTTTAAGAAAGTGGCTATGTGGAGGATAGATTTGGAGAATGGAAAAATTGAAAACAAGAGAGTAGGAAGCTATTAAAATAGCCAAGGAGGGAGCTGTTGAGAACCTGAGCTGTGCCAGTTAGAATGGAAAGAGGGGGAATAGAGGGGAGGAATATGAGGCATGTGATTCTTTTGTACTTGATTTTGGTAGAAGACATGATAGGCTCTAATTACAGCCGTGGGCAAACTATGGCCCGCGGGCCGGATCCGGCCCGTTTGAAATGAATAAAACTATTGAAATAAAAGACTGTACCTTTTATGTAATGATATTTACTTTGAATTTATATTAGTTCACACAAACACTCCATCCATGCTTTTGTTCCGGCCCTCCGGTCCAGTTTAAGAACCCATTGTGGCCCTCGAGTCAAAAAGTTTGCCCACCCCTGCATACCATGAATATTATTATTACTCAGTGCTAAAATAACTTATACTTTGGAGTTCAGTCCTATATAGACCTATGTGCCTTTGGGATGAAACTATCAAAACTAGAGTCTTTAGTTATTTGAGTAGTTCACCTCTTTTGGAGGGGATCTGGAATAACTCAACTTCTGCTGAGTGTGCTATAAAGTGCATCATGAATTTTAAGTGCTGAAGGAAAGAATAGGGAGTATAGTGACAAAAATGTTAACTGGAATAACTGAATAGAATAATCATATTTTGCTTGCCCCTCCCTCCTCCCCAAAGCTTCTTAATTTGTATAGTATGTGTAAGTTGTTTCCTTGAAGAGTTTTAGTTTTTAATGTTTGGGTAAAAACTGTTTTAAAGTTTTCCATATTTAATTGAGAATTATTTCACCAAGTAGAGTAAGTATAGCTATGTGCTTTATAATTTTTTTTTAGTATTTTATTGATTTTTTACAGAGAGGAAGGGAGAGGAATAGAGAGTTAGAAACATCGATGAGAGAGAAACATCGATCAGCTGCCTCCTGCACATCCCAAACTGGGAATGTGCCCACAACCAAGGTACATGCCCCTGACCGGAATCGAACCTGGGACCCTTCAGTCCGCAGGCCGGTGCTCTATCCACTGAGCCAAACCAGTTAGGGCTGCTTTATAATTTTTTAAGCAAGTTAAATCTTATTTATCATTTTGTGCTTAATATTTTAAAAGACTTAAAAATTATTTTTCTGATGAACTGTGTTTTAACCAGGCTACTTTGGATTGAGTTTGTAAGGTAAATTTCTGATAGGCTAGTTTGGTTCATAGCATTTCTTTTATTCAAATTAACAGTGAAAACAGCTCTAATCGTTCATAGCACTATTTCTCAAACTGTGATGAAAGACCAGATTTTAAAAGTTTTCTAATATGCCACAGAATATGTATACCTAATGGTCATGGTGAACATGCAACTCACATCACATGTGAGGTCCCATGCAGATTTGATAAACCCTAACTAATCTATACTCTGAATAAATCTGCTGATCACCCACTTAGATGTTGGAGCATTATCAAGTTGCGATAAAAGTTTCTTCCTTTTAGTTTCTGTATTTATATTGTTGGGGACTGATAACAGTTTGTTGATGGTTTTCAGTCCACGGACCACACATTTAGAAGCACTGATTTAGGAGGTTTTGCATATAATTTTGTTTTATGGTTTTTGCCTGATTAATGTGGTAAAGGTAGTGTGTAATCTGTATTTTTTTAAAATTCTTTATTGTTGAAAGTATTACGTATGTCTCCTTTTCCCCCCATTGACCTCTCACCAGCTGTTCTCATCCCGCAGGATATGCCCTCATCCCCCTACAGTCTGTGACCATGGGTTATGCTTATATGCATGCATACAAGTCCTTTGGTTGCTCTCTTACCCTCCCTCCCCCCCACCCTGCCTTCCCTCTGAGGTTGGATAGTCTGGATCTATTTTTGTTCATCAATTTATGTTGTTCATTATATACCACAAATGAATGTGATCATGTGATATTTATCTTTTTCCAACTGGCTTATTTCGCTTACCATAATGCTGCCCAGGTGCATCCATGCTATTGCAAATGGTAAGAGTTCCTTCTTTTTTACAGCAGTGTAGTATTCCATTGTGTAGATGTACCACAGTTTTTTCATCCACTCATCTGCTGATGGGCACTTAGGCTATTTCCAAATCTTAGCTATTGTAAATTGTCCTGATGTGAACATAGGGGTGCATATATCCTTTCTGATTGGTGTTTATATTTCTTGGGATATATTTCTAGAAGTGAGATTACTGGGTCAAATGGGAGTTCCATTTTTAATTTTTTGAAGAAACTCTATACAGTTTTCCACAGTGGCTGCACCAGTCTACATTCCCACTAGCAGTGCACGAGGGTTCCTTTTTCTCCACATCCTTGCCAGCACTTGTCGTTTGTTGATTTGTTGATAATAGCCATTCTGACAGGTGTGAGATGGTACCTCATTGTTGTTTTGATTTGCATCTCTCAGATGATTAGTGACTTTGAGCATGTTTTATATGTCTCTTGGCCTTCTGTATGTCCTCTTTTAAAAAAGTGTCTATTTAGATCCTTTGTTCATTTTTTTGATTGGATTGTTTATCTTCCTTTTGTTAAGTTGTATAAGTTCCCTACAAATTTTGGAGATTAAAACCTTGTTGGATATAACATTGGCAAATATGTTCTCCCATGTTGTAATCCATATTCTTAAAAGACAACATAGCCCAGCTGACCTGGCTTAGTGGTTGAGCATCAACCTATGAATCAGGAGGTCACACACAGTTTTTTGATTCCTGGTCAGGGCACATGCCCAGGCTGGGAGCTCGATCCCCAGTAAGAGTCTTGCAGGAGGCAGCCAATCAATGATTCTCTCTCATCATTGGTGTTTCTATTTTTCTCTCCCTGTCCCTTCTTCTCTGAAATTAATCCTATATAATAAAAGCCTAATATGCTAAGTGTCCGGTCAACCGGTCGTCCGTTCAACCAATCAAAGCATAATATGCTAATGATATGCTAAGGCTGCTCAACTGCTCTCTATGATGTGCACTGACCACTGGGGGCAGACCGTCAACCGGTCAACCAGTTGCTATGATGTGCATTGACCACCAGAGCACGGATGCTCTGACTGGTAGGTTAGCTTGCTGCTGGGGTCCGGCTGATCGGGACTGAGCAAAATGGGCTGGACATGCCCTGGAGCCCTCCCGCGGTCCCTCCCCAGCTGGCCAAACTCCTGTGTCTCTCCCCGCCCTAATCGTGCACTGGTGGGTCCCTCAGTCTGGCCTGCGCCCTCTCACAATCCAGGGCCCCTTGGTGGATATCTGAGAGCTGCTTTTGGCCCAATCCCGCAGGCCAGGCCAAAGGACATTAGTTTCTGTTCATTATAATTATTGGTAGTAGAAAATCTGTCTAGTAACTTGACTTATATTTATAGCCTGATGGTGTGAAAAATGACTACTCTGAATCTCTTCAAATATTTGTTTATGACTCAGTGTGATCACTGAATATGCTTTATAATAATACTTACCTACAAGGGTCTCTTATCTTGACTTTCAGTTTTTAAAAATGTCTATTATACAGAGGTTGTGGTGGGAGAGGAAAGGTTATATAGATAATTTCCAAATCATGTTTAAAACAAAATGACCACAATGTTTAGATTATCCTGTGGCAATTAACCATGGTTTCAATAGGGATGTAGATCTAAGGGCTCTGTAATTATTCAGCTATTTCACACACCAGTCATTGACAAATGCTGCCTAATTCTAAACTCAGGAGATAACAGTAACTATGTAGCCAATTATTTATATATTGGCATTTTTATTTTTAATTAGAAAGAAAGGGTATTAAAGATATTAAGGAGAAACTATTTATGTCCTAGGTATTTTAAGAAATTAAAAAGATATGGTTTTACTAACAATGCTACCTTAGTTATGAAATATTTTAAAGTTTATGAAGTACTTCTATATACACTTGCTTTGCTTTAGCCTTCCACTAGAGTTCAAAGTTTTACTAAATAGTTTAGCAATGAGTAGTCCCCACCCCCGCAAAAAAAAAAGGGAAACACTTTTATATATTTTAGCAGTTACAATCAAGGAAAAACTTATCAGTGTCTTTCAAATACAATCCAATCTTTGAATTAACATTTTGCCCTCTTCTAGTTGCTAGAACCTGTCTGTCACCAGCTCTTTGAATTCTATCGCAGTGGAGAGGAACAGTTACTTCGATTTACACTGCAGTTTCTTCCAGAACTGATTTGGTGCTACCTTGCCGTCTCAGCCAGCAGAAATGTGCACAGCAGTGGATGCATTGAAGCTCTTCTTCTAGGGGTTTACAATTTGGTTTGTATTTAATGTGGTTAACAAAATGCATAACATTTTCAGCAAAAGCAAGTAGCAACTACTTTTCATGTTTGTAAAGCTAATATTTGTTTTTTTGTACAACAAATGATTCAGCTCATTCTTCCAAACATAACTTTATGAGGTTGAGGTCTATATGGGCATAAGGTACACAACTGTTTAGATAAATTAATGTGTGTGTGTGTATATGTATGTATATATATGTATGTATGTGTGTGTATGTGTATGTATATGTATATATATATATAAAAGGCTAATATGCAAAGTGTCCCTGCGGGAGTTCGATCAGGAGTTCAATCACTTGCTATGACGTACGCTGACCACCAGGCCTAGGGACCCTACCTGTGCACGAATATTGTGCACCGGGCCTCTAGTTATGTAAATAACTCTTTTGGGATTGACTGAAGACTGAAAATAAGACCATTTCTTTTGTAGACATATCTGAAAATATCATTATTGAATTTAAAAGTTTTTAAACCTAAAACTCATTGTCTATAAATTGTTTGTGACCTTCACAAAAAGCTTCGGAGAAAAAATTTAGTCTAACATCTACCACTAATAGTTCTGTAAAATTTGGACTGTCTCCAGAGTTTATAACATTGATTTAACATATAGTTTGAATTACTAATAGTGTTTTTATATTAATTAGTATGACATTCTAGATACTTAAGGTTTCTACTTTTTAAAATGGAAAAAAGTAAGAACTTTTTTTTGACATATTTCATAACTGTGTCAATTGATTTAGAAAATGTAACTTTTTACATGAAAAAAATAATGACTATTAAGACTATATTTATATGTCAGCCACCCTTAAAATTGTTACTTATATATAATTTTTTATGTTACTTATATTTTAAAAGGAGAAAGATTTATGCGATCCGAAGAGAAACCAGAGTATTATATTACTATATTTCAAAAGTGGAAGGTTAACTCCAAGTATTTCTGAATAGTTTATGATGGATTATCATAATTTAAGATTTCAGTTGACTTTAAAATTCTTCTCAGGTCATACTTTAGAATAACAATTTAAATTTAACTTTTAAATTTATGTGCAAAACACAAATATTTTAATATACTTTCTTTTACTTTTGTAGGAAATAGTTGACAAACAGGGACATAGCAAAGTATTGAGTTTTACGATTCCATCTTTATCCAAGCCATCTGTATATCATGAAGTAAGTGACATTTTATCAAAGTATGCTTATTATTGCTAAGATTTGAAGTTGCTATAAATTGTGGTCTGGTTATTGAGACAAAATTTTTGATCAATTTATTAGTATTGTAAGTATAAAAGACTGAAGTATTTGCTGTTTTCAAATTTGAAATAAGAACTCAAAATCATTAAACTCTAAAATCTGATTCTTAAGAAATCTAAAGTATTCATTTTGAAATATTCTTCTCTTCTTCTAATGGATAAGACTAGTCTATTTTTTTGGTAGCAATTATGTATTTTCTTGGCAGAATTTTTGAAGTTTAACTATTATTCCTATTTGTAGTTTGGTTGTTAGTTATTTTTTTAAAAAAAATATGTATTTTATTGATTTTTTACAGAGAGGAAGGGAGAAGGATAGAGAGTTAGAAACATCGATCAGCTGCCTCCTGCACACTCCCCACTGGGGATGTGCCCGCAACCAAGGCACATGCCCTTGACCGGAATCAAACCTGGGACCCTTGAGTCCGCAGGCTGACGCTCTATCCACTGAGCCAAATCGGTTAGGGCAGTTGTTAGTTATTCTTTAAGCAGAAAATTTAGTAGACAGTCTGAATATTTTTAAGATATATGATTTCATGGCAATTATTCTTAGTGGTATATGTATTCTAAGTATCACATTTTTAACAGAAGGGTTTTTATTTCTTTATTCAAATCTCCTTTTTTTAGCCTTCCAGCATTGGGTCCATGGCTCTGACTGAGAGTGCACTATCCCAGCATGGTTTGTCAAAAGTTGTATACAGTGGACCTCACCCCCAAAGGGAGATGCTGACAGCACAGAATAGGTATGCTGTAGAGACATAACCTACACTGCTACCGCACTGATTAAAAACATTATTTCAGTAGGCTTATAAATAATGTTTAATGAGTTGTGTATAACAATTTTTTAAAAATAGAGTCATTGTACAAGAGAAAAAACATAGTCCCGATTTGCCACTTATACTTTGCTTTAGATGTCATTGGAAACATCGAATTTTAAGATAATTTTCATGTGACTGTTACTTGGGAAGTCTTTTTTCTTTTTGGAGTTCTGTATTATTATTGTTGTGATTATTTTGTATAGGTTTATTCTGTAACATACCTCTCCCCAATGCCTGCTTAATTTAATTATGGTTGACTTAAAATTTTAAAGATTTGTAAATATTCTTTTGGTTTATCTTTAGGTTTGAAGTGTTGACATTCCTTTTGTTGTGTTACAATGCTGCCTTAACCTATATGCCCAGTGTTTCTCTTCAATCATTGTGTCAGATTTGTTCAAGGTAAATTAAAATTTAAATGTTTTTAATATTGAAATATATGAATCTAGGATTGCTAGTTTGTTATATATCTAAGT
>NW_006383016.1:5069261-5074345 GCF_000327345.1 Myotis davidii
CATCCCTTGTTTAAAAAAAATTGAGCCACTAGGTTGGTTAAATAAATTATGGTAGTCCTTGGTATACTATGCAAACATTTTAAAATTGTGATTTAAAAAGGCATTTACTGATATATTGTATATGCTATGATTCTAGCATTGATTTAAAATATAATGGTTATTTCTGATTGGTAGAATTATGGTTTATTTTAATGTTTTCCTATATGATTTTCTGTCCTTTTCTAAATTTGCTGTGCTGTGATGAACATGTTACCTTTAAAAAACAAATAAACAGCAAACCAAAACAAAAAGATATACAAAATGCCTTTGGTAATTCAAGTAAATAGAGATAATAGAGAATTAAGAAACTTGTAGAATAATTTAAATTTGGGGGCCTTATTTAGAAAATGTAACTTTGAAAATTAATAAAAGGGAGGGTGCATAGACCAATACTTAGAAATCAAATCAAAACGAACCAAACAGAAAATCAGAAATTGATACTGAATAAGATATAAAACTGTACAGGACCAGAGGGAGAAGGTTGGTAATAAAGCAAGAGGCTTGTAAGAGAAGATAAGAGAATTGGAGAGTCAGATGATTCCTAAATTAGCATAATTATATTTCCTAGACGTTGAAAAATGATACCAATGTGCCATCTTTCCTACTTACTGAGTTTTTCTAATATGTTTCTTCTTTTAAATCCTTTAAAGTCACAGGTGCCCAGACTTCTGAATTTCACAAGATCTGTAAAATTTTTAACAAAGATGGAGTGGGTAGAACATCTACATAGTGTTGCCAACTTTTTATCTTGCCAAGTGATGTTATAAATATCTACCATCAACATTATTTTACAAAACTGAGACTATTTTAATATCAAAAAGCAGGGAGAGTGGAAGGGAAGGACAATAATTTATAAATTAAAAACGGGATGTTTAGCTTTCTTTGTTTCTCATTTCACTATGGTCTAGTAAAACTTTGTTATGGATTAAAATGAGAATAAGGACCAACACTTCAGAAAAACTAGTTTAAGGAGTGACTTGATGCAGCAGCTTTCACCTTTAGACCTTAAAGCAGACTACAAAGCCCAGCTTCTACTCTGGAGCAGTGTCTTAGGATAGTAGGGCTCAGGAATGCAGCTACAGATATAGATAAAGACATCTATACCATATATCCGAAACTTAACATCTTCTAAAACAGTATGTCTTATTTGTCCAAGTTCATTTAATGACACTACCATCCAGACTGCTATTCACACTAGTGTAGAAATAATCATATACTCCTATTCAATTTTACTTCTCAGATGTGACGCCACCCTTACTCCTTTAGTTTGGCTCACTTTATCTCACCTGTGGGATATTTTGACACTCTCTTCTGTTTCAGTGAACTCTTCCAGTACAACCTATGTGGTATAATTGAAAGACCAAGCTGATCATGTCACTTCCTTGCTTAAAACAAGACCTTTAGTTGCTTCTCATTGCCTACATGATAAGCCTAGCAGGGTATAAGATACTCTGTGATCTGACCCCTATTTAGCTTTTCTGTTATTTTCTAGTGTCCTAGCATTCTATCCTACTAAAATTTCCCCAGTTTACTTGATGTCATGCTATTTCATCCTTTTTTCTTCAAGACTCTAGGTTGGTTAAATAAATTATGGTAGTCTTTGGGTGAGGATTTAAAAAGAAAAAAAAAGTTAAATAAGTTAATATGAGCCACTAGATTGATTAAATAAATTATGGTAGACCAAAGGAAAGCTTTCTGGGAAACCTTCTCTGACTTTCTACTTCCACTAGAGTTTCCCACTCTCTCCTTTTATTAGTTCTGTAACTTACTCATTGAAATATTTGTTTACTACACAGTCTCCATGGTTAAATTGTGACTCCCTGTGGGTGCTACAGCTTTCATCTATATCCCTAGTGTATGACACAATACAAACCTTGATAAGTATTTACTGAATGAATAAATTGAAAAAATTCTATCTTTCATATATTGCTTCTCTGTTATTTACTTCCACATATACCATAAAAGTGTAAGGTATAAAAAGTAAGATGGTTCTAAGTTTGTTTTTTTAGATAATAAGAGTTAGAGGAGTCTATTTTAGTTTGGATGTAAGTTTTTGTAACAGCAAACAACATTTAAGTTGGTTTTATTTCATGTCCAGCTAAATTTTTTCAGTTTCTGTCTTAGTCAACTCAGGCTGCTGAAATACTATAGACTAAGTGGCATTTATAGACATTTATTTCTCACAGTTATGGAGTCTGGCAGATTAAAGGTCAAGGTGCCAGTAGATTTGGTTCCTGGCGAAGGCCATCTTGCTGGCTTGCAGGCTACTGCCTCCTCACTGTGCCTTCACATGGAAGAGACCTCTGGTCTTTCTTCCTCTTCTGCTAAGGGCACTAATCCTATGGTGGTGCCTCACTTCCATAACTTTATCTAAACCTAGTTACTCCCAAGGGCCCTATCTCCAAATATTACCATATTGGGGGAATAGGGCTTCAACATGAATCTGAGGGGGACACAAACATTCAGTCCATAAGTATCGCTGCTCCCTTTTACCTATGGTTCTAAAGAATTTTAAGATCCTCTCAACATCAAATGAATGTATACCTGCTCTTTAAAGTTGCTTTAAATTAATGATACCCTCGTGAGTATATTTTTGAAATGGTCTGTGGTATACTTGAGCATATTTAAGTAAAAGTTTAGATTCCTGGAGTGGAGGAAATATTAAGTTCCAGGTAGTAATTGCTTTGGGGAAGGGAGTAAGTCATTACAATCTATTGATTGGTACTATATTAACCCCTTCCCCAATAATTTTTTTGTTAAAAACGTTTCTTTTTCAGACTAATTTTTTTATTTTGGTTCTATATAGTATTTTTGATGCTGGTTATGAAAACAGTTTGTAATTATTTTTTCTTCCCATTTTTGTGGTTAAGAATAGTATTTCCTCAGAAAGTTTCTAGATGAAATTATTTAGAATGGTACGTATGTAGCTGGTTTTTGAAGGTAAAGTTTTTAGACGAGTATACTCGTCGACGACTGAAAAAAGAACATTTTGTGAAAACGTGTATACACGTTTCTGCCGGGGAAGGGGTTAAGTAATGGTTGTATTATATCAACCACAGCACATTATGAGAAAACAGTTCTTTTCTATTTTATTGAAAATAAAGCCCTAGCTGGTTT
Source organism: Myotis davidii (assembly GCF_000327345.1). Classification (NCBI taxonomy): domain Eukaryota; kingdom Metazoa; phylum Chordata; class Mammalia; order Chiroptera; family Vespertilionidae; genus Myotis; species Myotis davidii. The sequence continues at coordinate 5,072,418 of NW_006383016.1, forward strand.
GGCTTAGTGGATAGAGCATCAGCCTGCGGACTGAAGGGTCCTGAGTTCAATGCCAATCAAGGGCACATGCCTAGGTTGCAAGCTTGATCTCTAGTAGGGGGCTTGCAGGAGGCAGCTGATCAATGATTCTCTCTCATCATTGATGTCTCTATCTTTCTCTCCCTCCCCTTTCTTCTCTAAAATCAATAAAAAAAAAGAAAATGAAAACTTAATTTTTTTAAAAAAGCAGTGCATGCTGATTATAGAAAATTTAGAAAATACATTCTATATAATAAAAGGCTAATATGTAAATAGACTAAACTGTAAAAACCACCGGTCGCTAATGATGTGCACTGACCACCATGGGGCAGACGCTCAATGCAGGAGCTGCCCCTGGTAGTGCGCTTCCACAGGGGGAGCATTGCTCAGCCAGAAGCTGGGCTCATGGTTGGCAGGCACAGTGGCAGTGGCGGGAGCCTCTCCTGTCTCCGCGGCAGCACTAAGGATGTCCAATTGCCAGTTTAGGCCCACCCAGTTGGACATCCCTTGAGGGCTCCAGGACTGTGAGAGGGATGTCTGACTGCCAGCTTAGGCCCAATCTCCTGGGGAGCAGGCCTAAGCCGGCAGATGGACATCCCCTGAGGGGTCCCAGACTGTGAGAGGGCACAGGCCAGGCTGAGGGACCCCCTCCCCACCCCCCAAGTGCATTAATTTTTGTGCACCGGGCCTCTACAATAAATCAAAAAGAAAGTACATTACCCTGGTTGGGTGGCTCAGTTGGTTGGAGTATCATACTATATACCAAAAAGGTTTTGGGTTTGATCCCTGGTTGCGGTGCAGAGGAGGCATCTGCTCTTTTTCTCTCACATTGATGTTTCTCTCTCTCTCAAAAAAAAAATCAATTAAAAAAACTAACACATCCTTGGGTGAGGATTTAAAAAAAAAAGGGAAGAAAGTACATCTATAATACCACAGCCCAGAGATAACTCTAAGACTTTGTATATGATCTTTTTATACAGATTAGGATACATGCATGGTTTTGTACAGTTTTTTCCTGTTATTTAAGTAGACTTTCAAAACATCAGGGCAACCTGCTTGGGTCCCCTCCCTGTAGCAGGGAGCTTTTCTATAATAAAACTGCTTTCACTAAAAAAATACACACACGCCAAAAAATACCACACGTCATGTTTAATTGTTTCATAGTATTGTCCGAATGATTTATTATTGATCTGCTGTATTGGACTTTAGGTGGCTTCCTATTCATTATAATAAGTACTCCTTAACTTTAGTACACCTTAAATATTCTTCACTATAATAAATACTTCCGGGGGGGAGGAGGCAGCAGTTAATGGGGGATGAGGACACATATATAATACCTTAACCAATAAAGAAATTAAAGATTAAAAAAAGTAAAGAACCAAATTAAATTAATAAATACTTCCTTTTATTCCTTTAACAATTTTTGGTAAAAATATATTGATCTTTCTCTAGGAATCTACCTTTGTTGTCATATTTAGGCATTCAAAGAATATGTAACTATTTGCTTATTTTATTTCTCTTATGGTTTTTAACATTAAAAATTTTAATCTATCTTTAGTTTATTAAGGTATGTACTGTTTGTGGTTTGAATGTCATTTTAGAGTATTTTTTTACGCCTGCAGTTTGTGTCAAGAATTTTGTCAGCGCCCAGATGGCGTGGCTCAGTGGTTGAGTGTCACCTATGAACCAGGAGGCCATGGTTTGATTCCTGGTCAGGGCACATGCCCGAATTGTGGGCTCAATCCCCAGTGGGGGGCGTGTAGCAGGCAGCCAATCAATGATTCTCTCTTGTCATTGATGTTTCTGTCTCTCTCTCCTCCTCCCTTCCTCCCTGATATCAATAAAAATATATGTATCTTTGGGTAAGAATTTAAAACAAGAACAACAAAAACACAGAACTCACAGAACTT
>NW_006383016.1:5075765-5096941 GCF_000327345.1 Myotis davidii
CGCGGAAAACAGGTTTCTGGAGTTTTTTTTTAGCTTCTATATGTTACTATGTTTCAAAGTGCCCACTCAGAGGCCTGCAGCGGCAGGCGGGGAACGTTGGAGTCTGCCGTCACTGAAGCAAGCAAGCCTCATGTTCAGTTTAAGCTGCCTGGCTGCCGGTAGCCATCTTGGCTGTCAGTTAATTTGCATATCGCCCTGATTAGCCAATGAAAAGGGTAGCAGTCGTATGCCAATTACCATGTTTCTCTTTTATTAGTGTAGATAGTGCTGAGTCCATGTACTAGGTTTTACAGTGACTAAAAATTATTAATAATTGATCAAAATTAGTGAATCAACTCTGAGAATATGGTTCACTTACTACATATTAACACCCCTCTAGCTTTATGCATTTTTCCCCCAATCTAATTGGCTTAGGAAAATGTTACAGACCAATATTCTGTTTGGAAAGATTCTTTTGTTTAGAGAAGCGAGCATACCCAGTATACTGTTGGCTTATAAATGTTAAAAAGTAAATTACTTAAAATTTTACCAATTTTACAAATATTTTTATTTTGGTCTTTCTAGAATCTGTGTTTGTGGATATCCCAGACAACATGTAAGAAAATACAAAGGTGTAAGTAGCAGGATACCAGTTTCTTCAGAATTCATGGTGCAGATGTTAACAGGGATTTATTTTGCTTTGTAAGTTTATTTCATATACAAAGTAAATATTTTATCTTTTTGGAAAATTATAGTTTGTTGTTTTATTGTTACTATATACTTACCTCAATAGATAAATAATTGGCATATATTTGTGAAAGAATATCAATCAAGATCTTGATAATAGTTGTATTTCAAATGTCTTTTAATGTTCTGAAGAATTTGCATCCAACTAAAACACTTCATTTTTTTAAATTTAAGAACAGAATGAAAATTAGCAACACCTAAATATACGCACAGTTCCTTTTTTCATTACTCTTTTTGCTGTAATTTTCAAATAGCTTTTTTCCACCAATGAATATCTTTTTCCATTCTAGATATTTTAACTCTTAAAAAACAATTTAAAGCATCTTTGATCACAAATAATGTATTATTAGTTTCTAATATTGATGCTCAGCCTTAATGCCTTATATACTAGTATTTTTCTTTGAACCCTATCTTTTACTTGGTAATTCTCTTATTACACATATCTTACTATATTTTTTATTATATTCAGTTGGTACTTTAACTTTCCCTGGTAGATTATAAACCTCATGAATGAGGCAGAATTTATGATCTTTGGGCCACATCTGGACTGCTGCCTGCTTCAAAAAAAATTTTGTGTGTGTGTGTGTTATCTATGGCTGCTTTTGTGCTATAGTGACAATTGAGTAGAGACTGTATGGGCCACAAGCCAAAAATATTCATTATCTAGTCCTTTAAGGAAAAAGTTAACCCCTGGGTTAGACCTTTAATATTGTCCCATTATACTCACACACACACTTGTTTCCTGATATATTGCTAATATTTGCAACATACATCACGTACACTTCTAAATGACTACCAAAATACAAAGAAGTAACTACTTAGGATATTGCAAGCCACAGTAGTTGTAGATTCTCATTAAAAACCATGGGAGCCCTAGCTACGGTTGGACTCAGTGGATAAGAGCTTTGGACTGGGGACCGAAGGGTCCCAGGTTTGATTACGGTCAAGGGCATGTACTTTGGTTGCAGGCTCCTCCCCGGTCCAGGCCCTGGTCAGGGTGCATGCAGGAGACAGCCAATCGATGTGTTTCTCTCACATAGATGTTTCTCTCTGTCTTCCCCTCTGTCTTCCACTCTCTCTGAAAATCAATATCCTCGGGCGAGGATTAAAAAATATTTTTAAAAACCGTGGGAGTTAACAGAATAATTTAACCATAAAGTGTTCTGAACATTAGTCTAAGGTATATAATTTACTATGTTCTGACTTGCTTTGAAAGTGTAAAATGCTTTGAGGTTACCTGGCTTATTTTTATATCTGTTTCATAAATGGAAATATCTTTAGAGAAGAAAAGTACATCTATAAAAAATTCTTTTCTATTAATTGGCTTTCAGATACAATTGAAAGGAATTCAAAGATTTAAAAATATGTATTTAAGGAGAGTATAATGCTAAGCAATGTACTAATCTGACCAATTATTTTCCTCAGTAAAGATAGTTTCTCATTATATTTTGTTCAAGTATATAGAATTAATTTAAAATAATTATATTTTATTTATTTAATTTTATAGTTATAATGGAGAATGGGATCTAGCTGAAAAAGCATTGGATGATATTATTTACAGAGCCCAGTTAGAATTATATCCAGAGCCATTGTTGGTAAGTGCCTCATTTCTTTATGCAATTTTTTAAATTTAAAAATTCTCAAATTAGAACTATAAATTGAAGAGTAGCCATTCATATGTCAGTAATACTCAGTGATTCATGCTCCTGTTATACTAGGAAAATTTTTTTATTTGAAAAGGTACACATATAATAAAAATTGACCATTTCATTTGGCTAACTTCTTGGATACCTGATAAATAGTCTTTTTTTTTAACTTATAGGAATATTCTCCTTAACATGCTAGAAGTACACTTATTAGTTAGCATTAAGTATTTGGAAATATAATTTAATCTTTTGAAATTTCATCACTTAAATATCATATTTAACTATAAGTTTTCTTCTGAGCTCTTACTCTTTATTCCAGAGGATTTATATATTATCTTATAGGAAATACCTTGGCGAAAGTATTCTTTTCAAAAACGTGTTAAAATTTAACATCTTGTTTTATCTAAGGTGTAATAATACATTTTTATTTTTTAATACCAATCTTAAACTGTATGTTTCCTTCTTAGGTTGCTAATGCAATAAAAGCTTCGTTGCCTCATGGTGCCATGAAATCTAGTAAGGAGGGTACAAGGTGTATTCAAGTTGAAATCACACCAACTTCCTCTAGAATATCAAGAAATGCAGTAACCAGCATGTCAATAAGAGGTCATCGGTGGAAAAGACATGGTAAGAAATAAAAAACTCTACACATTAGAGGATTGTTGAGTCTATCACATTTTTCTCTGTACTGTAACTCCTGGCTTTAGTAAACAGTATCATAGTGGCATGGAAGAAAGAGTTATTGGATCACTTTTAATTTCTAATTTATTGTCCATGAGTGACAGGCAATAAGGAAAATAGAGCCCCTTATGTTACATTCATGAATGAAAATTTATTTAAATGTTGCTATTGGTTTTAAAATTATATTTCCATAGAGAGAAAAGTAGAAAAATACATTTAAAAATTATTCATACATTTTGAGTTTCTATTCACAATTACTTGCAAATATTTCTTAATGTTTCTGATTTCTCAACCTTCTAGCAGGTACACTTGCATATTGAAGTAGAACGACTAACATTTTCTTCTGGATTTTCTGTAAAGGATGCCATAGTATTGATGCAACTCTAGACATTTCTGTTTTCTGGAAGTTAATTTTCTTCAAAGATTGTCTGTTTAATATTCCTCCTTGACCATTTCGTTTTATTATTTGAAAATTCTATTGGAAATTCATTTTATTCACCATGGCCTTCTCAATGCTTTCTATTTCTCTTCTCTTATAATTAATTATTTCTTATTTAATTTCTTATCCTTTTTATAACTTCCCTTCTATCTAGAAGTTATTGTAGTGGCAAATATCTGTGTAAATATCAGTGTCATCTTTCTCAGAAGATAATAATAGAGTGGGAAGCAAAAAGCACTTCTTTGCCCTAAGCAAACATTGATTAGGAGTAAAGCAAAATCAGTTCTCTATTTTCTTCTTCCTATAAATTGATGAAAATGTTAGCTCCTTTTGGTATATTTAGTTATATTTGTCTCTAGGGTCTCTCTAGAGAAATGCAAATGTGAGAAGAATGAGATTATTTATGGTGAAATAGAAAGTTGATGATGAGAAAAGTTGTCACTGTTCTTTCTCAGGGAAACTAGGAGATAGTATGTCAAATAAAGAATAATGATGAAAATTTCCAGCTTAATCAATGATCACTATGAATCTTTTTTCTTTAAAAGTAGTGTGACAGTTCTTGAAGGTCCTTTAGGAAGGCATTAAAACGATGGTAATGTTTGCCATTAGCAAGGCAAATCGTTACTATTTAAAACAAGCAGATACTTCAGTTTCTTGAGTGAAAATTGTTACTGAATGGAACTAGATTATAGGTATAAAGTAATTTAATTAGATATGGTAATACCTTAGAGATCAGTGTTTTGTTTGGGCATAAATAGGTGAATACAGGCACAGAGGCAATGAACCAGATCATATGGGTCATTGTGGACATAATGGCTTCCAAAATACCACTTTAGGAAATGTAAGAATGAATTTTAATTCCTTTGTTTACTTTCCTTTCTTGCTATTTAAGTGGGCATATTGGGAATTAGGAAGAAAAATATGGGTCCTTCAGTTAAAAATGTAAAATATTTAAGCTCAATTGTATTTGTGTGTGTGTATGTATGAGAGAAAGAGAAGGTGCGTGAATGGGTCCATGCATGCATTTAACAGAAAAAGATGTGCACCCTGCAATAAAATAGAAGGCATTTTTCCAGAAATAATTTTAAAGGAATAAATTACCAAAACAAGAGAAAAGAGAGTTTGAGGTATATTGTATCTATTAGGTGCTTACATATTTTCCAGATTACATTTTGGCCTCCACTTGGGTAGTTGGCACTTAGGGCTACAGCTTCATTAAAATAACCTTCCTTATCATCTGTTCCCTTATACTTATTCAACCTTCACAACTCTAACACTCCTGTTTATGGTAACAAAAAAGTCACAGATGAGGATTTAGTAAGAGAATGAACTATAAAAAGAAGTCAGGTGAATGGAGCAGATACAGTATATAGCTCTGTCTTGTTTTCCACTTCTGTAGTGTGAGTTCCCGTTATCCAGTGGACTCTAAAGTATTCCTAGTCTAAGGTCCTTATTTATCTCTTCAGGTAGGTTGCATTCTCCTGTTTTTTAGTGTAGCCTTGGCTTTCCTTTTTACAGCAATACTTTTCATTGTTACCTTGTTTTGCTGAATTAAAAACTTTTCTGTTTTCCATTTTTGTAGTCCTGATTCCTGCTTGAACACCTTATTATTCTGGGCTCTTTAGCTGATACTGGCTTCTTATGGGGAAGATAAAATATCTTTGCTCTAGTTCTTACATATATAAATAATTATCAAGTTATACTTAAATTTATGTATGTATAAATTATATTTATTACATTCATATATAAATTACATATATGAATTACAATCAAATTTGATTTATTTATACATTATTTTTTGCAGAAACAATGCTTTTTATCCCTTAATGTTTCTGAAGCAGAGTACTACAGACTGTAGGTTTAGTTTATGACTGTGAAAACACATTTAGAGTTTATTTGATGGAAATCTAATGCATTTCCTATTTAACTTATATCCATACTACTCCCTTACCAAACCAAACCTCCCAGGGAGAGGGATATCTTCCCAGACTTTGAACTGTATCACACAGTAGGGACATGGAATATCCAACTGTAAGCCTACGAGATTAGGATTGGGGAAGAAGAAGGGAGGAGAAGCAGGAACTTTAAGGAAGAGTCTTTTTCCTTTTCTCCTTGCCTCTTTGTTACTGCTAGGAAAGAAGAAAGCAGTTGGCTCCTTTAATCCCCTTTCCTTGAGTTTCTTCCCCCCTTTTAATCTTTTTTTCTTTTATTTATTTTTTTAATTGAGATATAATTGATATGTAAAATTATATTAGTTCCAGGTTCACAACACGATTCAATATTTGTATATATGCGAAATGGTCCCCACAACATACCGAGTGAACATCCATTGCCGCACATAGTTACAAATGTTTTTTTCTTTTTTGTGATGAGAATTTTCAGATCTACTCTTGTAGCAACTTTCAAATATAAAATATAGTTTTATTAATATAGCTGCCATGTTGTACATATGCAACCCTAGGACTTTCTTTATATATAGACTAGAGACCCAGTGCACGAAAATTCGTGCACTCAGGGGGTCCCTCAGCCTGGCCTGCACCCTCTTGCAGTCTGGGACCCCTTAGAGGATGTCCACCTGCCTGCTTAGTCCTGCTCCCTGGAGGACTGGGCCTAAGCTGGCAGTCAGACATCCCTCTGGCAGCCCAGGAGCCAGGAGGTCTCATAGTGACTGGTTCGTCATAACGACTGGTCATTCCACTGTTAGGGTCAATTTGCATATTACCCTTTTATTATATAGGATATATATATATATACCTATTGACCAGTGGACCACTTTCACCCATACCCCCCAGTGCTCCCCAACCACCAGTCTGTTCACTGTATCTATGAATTTGGTTTTTTCTTTGTTTAGATTTCACATCTAAGTAAGATCATATGGGAGTTAGCTTTCTGTGTCTGACACCTTATTTCACTTGGCATAATTCCCTCAAGGTATATCTATGTTGTCATATAGGATTTCTTTCTTTTTTATGGCTGAATAATATGCCATTGTAAATGTTCCACTTTTTCTTTTTTAAAAAATTGAAAGGATCTGGTTTATTATTTCTTTTTATTATTGATACCTACCTGTTTGCATAAATGAGATATACAAGTTGAATCTCTCCTATTTTCATGATAAGTGGGGATTAATCGAGAAAACAAGTATTAAAATAACATTCTAAAAAATCCTGATTTAATGGTAACATAAATGTGAGATAATGGAATACTGTACTTCAGGACTATAGAAACTACATTTATTTTGTAAATATGATTTTATGACTTTATGAGAAAATCATTTAGTGGAAACAAAGTTGCTAATTGTTATAAAAGCATTTTGAAAAATGTAGAAATGGTCATTTTAAACCCCTAAGTAGCAAACTTTAAAGAATTGGCGATTGGAATTTTACATCTGCAATTAGAAATGAATAAAGCTTATGTTGTTAACTTAAAAATTGTCTATACTTATTAATAAAATTTAGGAAAACTAGCAGTTTTAAAAAAGGTTTAAATATTTTAGTATAATTTTGAGAAGCCCCATTATTGTCAGATGCTAAAATGCTATTTGAGGAACAAATTTTCCTTTCCCAATATAGATGATAAAACATTCAGACCAAAAATAAGAATTTCCTTCTGGCCAAAGATAGCATTGCATGAATTTTAACTGGCATTCTTGATATGGAACTTTATACTCATGAAGGACAAAATAAAATATTAGGAAATATTAGATGACTAAAAGAAAAGGGACCTATTGACCAAAGAGCTAAATATCATGGTGGTGCAATTTCCTCATATGAACATTAGGTTTAAAGAGGAAAGAATTCTGGCTTAGCCAACTTTAGAAGAAAACAAAAAACTTTTAGGCTATGTCTAGGTAAAAGTAAAATAATTATCTATACAGATAAGTAAAATATTTTATAGATATTGGTTTTAGGCAGATACACTCATTTGTAAATTATTGATTTATATTTTTTACTAAAGAGGTCATATGTAATTCTTGCCATCATTAATGAAGTTATTTATTGTTACTTATTATTGAGCACTACACCATCCTCCCAACCCCCCCTTTTAGAAGCATTTGTTGCACACTACACACACAAGATGAAATAAGCTTTTATAGATAGTTTTACAATAGATGTTGCTTACCTGTTTTTGGTCTGTCTGGTTATGAGGATCTTTAATCATCACGAAGAATTCACCTGGTCCAGCAGCATCCATGTTGCAATTCTTGAAGGGATTTTTTTTTTAAACTTGAGACTTAATAAAGATGACAAAAATTATTGAGAGTGACTGAATCTACCTCAGGAAGGAGAATTGTATCATTTACTATATATGCAACAAAAACTAAAGACTTGACTCTTGCACTGGCTTGTGTGACTCAGTTGGTTGGAACATCGTCCCATACACCAAAAGATTGCAGGTTTGATTCTGGTTCAGGGCATATACCCAGGTTGTGGTTCTATCCCTGGTCGGGGCATGTGTGGGAGGCAATTGATAGATGTTTTTCTATCACATCAATGTCTCTCTCTCTCTCTCTCTCTCTCTCTCTCTCCCTCTCTCTCCCGCCCCCCCCCCATCCCTCTTCCTTCCTTTCTCTAAGATCAATAAAAAATAAAAATTAAAAAAAGACTTGACTTTTCTTTATTAAGGAAACTGGTATAGCTCCTAACCAATGTGTCTACAAACAAATCATTTAGATGGCATTTTTCTGTGTACTGCTCCTTTCGTATTTGGAAAGTCTACCTTTGGCTTCAAGAGCCAGATTTCTTAGTCTTTGTGTACTTGCTCATAGTGTAGTCCTTTAACTGCCAGGACCTAATTCTGTGTTTCTATAGCAGATTCACTTTCCTTTAACACGCCTTGCAAATTATTGGCCCAGGCTGTGAATTGTTATGGTGTTGTTCTTTCTAACCTAAGACATACTTCATCCTCATTATTTTGCGTTACACAAATGTGACTTCTGCTGTTTAAAAAATGCCAGTAAAGTATCCAAATAGTTTATCTGTGTACCTGTTGATGTCTGCCCTTTGTAATCTGAAAGATATCTAAGCTCTGTACTATGTCACAGGTAGCCCTAGTGATATGTCTTACCTACCACTGCTTTGACCTCATTTGTAGACTACTGTCACCCTTCCTTCTAACCCTTCAACATACTAAGCCATTTCTGCCTTAGGGGCATTTTATTAGCCATTTGGGATATTTGAGCTGAAATTTAAATGATGAAAAAGTGCCAGATTGCACATTTCCTTCATATTGTTTTGTATATCATCATTCAGATATCAACTCAAATATCCCTTCCTCAAAGAAGTTTCCCAGGTCACCCATCTAAAGTAGACTTTCTCCCCTAGCACTCTGCTTACTCTCCCATTATTCTCATTTTCTTTATTGCTATGCTACTTCCATTATCTAAAATAGTCTTGTTTACTTAATTCCCACTCTACCGTGTAAACTCTGTGAAGGCACTGTCTTTATCTGGTTGACCATTGTGTCCCCAGAGGCTAAAACAATGTTTGGCACATAGTAGGTGCTCAATAAGTAGTAGTTGAATGCATGAATGAGTGAATGAATGATAAATTTGTAATATAGACTGAGCAATTTATTCCTTTTTTTCTCATTGTATTGAAAAACAGTATAACAACATGATAGTAAACTGGGTAGAAGGGTATTCACTTATAATTCCAGTATTTAAAGAGTTATACTTTTAATTTTTTTCATACATGTATATATTTTTCATAATTGTGCTCTTTTAAAATTTAAAAATATTATTTTTAAAAAATTTGCTTTTGCTTAGTTAACAAAAAATTTTCCCAAGTCCTCCTAATAGCTCCAATTATTTTAATGGCTACATAATACCACATAGAGTTGATAATTCCATCATTTACTTAACTATTCCCTTAATTTGTTAAATGATTTGTTTCTAATTTTTTGCTATTATAGATAACACTGCAATGAATAACTTAATGAATATAAATAGCATTTTATTCCATTGAATAAGATAAATTATAAACTTAAACTGATTGGACTAAGGGTTATGAAGTTGTTTAGATATTTAAGACATTTCAAATATTTATATCCTATAAATTATAAATAAATGTATATGAATTTCTTCGGGGTTTACTCCAAAATACTTTTAATAATTAATGTCAAAATTGTACGATGTACACAGTTAAGTTGGGGATTAATTTTTTTAAGCTTCAGCTTATTTTATTATTTTTGCTGATAAATTTTGTAAGTGCCTTTGGTTATAACCAGATTACTTTAGATTCATAAAGCAGTCTGAGTACAAAGCTGTGTGAATTCTATGAAGAAATATATTGTTCCTTAATTTAAATGATTACTTTTAGTAAATAGGGCAGCCTTTAAAATATAAAAGCTAAAATTGGGATAAAGAGTTTCATAATGAAGTTGATATTTGGGATTATAACATACCCAGGGGAGAAATCACAGCTTTTCGTGATCAGTTTTAATAATGTTTGCAATTTGTTTCACCTTTCCCCCCCTCAAAGCCAGAAGAAATTTTGTAGGGAGAAATTATTTGAGTGCCTTTGAGATCCAATTTGGAAATGTCCACTAAAAGTATTCTTTAACTCTCCTCATTTCTGTATATGGAGAGAAGGTTACCTATTTATAGAGAGTATACAAATAAAATATTCTCTGAGAAGTTTCTCTTTGGACCTTTTTTGAACTTTTCGAATTATTTGAAGTCAAATGTAAGTATTGCTTTTATAGTTATAGAACAATCATGACACCTTTTGCATAGATTTTTAAGTTCTGGGCTTTTAAACAGATTCTGTTTTCATATGCATTTATATTCCCTTAAAACATATCTATAATTTTCTTAAAGAAAGGATTAACTGCCTCTTTTTAGGTATGTATGTTATCCTATGGATGACATAATAAATGAACTATAGATTTTTAAAAATCTTTTTTTTCCCCTCCAGGTTTTTTGTTTGTTTTGTTTTTGTTTAAAGATTTACATATAGTATTACATATGTCTCCTTTCTCCCCATTGACCTCTCCCCGGCCATCACCACCTCCCAACCCCCCGGTCCATGCCTTCACCCCCTATTATCTGTGTATTTTACTAAACTTACATTTAGAGATGGCGACTTCACTTTTCCAAAGCAAAGAGCCTTTGCCTTTCTCTGTCAGCTAAAAAATTCTTACTAATATCAGCTATATATTATTTTTCCTTTTCCAAATTTAAGTAACACATTCCTAGCCTACTTTTCTCATGTCTTCTGCATGTTTTAGTAATTCTAATAATTTTACCTTATAACAGGAAATTTTTTCAGTCCATCAAACAAATATTTATTGGGCACCTACTATATGCAAACTGCTTTCTCAGGTGCTGAGTATATACAGCACTGACCAGGCAAAAATCCTTTCCCTCATAGAACTTACATCTAGTAGACAAGATAAATAATTATAGGTTAGAGAGTGATAAAGTGCTAAGAAGTAGCGAGAAGGGTATATAAAATATGGGGAATATTGATAGGATGGTCAAACGAGGAGTATTCCAGGCTTAGGGAACAATGAGACCAGTAAGAAGGTGTGTGTAGGGAGAATGGGTCACAAAACTTTGTAGAAGATCTTGGAAAAATAATGGACAGCAGTATTCATGTAACAAATGTTTATTGGAATTGCATAATTATCTTTATTCTGTAATTTTCCTGAGAATTATATTTCTGTTGTTTCTGGCTCTTTACAGTTTTCTGTTTTTCTTTTTATGAATTTACTTTACTAAGCAGTTAAATTTTTTCCATTTTTACCAAATAATATGCATATATTAATTAAAGATTTGTGCTTGTGAAAAATCATACGTTTTATGTTTTCTAGTTGCCACCTAATTTCATGTTTAAAAATTATTAATATTATGCTTCTTGGGCTGCAGACCTTCACCACTATCACAGGAAATGTGATTAGCAATCCAGTTGCCTAGTGCTGCTTTGTATTATTATTATTGTCATTTTATAGTTTTGCTCTCAGAATTCTAAATTTTCACCACAGTTGCTTTCTATGAAATGACTAGGAATCTAGCAAATAAGTTAAACTTAATTGAAGGATGTCAGAGAACATTTAACTCGATTTGATTTTAATGAATTGAAGAGTTAGAATTTATAGTATTTGAGGTCAAAAGATTTTGCTATTTAGCTCCCCACTGAATAGTTTTGTGGCTCTTTCTGAACTTCGGTTTTCTTGTCTGCAAATGGGAGTTTGAGTAAATTGCCTACTTCAGAGGCTCACTAGAACACATTGTTTTGAGAATATAATTGAATAATATTATGTGAACACTCTCAAAAAGTGATTTAGTGCCATTCGATGCAAATAGTAGTATTTTCTATTCTGTTAGGCCACCTATGCTTATTTTTAAAAATTTTGTTGTGTTAATATGTATTGGCTTTGTTATGTCTGGATAATTTCCATAGTTTATGATTTTTTGGATTGATGGTCCCTTTAATAGATCTGTGAAACTGCTTCTACATTGTAAATAGATAAGTCTTGGTTGTCTCCCAACAGTGTCGTTGTGATTTTACTCTCAGTTGTAGGGCCCTCTAGCATTCACCTCACTAAGATTTTACTTGCCCTGACTTGAACACAGCTGTTAGTAATGGGGGATAGGCTTGGTTGGAACTTCCTATTCTCATTAAACCTGTGTTGTAGGGACACCCAGAAGCTGCAGTGTGATGCTACCTTATTAACATGCTTTGGTCTGTTCAGGAAATAAAAATTTCATTTAGAGAACCTTCAGTCAAATTTTTCTGAGGCACTAGGTAAATGGGAAATTATACCAGCACACTGGCTAGCCGGCCCAGGGCAACATGAAGGTTTGAGGCCCTCCAGAAGTGCATATTGTGCTGGGTATGGGCATCCATAATAACTTTTTAAGTTTTCAGAATGTGAAAGATCAGAATAGAACTGTGGTTTCCAAACTTTGCTGCACATTAGTTACCTGGGAGCTTTTAAAAATCCCAGTGCCCAGATCATAGCTTATACTAATTAAATAAGAATGTCTCATGTGAGAGCCAGGCATTGGTAGTTCTTCAAGATGCCCAGCTAATACCAATGTGCCATAAGGTCAGGATCCAAAGTTTAGGAATATGTGGCTCTGGCCTCCATTTTTTTACTACCTGTTACTGTTTCACATGCTTTAGCACCACCAATGGGAACATTATGATCTTATCATGAAAAGCATTTGAAAATAATATGTAATGTCTCTCAAGCAGATTTGTGGTCTGCATTTTTTTAAGAATATAAAATGTTTTACATAGTTTTATGTTGTTTTGAACTTTAATTTTCATTACTGGCCCATGGTAGACATAGGCTACTTTTTTTCTATTTCTTAGAGGCATTTCCTTGACTACTTTAAATAAAATCATGCCTTTGTGATTTAAGACAAAAAGAATAAAATGTCTACAAGTATAAACTAGTTAGGAGGTTCATTTCTTTGTTTTGATTGCAATGGCCATTTTCAAAAATAAAGGACCAACACACAATTTGTTTTTCCAAATCCATTTTTACTTTTTTCCAGCTTAGTAATGAACTGTTACAAGATGGCCTAAATTTGTGGAATGTTATATCACAGCTGCATTAATATTTACTAATATAAAAGATGATTGGTATGTGAGACAAAAACTATACCAGTAGTGTTATTAACCATGTATCATAAGTGAATGAGCATTTTTCCAATATTGTGATTTATGAAGTCAGCTTTAATTTAACCTAATAAAAAATAGAATTTTAAGTGTACAAAAAGGAATCCCTAAGTGACTTGGTTTCTTTTGTTGACAAAAGCTAGAGTTTTGGCTGTATATCCTTGAATATTTGCCTAAGGCTTTATAAATAGGTTCAAGTGGTCACACTATTATCTTAAAACAATAGAAATCCCGTTTGATTTATAAAAAATTTCTGTTTCATAGTCCATGTCAAATATGTGTGTGAAAAAATGCAGAACATATATTGATGCTTTGTGAGTTTCTTCATTGTCATTTAAAACAATATGAACTTATTGTTTCCAGTGTCATCAGTATTGTAAATTATGGAAATTTCTGCAGTGCAAATATTTGACTTGATTTGTAACATTCAGTTGTCCAGTTTTTGTTTTGGATCTTTTGTTTTTCTTGTTTTGCATTTTTATTTTGTTTTGTTTTCAGCCATCATTTTGTCTTATCATCTTCAATTCTAGAGCAACCTGACAACAATAATGATACTACTGAATTGGGCATCCTTGTCATTCCTGAGATTAGTGTCACAAATGTGGCCGGAGAGAGAACCGGGAATGGGGAAAAAGGCAGAACACTAGGAGAGATTGATGCTCAGCATATACAGGGTGTGCAGGAAACAGCCACAGATCCTAGAACTGAAAGCAAAGGCTTGCCAGAGATCAGGAGGCAAAAATCTGTAAGAAAACTGATGGAGGATGGAATAAACTCACCTGGCAGAGTGCAGTTTTAGCACAGCACTTTATAGCTGCACTCCAAGGTATCTCATGGAAAAGGGCCACTGCTGCATGTTTTAAGCAACAGTTGTACAGTCACAACAATTTTGCATGTCATCTAATAATCAAAATGCATGAATTATGCACCATAATTTCTCAATGACTCTTAATGCTCTTTGGAATGGTTATACCTATATATTCTCTGACTTAAATTGTTATGAAAACTGAGGCAGAAAATTGCTTCCAAAATAATTTTCTGCTTATGTTTTGAGATCAAAGTTATTTATTTCATTGTATTTTTGCCATCGTTGATATAAAGGTTAATATATATATATATAGAATTTTAACAAGTTTGAGCTTGTGATATTTATAGTCTATATTTTTAATCTTTATAAAATAACCTACAATATAGTATACAATCTTTAACCTTTTTATGAAAATATTTTAATAAAATTTTTTTAAAGTTCTTTGGTAAGAACTTTGATTTTTCTATTGCTTTGTTACTGTAGGAGAGCTTGCCCCTAGCTTTACTGTGTGGTATTTTTCCTAATTGTTTCTGATTCTTTGCATGGATAGTAAGAAAATTCTTTCTAAAAACATAGTGGGGTGTGGTTTATGGCATGCTCTTTGTTTAATATACTGTAAATTAGTGTTATTTAATTACAATGAACTATTTTTGGCATTTTATAGAATGTTTTGATTTATTCTTTGATTTTGGTCTATAATCTTTTGCTTTACCTAATTATGCTAAAGTTTAATTATTTAAAGTAATTGATTTGGTATTAATCATGAAAAAAGAATTATTGAAAATACTTGATGTTAATTAATCTTTGTTATTTCTTTGTTTAGGAAATACAGAATTAACAGATCAAGAAGAACTGATGGATATATCTGAAGTTGACGAGGGATTTTATTCCAGGGCTGCATCTAGTACCAGCCAGTCAGGCTTATTAAACAATAGTCACAATTCTAGTAACAAGACAAGTGTAGGAAAGACTCAGAGACGGTCAGGAGGAAACAAAATTGGAGGAAAAGAAAAAGAAACCACAGGGGAGTCATGCAAAGATCACTTTGCTCGAAAACAAACTCAGAGAGCCCAAAGTGAGAATCTTGAGCTCCTCTCTTTGAAGAGACTTACGTTAACAACCAGCCAGTCCCTGCCTAAACCTAACAGCCATGGTTTGGCTAAGACTGCTGCGACTGTATTTAGTAAATCCTTTGAGCAAGTCAGTGGTGTCACAGTCCCACATAACCCATCAGCTGTTGTTGGCTGTGGGACAGGGACAGATGCCAACAGGTTTTCCGCTTGTAGTCTCCAAGAAGAAAAGCTTATTTACGTTTCTGAAAGGACTGAACTTCCAATGAAGCACCAATCAGGTCAGCAGAGACCTCCTAGTATTAGCATTACGTTGTCCACGGATTAATTTGTAAGAGTTTTCTCATGTGACCAACGAGTCTGGAATTATGGCTTTGCTTCTTTATGAAAGTGCCAGGGTCTTTCATCACTGCTCCTGACAGAGCCCTCATGTCTTAAGTTCTGAAGGCTTTATGAAGGGAATAATGTCTAGGTTGCAGTAAAGTTGAAATATGGTTTTGTTATTTCTTGGCTGTGTGGTTTTTTTTCTCCTGTTTGTTTCTGTTGCCCTAGGATTGTCACTGTGACAATACATTTTGGCAGGTGGTCTGATCAGATTGGTTACATCTCATGTGAGGATATGAGTTGTTTTTCCCCCCTAATAACTCCTATTTTGGTAGATGTAAGTTTGGCCTTCAGAATAAAAGGAAACCTCCATGTATGGGAACTATTTTTAAAGGATGAAAAGGTGCAACTCCGGGAATTCTACATCTGGCTGTTCAGCAAGTCAGTTTGGAAAAACGAGCATGTGAAAAACAAAAATGATGTGAAAAGTGCCTGATAAGAATGTTTGTAACCAGACCATCTTTAAGATTAGTAGAAGAATTTATATAAAGCACTGGAAAGTGCTTGGTGACTTAGTACATAGACTATTATATGATACCAGTGGATGGACAGAGGAATTTCTATTGTTATCTTTGGGACGTTTGTATGTCAAAAATCATGTTGCTAGCAGATGTGTTGTTTTGAAGTGTTTGATCTGGGCTGAGCAGGTGCAAATCCCTTTCAGTTTCTAAGATAGGCCATAAGGTTGACTTATCATGCCACTTGACTTCAGAAATCCTAGTTTGGATTCCTATAATTCAAAGCATACCTCATTGAAGATGGCCTGGAAATTGTATAAATCTTGCAACACAGCTCTCAAGATGCCAGTGTCAGCCATACTGTTTGTCTGCAAATGAAGGAAATTAGGTAAATTTTTATCTGTAAAATATGAAAAAATTAAGATAGGATATTTATCTATTAACTAATTTAGGGTTATTTATGTTTATATTCTTAAAGTTATAAAATATGAATAAAATTACATGTGTTTTTTATTTTATGAACAGGCCTATTTTTAATGTTTTTGTTATAATAGAAAGAATGATCAATGTAGTTACCCCCAATGAAAAATAAATATAAAAAATGCAATAGGGTGGAAGTTAAGCAAACTTGTGTGTGGCTGTAGAGAGCTGTGTGACTTCTAAATGGACATAAAAGTTTGGTGTTTGCTAGTGATGGTCATTTCATCTATGGTTGAGGTTGCCTGTGAATCAAGAATAAATAATTCAGAGTAAGAGAGAAAGCAAGGCTAAGGCTGAGAGTAAGCTGACTAGGAAAGAAGGCCTAGAGAGCTATCCGCTTGTTCTCTTTCACTGTTAGTACACAGTGGTCTCCTTATTCACGGTCCCTCGCTGTGGTCACACAGAGAAAATACTAGTCTTTTTCTTATACCTGCTTATGCAGAGCTCCAATATGTGAAAAATGTGTGTACTGAGTGCTAACACATTTATGATATAAATGCAGTTCTGACCATAACTGCTTTGGCTATCATTTTAAATCTAATTATTCAAAAGGCATGAACTCATTTTCATTTATTAACTCTGAATAGAAAATGGTTTCTAGCATAATTTGATTGTTCATCTATTGGTATAACTTGTAGTTAAAAAAAAAAAAGTAAGGCAACCAGACAGTGGAAGTTGCTATAGTATTAATTTAATAGGAATCCTGTGTACAATTTAAAATGTCACTGTGAATTTCCTGCTGTCTTTTTGTAATTCTTTAACAAAGAATTTCCCCTAGGCATAGCTACTAACAGTATTAATAATCTTAGGAACTAATTTAAAAGATCAGCAGTTTAAGCAAGTTAAAATGTTTAGGAAATATTGCAGATGAAGTTTGTGGAGACATTAGTTGGCAAAATGAGAGATGAGATTTTAATGTTCAACTGTTATAATGAAAATTCATTTTGGTATTATTCTACTAGATCATTGCCACGCATGTGGTCTGAGGACTGTAAGTATAGTAGCATTGACATCACCTGGCATCTTGTTAAAAATGCAGCATTTCAGGTCATCCCAGATCTACTGAATCATAATCTGCATGTTAGCAAGAGCCTCGAGTGATTTTTATATACGATAAAGTTTGAGAGGAGAATATCAAGTGCAAACAAATCACTTATCTAACATTTAGAGGTCTCAGTGGTCTCACAACCCTAGATCAAATATGTTAGATACTAGCTCATTATAATCATTGTTTTAATGGTAAATTAATTGTTTAATAGTGTCAATGACAGGACTTTTAAAGTCCTCTCATTCTACATTTTAATGATTCTTATTTATTTTACAATAAAAATGTAACATTTTGTATTTTTCTTACTAACCATAAATGGAATCAGAGCTGTAGATGTCTGTAATTTTAAGTGTCAAAGGAGTACCACACTTTTATACAATGCACAACAAATCTGCACGTGTACATT
Source organism: Myotis davidii (assembly GCF_000327345.1). NCBI lineage: Eukaryota > Metazoa > Chordata > Mammalia > Chiroptera > Vespertilionidae > Myotis > Myotis davidii. The sequence continues at coordinate 5,093,544 of NW_006383016.1, forward strand.
CTTTTGAAAACTCTGAAGGCTTACTCAGTGGGGTGGTCCTGAATTTTTGCTCCAAGTAATTTCCACCAGCTAGTTTTCTGGAGTATATATTAACAGTAAAATTCTTTTACAGTACCTTTGGTACTATTTTAAATAAGGATTATACACTTAAAAATTTTTATAGCTATTATAAATATTGGATAATACTATGATAATGATTGTAATTATCCCTACTATTCTCTTCCCACTCATCTTTTCCAAATTTGAAAGTTGGGTGGCTTTTGTAGGTCATTTTCTCACAAAGATGCTGATGTGACTATTTGGTCACAGACTTCCTACATATCTAGAATAATATATATTTTTTAATCATGAGAAGGATTCTGCACAAGATTGGAGCCTTACACCCCATCGCTCAACGGATCTGAGCAGAAATTGTAGCTCCATTCCACATTTTAAACCTCTCACTCTTCAAATACCCAAATACCTATGGTCTTTTATTGAAACTGAGTTCCCAGCATTTGTCTTTTGGAATCTAAGTGGGGAGAGAAACAAAGAAGACTTTTCCCTGAGGACCCAGGGCAAGTGAGCACCTGGAGTCCTTGTACACCACTAGGGAACTTTTTAAGGACCTCTGTAGACCTGCAGAGTAGAAATTCTCAGTCCTTAAATGATGACAAAGTTCATTTTGAAAAAGCAATATTTTATTGCCCTTTTCAATTGTGATGTAACTTCTTAGCAAACATTACTCATTTAAAAACAAAAAAAATGAATTAAAGGAAAAAATACTTTTTAAATGAAAATAGGTAAAAAGAATTTCAGTTTTAAGGGATTTTGCCTATTTTGGAAGAATAAAAGTGTTAAAATCTTGAAATTTAAATTATGGAAAAAATGTACCCTCAGACAATTTTAAATAAATATTTAAAGAGGTTTGTTAAGATTTGAGTCTATAGGAACAATAAATGTATAGTTTATTACAGGGATGCACTTCAAGGAAATAGGTATGTTAAATAATGTAACTGAAAAATATTTTCTTAAAAGTCTTAAAAAGTAGGAATAATTTGATGGACACTTAAACTAAGCATTGTAGATAGAAATTAATGTATAATAGTATTTACCCAATCTTTGGATGGAATAAAAACCCTCTCTAATCCTTTAGCATGAATTTATACTTTTAGATTTGTTGCTTAGTAAAATTTTACTCAATACTTTGAGTTATTCACATTTATGTTTAGTATTGTTATATTCTTTATCAGAGAACATAAATATGTTGTCTTCTATACTTTGTACCTTGTGCATATCTAAAGAGATTAGCAGTGAACATTTGGAAAATGTTTTTGTGGTTTTTTTATAGTAGAGTTCTAGAGTATCTACCTGTGTCTATGAAGTTTCTACTAGTAAATTCAAGATCCTGTTTCACACACTGTTATTTTCTCTTAAATGAAGTTTATTGTGTACCTCTTACCTTTACTTCTAATTATGTAGTGATACTAATATTTTCATACTAAGTATACCTGTTTCTAATTGTATTCCCAGAGTTTACATTCCTAAAAAATAAACTATGATTTTGGATATTTTTATGTGTTCTCGAACTTTTTAACACTATGGAAATAAACTGGAGTTTAGTTTTTTGAATTTGTGTATATTTGTGTAAATGGTGTTCATATGCAATACTTTATACAGCAGTGTTAACTTTTATTAAAAATAAAAATTGAAAAATATTTTTTCCAGATAATTTCACTCATTAAAAAAATCATCATAAAACTTAGTAAAAATCATGATGTGGAAGAAGAAAATAAAGGAGGAAGACTTAGATAAGCTGAGCCATTGAGAGAGCTTTTTGGAAGTAAGTCATAAGGCAATGGCATCTCATTTCTTGCTTTATGTTTTACATGGCTGAGGGGTGAGAAATGTGACATATCCATCAGTGTATCAGTGTCCATCCAAAAGGTGAGTTTCATGGGTCACGTACCTTTGTCTGGTTATTTGTTATTTCAAAGGCACAAGCACATTTAGGTAATGCTTTGCCCTTTTATTTTGAATATGAGTCTATCTCTTGAGCACAGGTTATATGCCCAAAGTACCTAGCATAGGACTTGGTGCATGTTAGGTATTGAGACATTTAATGAAGGAATGAGTTAGGTTGGTGTTAGTTTTGGGAAAGAATCAAGGGTATAGTGTCCAATGTAGTACAGTAAAATTTTAGAATTTTATTTATTGGCTCTAGGAAATCTCTGTGGCATTACTTGAATTGCATTACTGTGTGCTTAGAAACAGGATCCTCTTAGAAACTTGAAATAAAAATCTTGATGAGTAGTTGATTACATATTTGGATAATTCCATTTCATCTAAGAAACTACATAATTTAGGAAATATTTGGAGGAGTATTTGTAGAGAACCAGAACAACCAGAGCAGTGATTTTGTAAGCAGTATGTTAGCTTTGTGGAAATTACACCTCCTGATGACTTTATTAATCCCAATTAATTGTTGACTCATCTGTCTTTGGTAATACCAACATAATTATTTTATAATTATTAAGGAAGACTTATACAAATCTAGTCATTTGGTAATTTTCCTTGCAATTGTTATTGTGGTGTTTGTAATATTTGTAATTAAAATCTCATTTAACCTTCAAAAACAATAAAATGAGTATAATCTCCATTTACAAAAGAGGAAACTGAAGCTCTCAATAGAGCAAGCGACTTGCCAAGGTCACCTAGCTGCTGAATGGCAAAGCTAGGGCTTGAGCACGAGACTGATGACTCTCACTTATCTTTTTTTAAAATATATTTTATTGATTTTTTTTACAGTCTAGCAATTCTACTCTTCTATGGTTGTTCCACTCTCTATATTTGACAGAAATATTAGCACAAAATGTGTAACGGTATTCATTGCAGTATTGCTTGTAGTAGCAAAAAAAACCAAACAAAAATACACAAAAAAACTAAATGATCTTTAATAGGGGACTACATAACATATGGGACATGCATATAGTGGAATATAATGTAGCCATTAGAAACAATATAGATTTGTGATTATTCAAAAAGATTATATAACCACGGCTCACTTTTCTTTTTTATCACTTGGCAAAACTAACAAATAGTATGTAATGGACATATATTTGGAAATCCACCCCATTTATCTTATAAGTGATAGACTTAAGTTTTAAGTTAAAAATAACAGTTTTCCAAAAATAAATTGTATGTTTTATAGAATTTTAGATAATTTTGTTTCAGTGGTATGGTGAATGCTGATTATTCTGATATTAAAAACATGGTAAAATGCAAATTAAGATTTTACTTATATTTTACCTCTTCAGTTAGATAAAGATGAAAAGGATTGATACTGGCATTGACATCATTAGTCTCAGACTATTGGCAGCACTGTAAATCAGTACAACTAAATTGGTGAGCAATTCAGC
>NW_006383016.1:5096973-5097656 GCF_000327345.1 Myotis davidii
CATCAAACTTTAAAGTGCACATACCATCTGATCTAGCAATTCTACTCTTCTATGGTTGTTCCACTCTCTATATTTGACAGAAATATTAGCACAAAATGTGTAACGGTATTCATTGCAGTATTGCTTGTAGTAGCAAAAAAAACCAAACAAAAATACACAAAAAAACTAAATGATCTTTAATAGGGGACTACATAACATATGGGACATGCATATAGTGGAATATAATGTAGCCATTAGAAACAATATAGATTTGTGATTATTCAAAAAGATTATATAACAATATTCCCTAAAAAAAAGCATATCATCGAACAATATATAGAAAGAATATAACCCCATTTTCCTAAGAACTATGTGGAACATTTAATATGGGTATATATATATATATATATTTCTCTTAAGTGTGATCTAGAGACAACCTGAATTAAGGAAAAACTGGTGCTTTTAAAAGTAGATTCCTGGGCCTTCTGCTAATCCCTCTGAATCAGAATCACTTTGAGTAAAGCATGGAAACCTGTATTTCTAACGAGTTCCTCGGTTGACTCTTATATAAACTTAGCTGAGTAGATGACAACAATGAATCTTTGTGTCTCTGGTGGTGGTGTGTAGTTAAAAAGTATTTTACCTCCTTTTTAAATTATGTGGGTATAATTGACACATAAGGTTATATTAGTTCCAGGTGTGCA
>NW_006383016.1:5098244-5119786 GCF_000327345.1 Myotis davidii
CCTCCTTCCCTGCTTACCCATTTTGCCCACTCCCATACCTCCCTCTAACTTACATTACTTAGTATAATGCCCTCAGGGTCCACCCATGTTGCCACAAATGGCAAGATTTCCTTTTTTAAGGCTGAATATCCCATTTTAAGACTGAATAACAGTCCACACTTTCTCTATTCATTCATGCACTCATGGACACTTAGGTTGTTTTAAAAAGGACAAATTTTTGAAGAAATCTTGTATTCCAAATGCGGCCTCTCTACCATAAAACCAATTAACATTGACTAACAGCAACATAGATCTGTTAGTGAAAGGTGAATTGGCCTGACAGAAAAATGATCTTCTGTATAGTACACACCAATTAAATGAGCAATCCTTTAAAAAAAACAAAAACAACACGTCATCGTTGAACTCTCCCACAGATCATCAGACAATCTGTTAATAAAGTAAAACTAAGCACTAAAACCAGTAAGAGAGTGCACCACTTTGATAACTTAGCTGTATCTCAGAACCTGGAAATTGGATATTTGTAGAGTTTGGGGATTTGTGCCCAAATGCTTTAAGGCACGTCTGTGAAAACGGGGAACTGACTGGCTTTGGCAACGTTAATGAAATGGTGTAGGACAGTGGTCGGCAAACTGCGGCTCACAAGCCACATGTGGCTCTTTGGCCCCTTGAATGTGGCCACGAAGTTTCAATCGCACTGTACGTGCGCACCCGCACATGGTATTTTGTGGAAAAGCCACACTCAAGGGGCCGCAGTTTGCAGACCACTGGTTTAGGATCGGTGGAAACTGCAAGCAAGGGTCTTCAAGAGTCTTGATAACCTGTTTGAGAAGCTGGCAGTTTGCTCAGGTAAGCAGGTATTGTCTTCATCCTATGGGAATTTCCTTATGCAAACAAAAAATCAGAGATGGTTTCTGTTTGTTTTGCTTATAATCTTATCTTTTCTGGGCAAAAATTTTCTGGAATAAGCAACTAAATCATGCTGATAGGTGGACTACAGTTTTATCTAAGCCATATCAACACTGATGGTTTCAGCTCTGTTTATCTCTCCCTTTTCAAAGATTATAGGTCAGTATTATAGATACAGCATATTGGTATGTCTTTTGTGACTTGGGCTTCTACTGATAATCTCAAAGATTTTTTCCTGAAGCTTCTTGACCCCTATAACACTTGTTTCACACTTGTTAAGTGCTCTAATATAATCCTTATCACATTGTACTGGGGTTATCTTTTCACATATTTGTCTCCCTCACTGGACCCTTGCACTGTGGAAGTTTTAGTATGATACCTAACACATGATGGTGAATAAAGATCTGTTTTACTAGATAGACTACAAATCCAATCCGGGAAATGGGTGGCAGCATAGAAGATACTGTGTAGCTCCTCTTCCTTTCAACATTGGATAAACTTTTTCAAAACTCTGAAGTCATTGGAAAACTTTTAGGCAACTAGGACCCTCCAAGCCAAAATCCTTGAGAGAAGGCCTGCAGAAAAGAGTTAATAGCAGGCCTAACACACTATCCTTAGAAAGCCCTGCTTGCAAGCTTGACCTTGTAGTATCCCATAAATGTTGACATAATGTATTTGCATGTTGTGTTATTCTGTAATTTAGCTAAGCATTTGGAAAGCATATAGAAATATACGTCTATTTGGACACTTTTAAGTTCTGTCATCATATATAACTTTGTTGTGGTCCGTGTGCACTGCGTGTAGAATTTCTGCCTTAGTGCATCTCCTAGTCACATCATTGTTTCCCCAAATACGGTTACTTTTTGTGAAAAATTAATGATAACTTGAAAAGAATATATATTTTCTTCCTTACTGTTAAGTTTTTAATGGAGTTATTACTACATGGTTTATTTTATTCAAGTTTTAAGAAAAAATGTGTCTATGTGTATGTTTTGCCATATTCTGATAATGGATTGCTAAGATTTTAAATTATATTTATAGACCCATTTCTTTGTGCATTTCTGGCACTTTCTAGTTCATGTTTTTTGTTGCTGTATAGCTTGGGACATATAATTTCATTATCGTTAGGGTTTCTCTTTTTAGTATATCTTATGCAATCAGGGAGCTTGATTACCTCATAATGCTTTTGCTAAGAAATATGCTCACGATCATGCTAGTTCCCTCTGTTTTAATTTGTTTTCCTTTTTTCTGCCTTCATCTGTGTTGCTTAAACATTGTTTTAGAATTCATAGCATTTAAAAAATTCCACTTCTTTCAAACCTATTTGTATCTTTTTGTTTCAAGTATGTCTTCTGTAGCCTTTTAAATGATGTGTTTAGAACCTCAACCAGATGTCATTGTTGATTCAGTTGAATTTCGGTTTATCATTTCATCATCTCCTCATTTGTACCCTCTGTTTTTTGTTCTTCTGTTCCCAATGTTTTATTTAAAAAATTTTTTCTTAGCATTCCATTTTAATTTATCTGTTTGGCATTTTAGCTATACCTCTTTGTGCTATTTTTTTTAGAGGTTGCTCTAGGAATTAAAATTTACATCCCTAATCAGAGCCTATCTTTTTAACACAGTGAATTAAGAGCTATATTGGAAACCTACCTAGCAGATGTCTATTTACATCTCATTGGCTAAAACTGGCTCTTATCACCACCTTCATAGCAATCCTTGTATACAGGTAGAGTGACTGGGTTTGACAAATTAAGATTTTTATTCTGGAAATGGAGGCAAAATTCAACTAATGCTGAGATAGATTTCTGATGCTGCCTGAATAAATTAGTGTTAGTAGCAAAGAAGAGGTGAATATAGGGTAAACAGTGTCTGCCAAAGTAATTAATCTTAGTTACTATACTTAGTTTGCTAAAATTTTTAACCTCAGTACATTTAAACACAATTATTTTTGTTATTAATAATTTATTTTACTAACTAAAGAAAGCCATCCCTTTCAAAGAATTACACAAAGTTTAGCTTTTAGTGTTTGTTGCTCCTCTACCTCCTATTCCTGTTTTGTCGTTTATTTGGACTAGGAGTGCTCTTTAGAATAAAATTTGAAAGTTTGTGCAAAACTGGCCTGTGGTAGATAATTATGATGTTAGTGAATTAATGAATAATGAATGAATGCATCAAAGTGGCTATTTTCTGACTAAAAAAATTTTTTTTATAAGAGATTAGTTTAATTTTATTCTAGCAGATCAGAATTTCTCCCAACAACACTATTTTGCAATAAAGGAGATACTCATAATTGAAGCAAAAACAAGGCAAAACAGAAAAAGCTTAATCTGTTGCCCTTGGATTGTTTCCTTTTCTATTTTAAAAAGAAGTTGTGTGTCATAAACAATTTTCCTTGTAATTTTGTTTTAAAAAGCCCAAATAGCATTTTGAGTGTCTTTTATTTAATATGTTTTAGTACAATATGAATATACTTGGGAAAATATGCTTAATTTGGGGAAAAATAATTGGCATTTGCAAAGTTTAATTAAATATAAAATGTTGGGCTTGAGGAAGCGAGGCCTGTGATTTTGAAAGCACACTTCCTACTTCTCTAATGGGAGCTTGCAGCTCTTTGTTAATGATGATTGAATTATAATTTCTCTAGGGCAGAGACTAGCTTTTCTATCTCATTAGCGACTTGTGTGTGCAGAGAGACAGGCTGTTTAGCCTCGTGATTACTTATATTTTAATAAATGCCCACTCAGGAATTATCTTAGTGAATTTCCCTAACCTTCCAAAGGTATTCAAGGAAAATTCTCCTGTTTTTAAAAAACATTTATAAAATGTTTTTATTGATTTTAAGAGAGAGTAAGGGAGAGGGATAGAGAGACAGAAACATCAATGAGATACAAACATCTATTGGCTGCCTCCTGCACGCCCCCTGCTGGGGATCGAGCCAGAAACGTGGACATGTGCACTGACTGGGAATGGAACTGGCAACCTCTTGGTGCATGGGTCGGCACTCAATCACTGAGCCACACCAGCCGGGTTCCCATTTTTATGGATAGGAAGCTGGATGAATGAAATATCTAAAGTCACATGACTTGTATTGTTAGAGTTGAGACTGAGACCTGACCCTCTGTCCAATGCTCTTTCCTCTACACCAGCATCTCCAGGTCTCCCTGCCCCACTGCACAACTTCTCTGGAGGTGGGCCGTGTACACCTGCATGGAGGGAGACTCTCCTGCCATCTACCTGTTTCCCAGAGGGACAGCAGGAGCAGTTTGAGTTGGAAGCGATTTGTGGGGCTGTCCCATTTAGTATCCCTGGACCTCACCCACTAAGCACCAGCACTGACCCCTGTCATTGTGACACTCAGAAATCCACCCCGTCCCCCATGACCAGATGCCCCTGGAAGGGCGGCTGAACCAGTTGCTCTCCACTGTGCTGCCTCTCTGCTGTCATCCATGGCAGGGCTTACTACCACAATCAGCAAAAAAAGCCTTGAGAAAACCTTTGGAACACCTGTGACCAAACACATATTGGATGTAGGACTGCTTTAGGAGTAATGAGCATTTGGAGTCCCTTGAGCAAGGGGAGTGCCAAAGCTCAGAAAAGGTGCTACCAGTTGGGGTAGAAGACTTGCCCCCAAACAGTCGATGATAGCAATAGTAATGCTCCCGCTGAGTTATTGCTATGTATTGGGCACTATGGTAAGCCACTTACTTACATGATCTCATTTAGTTCTCACAACGGCGCTAAGCAGTTGTTGTTAACATTATCCTCATGGTATAGATTAGTGAACTACCAGCATCCCTTGCCACAGTCATTACTATAACTTCCTTTCTGCTTCCATGCTGATCCCCAGATAGTCCATTCTCCATAAATCAGCCTGAGCCAGCTTTATAACATGACATCTTATCACTTCTCTGCTAAAATTCCCCAACTACTTCCTGTACCTGAATGGAATCTAAAGGCCCACAGGCACCCAGGCACTAGCCCAGCGGACCTCCCGACCTCATCTCCTGCTCTGCCTCACACTGACCTCCCTCCAGCCACGCTGGCTCCTGGCCATTCTCGGAGCAGGTGAGCTGTTCCCATCAGCAGTCACTGTTGTCCCCGCAGGTATGGCTCAGTCGCTTGCCTCCTTTTGTCTCTGACCCAGCCTCACACCCAGAGAGTCCGTTCCTGAGGCTCCATCTAAAAGAGCCTCCCTTCACTCTCTTTGTGCCACCTGCTTTACCTTCCTCCCAGCCCTTAAGGCTCCCTGACAGCATACCAAATGCCTCTTCATCCACCTGCTCGTTGTTTCTCACTTCATAAGATTGGGAGCTTGGGAAGTGTGGGCTCTGTCTTGTTCACCCCTAGAAAACTGCTTGGCATATAGTAGTAACTCAATATCTGTTGAGTGCAAGTGGCTTAGAGAAGGTAAGTCATTTGCCCAAAGTTCAGAGCTAACAAGGGGTGGGTTTGCACTCTGGGCTCCCAAATGTCAGAGAAGACCCCTCTTTGGAAAAAAATCGATGACGGAGAAGTTTAGGGTGGGAGATGGGAACAGAACCAGGCCTTGCTTCTCTGCCAGGGAAGGCTCAGTGAACCTTTTTAAGATCCATTTCCCCCCATTCCCCCCCAAAAGGTCCATGCAATAACCAAAGAGAATTGGACAAAAGGCAAAACTAAGGTGCAGACACTTTCAGAGACTTCATTAAGTCAGGAGTCTGCAGCTAAACTAGGATCAGAGCCCAGGTCTCCTCCTGGGCTCTTCGTTTTGCTAGGCAGCAGTCGCTTTAGCCTTGCTGCTTAATTGCTATATGAAAGGAATCCATGCAACTGTGAACTGTGTGCCCTTCAACTAGCTCTGCAGGGGTCAAACTGAACAAATTAATTCAGGGTTACTTCAGAAATAGCTCAACCAGAATTGCAGTCCGCCCAATAACGTTCGCTTTGTTCCACTGCTTTAGAGTCCTATTCAGTTTATTAATTTTCCTCATCCAGTTCTTGCCATGTGTCCCTTTATCCCTTGCTCCCTCTGCACCATAACTCCCAGGGAGCCTGGCTAGCTGTATGTTGAATACTTAAAACTTATTTTTAAAAAGTAATTATACAGTGTTTTTAAATGGCTTATCTTTTTGGCTAGGGGGAAACAAGGGAGCTCGACAGAATAGACCCTCGAGCGATATGGACTCAGTCTCTTGCTGGAACTTGCAAAGCCGATTTAAAAACGACCTTAATTTCTAGAAGACTGTTTTTAACATATAGAAATTCAAGAAGACAGCTTTTGAGAATGCAGATTTTGAAGAACGTGGAATCATTTTCATTTCAAATACGGTATTAGCCACAGAGCTCAGCTAGCTGGATATCACGGTGTGTACAATATAAGGAAACCACAATAATAAAACAGCCTCTTTGCCCTGCTGAGGTTTGGTGCTGTCTTTGCCCTACACCATTTCCTGCATGTGGTTGCTTAGAGAAGTAGTACTGTACACAAGGGATCTAAGTGGTGGAAAATTAAATGATGACAACTAGCTAAGAAGCAATGAATGGATGTCGATAGTGAAATATGATGACTTGTAATGTGGAAGTGATGCTTTTAAAAATGTTCAGGGTTGTTTGCCTCCCTGTCGGGGGCAGAATAAGGTTTATGCGAGGGGAAAAATGATAAGAATGCCTAAGATCTCATAGAAGTTAGGAGAAAAGTGCAGCTCACCGGGAGAAAAAGGATAGGGTAGGGAAGGCTGGTCCCCTGAGGTGGGACACATCCCGAGGGATTCAGGGGTCTGGGCTCCCAGGGGGATGGCCCACCCAACGGGCTTTAGCGCTTGGTAGGTCTCTCCTTTTACTACTTACGTAGCTTTTACATTTCTGCCTGCACCTCTGCTGATGTTTTCTGCCAGATAACATTTGCACATAAATGCCTCAAGTAGAACTAAGTTTAAAAGAACTTGGTGTAGAAAGGGATACAAATGAATGAAAGGGAAGAAGGAATCTTAGACCTTTTATTCAATTTTACATATTTATCTTTCCACCATTCTGTGTCCAGAATGCTCCTAAATACAGCAGAAATGAATTATAATTCTAAAGAAATTACTTTATTAAACACAGTATGCACATGCATTTTTAACTCTAGCTAAAATGAAAGTTTTGATAATTCAAATATTTTCACTTAAAAGGGAAATTGTCAAGAATAAGCCAGCTTATTCTTCAGCTTACATAATTGTTAATTGATAGCTTGTAGTCTGCCCTGTCTTGCTGAGTGTAGGCATGTGGCAATTTTATTCTCTGTTTGCAGCCCTCAAGTTTTGAGGATGAAAAGGGGCATTCGGGAAACTCACAGAATAATGAATTTCCATTATTAGCAGGCCAATGTGGGGAGGTATGAGCTGCTTCAGAAAAAACTTCAACTCCTTTCACCCAGTAGAGTTTGAATATACCATTAAAGACAAAGGTTTAACAGCGTTGTTGCCTCCAGGGACCCTCTTAGCATCACTCCTGGGAAAGGTACAGACAGAGCAGGCCGCTCGTCCCAGGGCCGGAGATGAGGATGCACGCGTTTATCCCATCGTCGTCTTTGTGGTTCAGACCATTCACAAGGATCCTGGAGGGACACTGAGGATGGTGAGCTGGGAGGGCTCTCCTACACTGAGGAGCCCTGGAATCAGGATCCTTGGCATCCAGGGGCAGTGGGAGGGCACAGGAGGAAGCCATTGTAGGAAAAGGGGGCTGCAAACCAACCAGGGAACAAAACAACAAGCAATGGGGCTACCTTACAGTTCTGCTGAAGACCACTAGCCTGATCTCAGCAGGCGCTAAACTTGTGATGAGTGTGGAGAGGCTGGAGCAGGGGGGGGCAAACTTTTTGACTCGAGGGCCACAATGGGTTCTTAAACTGGACCGGAGGGCCGGAACAAAAGCATGGATGGAGTGTTTGTGTGAACTAATATAAATTCAAAGTAAACATCATTACATAAAAGGGTACGGTCTTTTTTTTTTTAGTTTTATTCATTTCAAACGGGCCAGATCCGTTTGCCCACGGCTGGGCTGGAGGCTGGTGGCAGGCGATGGGGCTGGGAGATTTGCTTGGCCCCCGGTGGACTTGCATTTAGCATTCTATAAAAGAAACCTAGGGTTAATGTGAGCAGGCAAGGAGGCTAAGGGACTTCCTTAGTTGACTAGAGAGTCGGATGGGGCTGGGAGGTTCTGTGTTTGTAACTGCACAGACAAAGCTGATCCCAGGAGTAAAGTGAGAAATAAATTTGGGAGCCCCTCAACCTTAGAGCTCTAGGACTGTATCTGGGGAATAGTGGGAACATGGTTGGGGATGTGAAGTGGTCCAACAGAATGTGGGGCAAAGGAGTAGAACTTAGCTTCCCTGAGGGCTTAGCAGCAGGGGGTGTAGGGCAGTCATGCTACAGACTCCCCAAGTCTTTACAACCCACTGTAGTTCAGAAGGTAAAGGGGAGAAGGTAGGTGGGACTTGCTGGGTCTCCTCCTCCCATCCATCACTGCGACCTTCACCTTTAATCTCCCTGCACACTCCAGATTTTATCACTGCTCATTGACACCGTAATACGTCCCAGTTTTCTGTTGAAAGAATATTTCTTTTTGGTGTCAATAACAATTTTAAAAATATATTTCAGAAATACTGATAAGGGAAAGTGGTTATTGTCAGCCAACCCCCCCCCCCCCACTGAATACAGCATGAGTGGTGGGGTTAAAGGGAAGCATTTTAAAAAGGCGTGTTGGACACTCCTCAGTAGGTAGCATGGTGATGGATGGGGAGCAACAGGTCTCACCATCATGCGGACACCCTTTGGGTGGAGAACAGGCAATGGCTAAGTCAATGGAAGTACACAGACTAATGGCCTTGGTTCTTTAATATCCTCACCAGTAGACAGAGTGGTCATTCAGGAAGTGTTGAACAAATGATGAAATGAACCGTTTTAGAGCACTCGGATCCCCCTCTTTTAGCACTCACTTCCCCAAATCTGCTGTCTAACACCCTACCTCCATCCCCAATAAACAGCCCAGCGGCAGTTACTTTCAACTAACTTCTACCAGACAAATGTGTGTACCTGTGACTAATAAATAAATCTTGACTTAAATAAAGTCCACTTCCTATTAAATACTATACACACATTAAAAGAATGAGCCAGACTATAGGTCATGAACGGACCTACCTTTGTGGGAAGCAGATACTTATTCACGGGAAGAGCCTCCTGAGGAGTCATCAGCTCCGGCCCACTCATGGCTTTCCCTGTTCTAATAGCTGAACACTGGTTACTGTAGCTGCATCAGAGCTTAGAAACTATGTAACCCAATTCTCTCATTAACTCGAGAGGGGAACTGGAGTTGAGTGCCTTCATGATTATCTCAAGAACTCACTTCTAATTAGAAGGGCTGAGACCAAAGCACACATCTGCAGACTCTCAAGCCAGCAACGTTTCCCCACAAAGTCACTGCTTCTGGGCCCAACAGAGCGTCAAGAGAGGGACTCTTGCCAGACCTATTAAAGCAATCCATTCAGTTAGTGGGAATAGATACACGTGGAAAAGAATGAATGAGGGAGAACTATCTACATATACTAAAACGGAAACATCTCCAGACACTGTTGAACCAAAATGAACAGTGTATATTTCCTACGGACAAAGTCTGGAGGATGCATTGCACCCTGGTAGCAGTCCATACCTCCGGGGAGGGATCTAGAATTGGCAAGAATGGTCGAGGGAAACTTTGTCTTTATTTGTATTAATTTTTATGAGGATAATCTATTTATGCATTAATTATTTAAGAATTTATTTAAAAGGAGTAAAACTAAATTTTTTTCCTTGTCCTCTGTGTCCCTCTGATGGCTTTGCTCATTTCTGTGGATCATGTTCAGAGGGACTCAGTTTGTTAGCTTAATCCCAGGGGAATGCCTACCTTAATCCCAAAGCTTTCAGGGCAAGAGTCTGGCATGGAGGGAAAGGAGAGAGAGTGTGTTTGTGGGTGTAATTTTATCTTTCCCACATTTTGCTCACTGCCTTCTCCCTCATGATAATGGTTGTTTCAAACTTTTACCTCAAGTCAGGCCAAATCCTTGAATATAATAATGATGATAATAATAATGGTAATAATGAAATATGCAAATACCACTAACCATAAATGATAATAGCTATGCTCTTTTGAACACTAACTCTACCCCTGACTCTCTTCTAAGCACCTTCCTGCATTATCATGGTTTAAGCTTCATAACCACTCTGTGAGGTAAGTGCTGGGATTGTCCCCATTTTAGAGGTGAGAGACTGAGGCTGGAAGAAATCAATGAGAACCTGACTGCAGCCACATGTCTGGTGAGTAGAGTGGGGATCTGAACCCAGGCAGTTTGAGTGAATCTGGGCTTGGGCACAGATAGGGGTGAGCATTTCCTGTGCTTGGAGAAACACTGTCCACCAGTGTCTGTAGGAGGAGTGCATCCAGCCCACAACTGGTCTAAACTAGAACATGCATGCCTTGGAGAGGCCTTCTGTGTGAGCTGGCTCCCCATCGCTGCCTCCTTGAGGTACTCTGAGCCTGCTTGCTTAAGGTTTCAGTTGCTGCTGGGCTACTCAGTCAAGTACAGAATTCTATCAGGCGATGCGCAGTGAGGGAAGAACCCATCTACCATCATGTTCAAGCCTTGCAACAGTTTCCCAACTACCAGTTCCTCCTGCTTAGAATAACAACAATAAGAAACCTCTTTTAAAAGAGAGATGGGCTGGCTTCCCAGAGGCCAGTGACAAATGATTCCTTTTCTTTGAATATTGAATATTTGTATCTGTCAGTTTTGTTCCTTACAGGTATGGAAAGATAAAGAGGTAAATTTTGAAGTCGTCTTTACAGTTGATGTAGAGAAAAGTGCTTTTTAGGAAACTGATTGTCTTAAGCCAGATAAAGTTTTCTTTCCACCCCCACTTCTGTCCAAGCATTGGGAATTATTTCATTATTTCTCTATTCATGACCAAAGCATCTGTGATATATCACAGAAGGTGTGTTTAAATATATGTACATATACTTATGTATATATGTATGCATTTGCTATGTATATACAGTATATTTATGTGTTTATGTACAACTCTAATACAATGTAATCTCTGTATGTACGTGTGTGACTGTGTGTGTGACTGTGTGTGTGTGTGTGTACTGTTGGAGGAAGAACTGTAACGTTCTTTTCCTGTTCTCAAGTACCATCGAGTTTCTGCCTTGAGCACTAAATTCGCTTTTTTGACTTCTGCCAAATCCTGGTTAGGGAAGCCACCTGCAGTTTCAAAGTTGTGTTAATATTTCCATATACTTTGTGAATATTTTCCTTTTGAAAAAAAAAAACAGCACCTGCACCCTTTTCTCTCCACATGGTGTCACACGTGTGTGCATCGAAGGTGGAGGACATGTCCTTGTCATTCTTTGAGCCCCAAGCTCAGGGCCCCCTGCTATTGCTCTATTTTCACACTTACATACAGCCAATGGGCTCATGTCTTGCCTGCCTGCTCTGTGCCCAGCCCTGTGTCTGGGGTCTGAGATAAGTGGGAATACAGCCGATGTGAGCCCTGCCCTCCTGGGGTGACGTTGCACCCTACCAGCCTGCAGGACTCTGCCGGGCTCCCTGTTTCAGGATGGCAGCATCTCCAGGTGGATGAGGAGCTGTGACAAATGTGTGGTACCAAACACATTTCTGCAAACAAAGCCATCTATTTTAGGCTGAAGCATTTGCAGCTAAACTTACATGATGTATCTGGGATGTGTCGAGTGGAATGCTTTGAAGATGGCTTTCTGGCTTTCTTTGGTAGAACATTTACCAAGTGAAAACCTTGTTATCTTAGCTGTGTCACCAGGAACTGCAACAGGAAGTATGGACTAAACACCAAAGCTTTCTCAAGATTCTGTGCCTGTTTGTAAGAAATGTTTTAGGTCATCACTGAGCGGATCAGGGCCTCGAAGATTTTTCACTCAATGCTCTAAGGTTTTGTGACAGAAAAACACTCACGTACTGGTTGTGCTGGGCCACAGCTGCCACTAAATGTTATCCGTTATGTTTATGTCATGAACTAAAGGACTGGGAATGTCCTCAACCCCGCACTCCTCCACTCAATAGGGAAATACTGATTCCTGAAATTTCCATAGAGGATGAATCCTGTTGGGTAGGCTGCCTTGGTCCTGGAGAGGAGGCCAATCAACCTAAGAGGCCCAGCTCAGAACTTGTGGTTGGTCATAATCTTCAGTAGGGAGTCATCTGCTCAGGGGCTGGGCAGCTCGGTTCCTAAGGCAGCGAGGCAGCGAGGCAACGAGGATGAGCATCAGTGCTTCAAAGCCTGCAGGGAGGAAGAGGAGGATGCGGGCAGCCCTGCCCTGGGCAGGCCTGGGAGCCAGGGCCCTATAGGGACACAGTGAGTATGAAGACAACCTGGGGACCTGTTGCCTCCTAACTCTGAAGAGGGCCAGCGCTTGTGTGCCTCGGTGATTTCTGACATATTGCAAAGCTCAAAATAAAACTGTCTTCTCTAAGAACCTTAGAAGTCTTTCAACACATGGCCTAGGTTTTTGAGAAGGATTTTTTTTTTTTAGGCCCAGAGAAGACCATTTAAAAAAAGAATCTTTATTGTTGAAAGTATTATATATGTCCCCCCTTTTCCCCATTGACCCCTTCTGGCCTACTCCTGTCCCCCGCCCCTGCTCCCCACCCTCCACCCCAGGCTTTTACTACCCTATGGTCTGTGTTCATAGGTTCTGCATATATGCATTCAAGGTCTTTGTTTGATTCCTCCCACCCCCCCACCCTGGGATGTTTTGGGCATCTCTCATCCTTGTCCAAGCTGAGACAAGAGAGGTGACGTGTCTGCTTCTCCCAGTGTGGCAACCTCCAGTCACAGGTGGCAGAAAACGCTGGTCCCTCTCTCTCCAGCCCACGGGCAACATTGCACCTCCAGCACGTTTGCACAAAGCGGCCCACAGTGGCTGCACTGCTCTGTGATTCATCCATCCGCACGGCCCAAGTGCAGTGGGAGACCCAGCCCTCCCCGCTGTCTGCGTTCAGTAAGCACAATGTTCCAGTGTGAGACGTTCCATAGCCACTAGCAGAAGCGAGCATTCGTTTCTCGGGGATATATGTTTGTGAAAGCATGACGAAGCTTTTATTTATGATGGGCATGCCTTACACCAAGCGTAACACATCTGCCCTTTAGAACAATTAAAGTGGGAAAAGTAACACGTTACAGAAGGACAAATGACTTACACCATTGTTCCTGGGTTGAACGGCAACACAGATAATTTAGTCAAAACACATCTTGAGCCAGTTTTTGTGTGAAAAATGTGTGTCTCTGATTAGAGCTGGTGAATGTTTCCCCCCAAATAATGGGCTTTGAGCATTAATGCTAGGCCTCTGTCTGTCAACAGCAATTGCTAGGACTTCATTCAAATGCACTAAAGCCCTGATAATAGGCGACACAATTAACGTTCTGCAGTTGAAATAAATAAAATATTAATGTGTTTAGAGGAGTCCAATGGGAAGTAAGTTAAAACACTCTGTGTCCCTCCAGTTTATGACCGTACTACAGTAGTGTAATTGCATTTTTTATTACTTGAAATATTTTTCTCCTAGCAGGTAGTAATGGTGGGAGAATTAAATGACACCGCAATTTTTGGAAATGAGAGGAACCGCAAGCGCCCGGCGAATGAAGAGAGAGAAGGGTCATTTAGGTGAGTCTCTGGCCAGACATTAAGCAGCCCAGCTTGGCGAGGGGCACGTTGCTACTGCGCCCACATCAGCAGCCTGGCATTGCACGGCTCCTCTGAGCTGCGTGGTTTTTATTAAATAAAACAGAAGGTTTTCAAAAAATCAAAGGCAATCAACAGTCGTCCTTTTACATAACAAGGTTTAACAAAAATTTCAATTGATGTCACTAATTTGAATGCCATAAAACAATGAGCTTTGTTTTTCTGTCTCTTTCTTCTGGAGTGTAGGTGCATTTTCATTTTCTCCTAGGTACATTTATAAAGAGTGTTGGCAATTTCAAATACATCGTTAGTGTTATCATGACCACAACTGTGGGTAAAAGGTGTCATCTTCTATTTTTTTTCAGACTGTTACATGTAAATTGCAGAGTGGGATATATAGGGCCTTTTGGGGGGAAGGGATACAGTTAGGCCCACAAACTAGAGAAGCTTTAGGCCACACGAAGTGTTCTCAGCCCTTTGCCTCCCCATCTAATTGAGAAGAGCATTCCTACACCAGGAGCTCGGTCCCCAGAAAGTTCCCTGGGGGGATTCTTACAGTGCTTTCTGAAATGTGTGGCTGAGGTTCCTTGGTGATTTGGTACAATCTTAACTCTGCAGCTCTATTCATATCTTGTGAGGGGCTGTCCTGGGCTCTGAAGCCATAATGGGCTGGAGAATGACATTTTGTTATTATAGGAAGAGGAAATGGTGGATACTATTTTTTTTCTTATTAAATAAAGAAGAAAAAGTGAAACAAAATCCCAAATCCCATTTGCACCATTTAAATGGAAGTTTTCTCCAACCACAAAAGGACATTTGGGAGATAATAGGGGAAACTGAATAAGGACTAGCTCTCAGATGTCAGAGAATGAGTAATATTTTTTAATATATATATTTTTGATTTCAGAGAGGAAGGGAGAGGGAGATGAAACTATCAATGATGAGAAAACAAAACATTGGTTGGCTGCTTCCTGCACACCCCCTACTGGGGATCGAGCCTGAAACCCCAGCTCTGACGGGGAATCAAACGGTGACCTCCTGATTCATAGGTCAAATGACCACTGAGCCATACCAGCAGGGTGAAAAGAGTGATATTTTTATGAGGGATAATGCCATTTTGATCATGGGGGAAAACATGCTTATTTTATGAGATATGTACTGAAGGGGTAAAGTATTATGATGTCTACAACTTATTTCCTACACAGATTGAAAATATACATATAGACTGCCGAAACCGGTTTGGCTCAGTGGATAGAGCGTCGGCCTGTGGACTGAAAGGTCCCAGGTTCGATTCTGGTCAAGGGCATGTACCTGGGTTGCGGGCACATCCTCAGTGGGAGATGTGCAGGAGGCAGCTGATGGATGTTTCTCTCTCATCGATGTTTCTAACTCTCTATCTCTCTCCCTTCCTCTCTGTGAAAAATCAATAAAATATATTTTAAAAAAAGAAAATATACATATAGAAATATACACATAGAGCTAATGTGTTAAATATTAGCAATAGGCAAATTCAGATAGTGGGTATATGAGCAGTCATTGAACCAGTAACTGAAGGTCTGTCTTACCTTGGAAATGTTTCTGGCTGCAAGTAAAAGACAAGGGCTGAACTTTTAACGTCCATTACTTACCAAACAAGAAGTCCAGAAGGTGTCAAGTCAGGGTTGGTTCAGCAACCCAGGGATGCCATCAAGACCCTGGCTCATTCTGCCCCTCTGCCTTGTCCCCCTCAGCTAATTGGCCTCTGAAGCTGTCAATTCATGAGTGTGAGGCAGCCGCTCTGGCTCTGGGCATCACGGCCACAGTCAGAGGCAAGGGGGTGGGTGGGCCACAGCCACGTGCTGTCCTCTCCCACTTGCCTCTTTTCTCAGAAAGCAGAATCTTTCCCAGAAGCCTCAGGAGACTTTTGGTTACACTTCAGTGGTTATAACGGTCAGAAGCCAGTTCCAGCCACAGGAAGTCTGGGCAATGGCGTCAGATGTGATTCATCCCCTTGGGCTGTGGGTGCACTGACTCTGAACAAAACTGATGTTCTGTTAACCAGAAAAAGGCAAAATGGTTGCGACTTTCCATTGGCTAAACAGATGCCCTTTTTTCTCTGGAAGGGAATTGTTCTGTTTTTTGTTTGTTTGTTTTTAACTAGCCAGCAGAAATGATTTTAAATGAAACTAAAACTCATCCCATACTATATTTATCATGAGGCTGTTTAACAGGAAGCTAAATGGTGGCCCAAAGGGACTAGGTTTCTTGTCTTCCTGCCCATGATCTCTCTAGCCCAATGAAATAGAAACTTTTTACCCACCCATGCAAACTATCTTTTGTTTCACTTTCCAGTTTGGTAATACATGCTAATAAACAGTTTACTTTTAAAGATGGTTCTGGTTGTGCTGGACATTATGCAGCAGAACAGAGTATATACCAGTACTCATCGTAGGATTAGCCACCGTTGATGGAGTATCCTCTCTATGCAAGGTGAGTGACATGTTCTCTCGTTGATGCAAGAAAAAATGTGCCTGGCTGTCACAGATATCCCCAATTCAGTCTGAGTCATTGGTCTTAATAAAGAATGAGAATATGAAAAGCTTTCAGCAACTGTTTTAATTTCTACGTTCTCCCCAACCTGTGTGAGGCCATATAATTGGATATTCTCAATATCTGGGCTCTTTAAATGAAAGCTAATTATTGATCATGGCAGGTAATAGCCATAACTAGAGTTTCCTCTGGTTATGTCTCCTTCCCTAACCTTTGATCCAAGAGTAGACTTTCCTTTAGAAAGATGCCGCACACTCATTGTAGTGAAATGAATTTCCAAACCAGTAATAGCCGCCTAAACCTCACTGGGAGCCATAGTCACGTGTTCTTGGAAGGCACAGAACTGCATGGCCTGGCCTCAGAAGGTCTTTGAGTGTCCAGAAGTCCCTCCCCACCCCAATGGCCCATTTGCCCAATGCCTTAGCATTTGGTGTGATGGCTGGCATTGTGCTCAAATATATCATGGCTAGCTGCTCCATTTCTGAGTATCCTCTGGAATGTGACTGGTTATGACACTGATCACTACATGGAGGATTAGCTGCAGGGCTGGCTTGGGACAGGCCCAAGAGCCCCCTGCTCTTCTGTGTCAAAAAGGACAACCAGGCTCCCTGACTCACGTGTCTTATTGGGGCTGCACCTGTGGCCTATCTCCCTTCAATGACCCCTTGAAGCTGTCCTATTGCTGATAGAAACCAGGTGACTGTTCTGTCTCCAAAAATAGAGTTAACCCTTAGGATAAGTATTTTTTAAATAATTCCTCCAATGTTTTATATGAAACATTTTCTTTTGATTTAACTTTAATAAGGATACATTACTTTTTTTTCTTTTTCAAAAGGGTCAGTGTCAGTGTGGACAGGCATCCATAAGAACAGGAAGGAAGGCCGAGCATAGGTGTGGGCAGGTAGGCAGGTGCTGTGATGGGAACTCAAAAAAAATCCTCTCCCACTGCTTTCATATCTCTTTAGTGACACAGGAAACAAGGCCGTCAGCTCAGCACAACAGTCAGAAAGATTTCAGGAGAGAAGTCAGGATAATGGGAAGTTATTATTATAAAAATTGCAGTCGGGGAAGTGGATGTAGCCTAAAAGGTAGTGAATGACTTTGAAGTGAGATCAGCTGGGGACGTGGGGGCGGGAAGGGGGTAATCTACCCCTGGCCAGACCCTCTGCCCTGGCTAGTCCAGATGGAAGATTGGGAAACATTCCAGGGAATTCCTGATGTGAGAGGCCAGCTCCCAATAAGTTCTTAATACCAACTGAGAGCCAGGGGTACTAGCCCAGATCAGGCTATGATGCCAGCCAAACACCCTGCTCTCCAGTGCAGTGCCTGCCACTGGACAAATTGTCCAGTACTAGGGTGTGACGCGGGCTGCAAACCCCTGATGCCTCAGGCATTGCTAAGATGGTAAAGGATGGGGTGCCCCTGGAGAGGGGTCACAGGGTTGGTGACCTCTGTAGGTGTGAAAGACCCAAGACACTGGTCTTCCAGCTCTGGGGTAGGAGGCTGGGTAGTGCTCCTGGGTCAGGAGATGGTATGTCCAACTTTGATGTCTTCCTCTGTGTCTTACTGTGCCTTTTGGGTTCCAGAAAGCCTCTTGAAGGGATTGTACTTTCTCTTGAGTTATCTGGTAAATTTTGCTTTTTATATATACTTCTGCTATTTAATAACATTTATCATTTGTATATATGTGTTTTAGGAGCAACTTTGATCTACCTCATGAGCCCAAGATTTTTGATTTGTGTAAGCTGTGCCTTGTCCGTATGGGTAAGATGAATCAAAATGAAAGTGATGTATTTTGGATCGTTAGGAGAAGTGTAATAGACAATTAGAATGCCTCGAAATAACTGATGCAAAATGTGTGTGTATTTTTGTTAGAAGTGTTTTTGAATTACCAATTATAGCACAAATAGAAAAAAGTGCATAAAACAAATATGTATAAGAAACAATTGTAACAAACAATTCTAAGTGAATACCATGCAACCACCACTCAAGTCAGAAGCTAGGATGTAGCCAGCACCCAGGAAGTCCCTCGTGGACCCCTTTCTCCATCACACCCTTCCGCAGCAAAGACGAGGAGCCATGAGCCTCACTCTTACGGCATCCACATCCTTGCTTTTCTTTACAGTGCTGCCAGTGGGGTAGCATCCCTGAATGATATAATTTAGTTTCACTGAGTCCAATTTTGGTATGAACTTTCTAGAAATGAAGTCCTAACTTCCATATTCTATCGTCTTGCTTCTTTTACTCAACATTGTGTTGGCAATTACACAATGTGTAATTGCAGCTCTGGTTTCATACTTTCATACTGTGTTGTTGCAGCTCTGGTTTCATACTTTCTGTTGCTGTACAGTATTTCATTGTATAATATACCACCTTAGATTTTATTAGTTTTCCCAAAGAGCCAGATTTTGGCTTTATTAATCCTTTCTATTGCACCTTCATTTTTCTAGTTCATTTATTTCTGCTCTTACTGTTATTATTGCTTTTCTTCTATTTCCTTTGGGTTTAATTTACTGTTCCTTTTCTAACTTCTCCATATAGACACTCAGCTCCTATCTATATGGATTTGGACTTTCTTTTCTAAAATACACATTTAAGACTATAAATTTCTCTTTAAGCAATACTTTTGCTGTATCTGACAAGTGTTGATATGCTTTGCTAAACATGTTTTATAATTTCCATTATGATTGACAGTTTGACCTCTGAATTGTTTAGAAATGTATTCCTTAATTTACAAACATATAAGGGTTTAGTGAATTTTTTCTAATTGACTTCTAGCTTAATTGCCTTGAAGTCAGAGGTCAACATGAACCAAAATCATTATGGCTCAATATTTTGAAATTAAGATTTGCTCTGTGATCCATTATCTGTCAATTTCTACAAATGTTTCCTGTGACTTAAAAGTATGTGTATTTTGAAGTTGTTTGCTACACTTTTTTAAAAAATGTAACATTTAGTTGGAATACACACATACACACACACACACACACACATATAATATGTAAAATATATACAAATACAGGCTGTCTCAAAAAATATGTATACACTTTAACAGCTGATAGCTCAATTTTGAAAATGAAATGTAGTTTAATAAACACTGCTTTTATAATTATCTAAAGTGTATTTATACATTTTTTGGGATACCCTATATATAAATTTAATATATATAAATATTTTTTGCTTGTTCAATTACTAAGAGGGAGGTGGTACATTAAAATCTCCCCCAATGATTGTTCATTTCTTCTTTTAATTCTACACATTTTGAGTCATATATTTTCACTTATTAGGTATATACAAAGTAGGAATTTTTATATCTTTCTGATGAATTGAGCCTTTATCATTATGAAATGGCCCTCTTTGTTTTTTTTGCCATTTGATACCAGTGACACAGATTCTTTCTGGTTAGTATTTTCATTCCTTCCTTTTACTTTCAACCTTTCTTGTTCTTTTATTTTAATGTGTCTCTTAGGACCAAATATTAGTTGTATTTTTAAATCCAGCTTGTCAATATTTATACTTTAATAGGAACATTTAGTTCATTTATATGTAATGATAATTAATGAGATATTAAGCTAAACCTACCATATTGTTTTGTGTTTTCTATTTTCTGGCTCATCATATATGTTTTTTCTTCCTTTTCATCTTCCTTGTCATCTTTTCTCTCAACTTGTTTTTCTGTGTTTTGTTGTGGGTTTTTTTGTTTTTAGACATATCTATAGGTAACTGATATTTCTTCAGTTATAATCTCTATTGAACTTATCAATGGAATTTTAAATTTTGACTTCTATTGCTTTATTTTTCAGTCCTAGAATTTTTATTTAATTCTCTTTTAAACTGCCTGCATCACTTTGTATAATTTCCAGTTCCCTGCTCAGATGGTCAGACTTGGCATTTGTTTCCTTAAATCTAGTAAGCACTATTGTTTTACAGCCCGTGACTGATCATCGAAATATCTGACACCTCACTAGGTCTGTTCTATTGTCTGTTATTTATTATAGATCTTACTCATGGTGCTTCATTTCCTTGTGTGACTGGTTATCTTTGTGCGCTGGGCATTGTATTTTCAAATCATTATAGGAGTACTTTGAAACCTAAGACTATAGTATTTTCCTTTAGAGGGGATCTCAATTGGCTTCTTCTACCAGATGCATGCATAGTGGGCACTGGCCATGGGGACCAGTTTAATCCAAGTTCAAAGCTTGAGATTTTCTGGCCCATCTAGCTGAGGGAAAGCTGGACTACAAGTCCAGGTGAGGGTGGCTCACCTGAAGTTTACCCTTACGTACCAGGAGGGTGGACTTATATGGGATCTCAGCTTAAAGCAGAAACTGCTCTATCTCTGCCCCCTTTTTTGTTGGGCATGGACTTCTAGCGTCTGACTTTCTGAGGCCACCAAACTGCAGTTTTGTTTCGTCGCTGTTTCTTCTGAATCGGCAGGTAACTTGGGCTGACTTCGTGGGGTACTCGTGTTCTCATAAGTGTTCATCTGACATTTTCTCATGGGCTTATTGGCTCTTTGATGCTTACAAGATTTAAATATATTCTGTCCAGCTTTTAAAAGTATAAGTACATTATATTATATTTAAAAATGTTACAGCTGCGCTACATGAAAGTATAATTTTGGTGTTCTGGCTTTAAGTCCTGCCCATTACATGTCCTTTGGGTGAAATCCATCTTTCTGGTTTTTAACTTTGTTCCGCTTTTTTAGTTCAGTGACTAACACACGCTTTGCTTCTGCCGCCTTGCAGGAAGACCGGACGTGGCACTTTGCCATGTCTGTGTTCCTGACAGAATCATCTGGACACAGTGTTCTCCTACCAGCAGGGTTTGGCCTGGTGGTGGCTGGATCTTTACTAATATTTGGGGTCTTAATTGGTGATTGGATTGACAGGAAACCAAGAAATAGAGGTAATACTCTTACCTATGGCATATACAACAATGTGGTGAATTATGATCTCACTTGCTCTTTTGGTTTATTTAGTGAAATGAAATACAGATCTGAACATAAGAGCAACAGAGTACAGCTTTTAAAAACTGGAAATAGACTTATTCAGCTTCGTATCACTCTCTGGTACTACATTTTATTTTTATTTTTTATTTTTTTAAATATGGAACACTTCATGAATTTGTGTGCCATCCTTGCGCAGGGGCCGTGCTAATCTTCTCTGTATTTTTCCAATTTTAGTATATGTGCTACTGAAGGGAGCATCTTCACTATTTTTCTTGCCATCGTTTTCCCATTAGCAATAAAGATATCATTATACATATTCCACCTTATTTGATGGTGATTTAAAAAATTGAAACGTGAATTTTTGTTATATTGAGTATATATCAAATGTTTTACAAAATAACATTTCTTATAGAGACTATAGCTTACAAAACAACAGGCAAACTAGAGT
>NW_006383016.1:5136822-5138399 GCF_000327345.1 Myotis davidii
CTACTGGGGATGAGCCCACAACTAAGGTACATGCCCTTGACCGGAATCAAACCTGGGACCCTTCAGTACACAGGCCAGCGCTCTATCCACTGAGCCAAACCAGTCAAGGCTCATAAAGTTTTTAAAGGATTTCCAGAACTTAAAAAAAAATTTAAGTCTGATTTATAAATTATTCCACAGAATAGTGAATACACACACACACACACACGCGCACACACACACACACACACACACACGCACACACGCGCGCGCGCGCATATATCAAAGTCAGGCAATTCTATTACTAGGAAACATTTGCTGGTTTGACAAGGGAGGTAAAAAGTGAATCAGAGCCCTCAAAGCTTCCTTTTGCTTATGGGTTTTCAATACCTTCTGATGTGGAGGGCTTCTTTGAAGAAATGACCCCCTTCCTAAACACTCCCCCAAAAGACAGTGGGAAATTAAGAACACATGATGGCCAAAAAAGGAAGAGGAAACAACAGAAAAGAAACTGGACAACTTTGAATTGAAAGCACAAGGAGCCTTAACCAGTTTGGCTCAGTGGGTAGAGCGTAGACCTGTGAACTGAAGGGTCTCGGATTTGATTCTGGTCAAGGGCACATACCTCGGCTGTAGGCTCCTGCCAGGCCCTGCCTGGTCACCGGAGAGAGTGGAGGCACCGTGAGGAAGTGCTCATCTTGCCCTGGACAGGGGCCAGGAGCAAAACAAGGGAGATTACATCTTGGAGGAGATGACTTGAGTGGACTTTAAAAAGGGACCGGAGAGAGTGGAGGCACCGTGAGGAAGTGCTCATCTTGCCCTGGACAGGGGCCAGGAGCAAAACAAGGGAGATTACATCTTGGAGGAGATGACTTGAGTGGACTTTAAAAAGGGGGTGTGGGGCCCTGACCTGTTTGGCTCAGTGGACAGAGCGTTGGCTTGCGGACTGAAGAGTCTGGGGTTGGATTCCGGCCAAGGGCATGTACCTTGGTTGAGGGCACATCCCCAGTGCGGGGTGTGCAGGAGGCAGCTGATCGATGTTTCTCTCTATCCCTCTCCCTAACTCTCTATCCCACTCCCTTCCTCTCTGTAAAAAAATCAAAATATATATTAAAAGGCAGACGTTTGTGGTGATACTTTACTGTATTGTAATTGTCAAGGAGTGAAAATATTGGCTAAAAGCATTGGCTGAGCCTGGCCAACATGGCTCAGTGGTTGAGCATTGACCTATGAACAGGAGGTCACAGGTTCAATTCCCGGTCAGGGTACATGCCAGGGTTGTGGTCCTGGTACCCAGTAGGGGGTGTGCAGGAGGCATCTCTCTCTCTAAAATAAATAAAAACATATTTAAAAAATAAAAAAGAATGACCCCATGCATCTTGCTGCTTTTCACCACGGACCGGAGCTAAGGGACTTCCCTCCATGCACTGAACATGTTTTCTGCACAGGAGGACAAAGCTTAGGACAAAGGCTGCGGCCAGACGAGGAAGGGACATCGACAAGAGCCGTTATTTGCTGATGGCCGACTACGTGCCTTACACAGGCACCGCCATGTGATTGACTCGTCTGTTTCCTCAGATTCTCTGAGAACCATTCTA
>NW_006383016.1:5138646-5141625 GCF_000327345.1 Myotis davidii
CAGATCTGAACATAAGAGCAACAGAGTACAGCTTTTAAAAACTGGAAATAGACTTATTCAGCTTCGTATCACTCTCTGGTACTACATTTTATTTTTATTTTTTATTTTTTTAAATATGGAACACTTCATGAATTTGTGTGTCATCCTTGCGCAGGGGCCGTGCTAATCTTCTCTGTATGGTTCCAATTTTAGTATATGTACTGCTGGAGCGAGCACTCTGGTACTACATTTTAAACATTTTAATGTAGTGTGTAGATTCTTTCCCATCGCAGATTTTTAATATCAAATTCCTTATTTTAAAAGAATTCTGGTATTACCTATGTACAAGATACTCGTGTCATCTTTCTTAAAGGCAATTTCTAGGTGTCAGAGATATCTTTGTACCAAGTAATCTGCCTAGACTAGAGATTACATCTGGAGACCTATTTGTTCAACTGTAGATCTCCTTTTAGCTCTTAGCTCTATCTTTGAAACCCTCCTTTCTCCAGTGAGAATGTAAAATTTCCCACGTTTTCCCTTCTCTTCTGATGACTAGTCAACCTGATTGTTCTCTGTCCACCGAGAAGGCTGGGAAAGGCATTCTCTGGAGCCACACCCTTCAGAAGGCTAACTGATTTAGGCTCTGGAGTATTGGTTCTTAGGCCGTATTGATAACTTCAATCACAAATCAACTTGAGAAGCGTGTGATATAGCAGTAGGAAATTTTAAGTCCTTTCACTTTTCTGGTATCCTGCTTTTCGTGTCATCTTTCTCTCAAAGTCTGTTTTCGTTTACTTGCAAAGCCCAGTTTTTTTTTCCTGTTTTCCTTGCAAAGACTTTGCCTCCAGTGAGCCCATGAGCCTGCTCTGTGCCTCCTGCTCAAGCCCGCAGTTGCTGATAGAAGCAAGACCATGGTTGGCACAGCAATTTGGGCCAATGCAGTTCCTCTGCATCAAACAATGAGGTGGCTGCAGCCTGAATCTGAAAACCAAGAGTAAATAGTGTTTCCATCCGCAGTTGCTCATGCCTCGCTCTTCACTCTGAATGCCTCCGTAGCCGCTGGCTGTGGTGTCCTGATGCCGGTCTTCTCCTACAGAGGGGAGATGACGCAGACCTGGCACGGCTGCTTCTGGTCCGCTCATCCCCCTTGCTCCACCAGAGTGGATGTCAGAGGCGAGGCCTGAGTGCCCGTCAGTGAGTCAGCTCTGCACACTCCTGCTCGCTGGTTTTGGATCTGGCTAGTCTTTGCCACTGTTCTCCTCACCCCTCATTTGTGAATCAGAGCCCAAATTCCACAGACATGAAGTCAATAGAACAGCAAAGTCTCTGTCTGCAAAGTACAAATTAGCATCGGATCTGGTGCCGATGGGGTGGGAAGAAGAAAACGCTTAGAATCAACACAATAACGCTGGGCTCCAAACCTACATTGAACCTCTTTCTCTTAAAGGTTTTTGTGTTCGTTTAGCTTGCCCTCGGGCTGTCAGATAAGTAACTGTATGTACCACATGGGCCGAGGAAGTACCCTGGCAGCTCTGGCAAACCGGGCCGGCAGTGCTGACCATCGCCATCCAGCAGGGTTGGACTGTGAGCCTCACAGCTGACAACAGAGGCCAGCTGGCTGGTGAGCTGGGCCGCCCTGGGCATCGCGGGTCCTCGGGGCCAAGAAGTAGGCCTGGCTCAGGGAACACGGTTGATGAGCCAGCCAATCAGGTCTCTGAGAGAGGCAGCAAAGTAGTCTAGAAGAGAGGGCACTTGGAGTCCAACAGGCCTAGATTTGAATCCAGCTAAAACCAGCTATGGCTCATACCAGCTGCGAGTCACTTAACTTGTCCAGACTTCACTTTCCTCATCTATACAATGGGTGGAATAATGACCACTCCCTTCCCCCTTCTGCCAGCCCAGCTTGGGGTTGGTAAAGCCCCTGGCACTATATTTGCTCACAGGAAGCACTTAAGAAAGGGATGATATTGTTGTTATTAAAGGGATATATAAATGGCACTTTGAGGAACAAAGCCCCTCAAAATACATCAGAGAAGCTCCTTGGCCATTTTAGAGCTAGAAAAGCAGTGCACTAAAAGCATTTTCAAATTCTGGCCAGTGATGAGCTTCCACATCCCCCGCCCCCAAATTCAACCCCAAATGTGACAGTTGATCTTCAGTTATGTGACAGTGAGAGGCAGAATTTTTTTCAGTAATGGAGCTAAATGGAAGAATCTGGCATCTTTCTTTTTCCTTCGTTTATGAAACTTGGATCTTTCACGCTGCGATGTGTTCACATTGCCAACTTAAAGCTGGAGCTTGTGATCTACCCTGCATTTGTGCAGTTGGTCCCCTCCGCTAGAAAATGTTCATAAGCGTTGAGAGCCAAGATAAAGGAAGCTATTGTGGGGGAGTCTATTAAAATATACTTCCTACAAAGCCCCTTATAATCATGCTTTCTTTTAAATTGCACTTCTTTGGCTGCCGTGTGGCTTCAATAACACCATCCAAAATAAACAGCTCTGTGGTAAGAGCCGGGTGACGCGGCGTTGAAAGTGTCCTCGGTTTCTGGGGAAAAGAAAATCTTTCTAGTCTCTGATAATTCATCTTAAAGAAGTCTAAACTAAGCACAGATTCCGGTTTGAGGTTCATTATAATTTTAAAAATGATCTTGTAAATGTATTCTTCAATGATGGTAGAAGAGTTAAGAGCAAAAGCTTTGGAGTCAGACTGCCTGGGTTGAAATCTCAGCTTCTCCTTTTCCCTTCTCTGTGACCTTGAGCAAATAACTTCATCTCTTTGTGCCTCAATTTCCTAACCTGTAAAAGGGAGATACCGTCAACTTCTGAGAGTTGTGAGGATTAAGTGGGACAAATATATGTAGGAGGCTTAGAACTCTGTGCCTGGCAGAGTAAGTATTCAGCCAATTCTGTCCTTTATCTCCATTCTGTCAACATGCTGGTCATAATAATGTCTATTATATTATTGTAGTTGTTAAGACAGTACAGTGTGATAGGAAAG
>NW_006383016.1:5141689-5153041 GCF_000327345.1 Myotis davidii
ACAAAACCTAGTGTCTCCAATCCTCAGTTTACCCATCTTCAATTGTTCAGGTTCCCACAACTGATCCTGAAGGCCTTTTCCAGGTTGAAAATCCTATGACTGACTAATCTAGAGTTAGACTGAAAGGAACCTTTCTTGTTTCCGCCATCGTTCACCCAGTGCATGGGTCACTAAGCCAGCAAATGCATGGCATTATTTCCCAGAAGGACGGCAATCCAGTGGCTCGCAATGTTTCCTTCCTCTCACGTACAGGGACGAATGAGGCGGTCCGGCGGCTGGACCAGATCATCAACATAATTGCTCCCCTGTCCGTGGGCCAGGTGTTGACGTGGGCATCTCCTGTGATCGGTGGTGGTTTCATTTTTGGATGGAACTTGGTTTCCCTTCTTGTAGAGTTCCTGTTTCTGTCCAGGGTTTACCAGCGAGTTTCCCAGCTGGCTGTAAAATCCCAGCAACAGGCTGGGGGGCCTTCCTAGAAAGGCAACAAGAGGCTGTGGACATTCAAGGTAATGCAAACTCAGACACAGCTTCTGTTTTTTCTCTCCTTTGTATCAGTGTTCCGTGTCTTCTTTCCAGTGCTTGTGTCTGAGCATAATCTCAACTGGAGAAAAAACACATTAAATTTTTTTTTGTAAAAAAAGGTGCATTGATGTATGTGTTACTACTGATGGTGGGTGCAGCCCCCCGGGGGCCCTCTCAGAGACTCTGTTGGGCATACCTCCGAATTCTCTCACCAGGCGCCAAGGAAACTGGGCTGTTTCTCCACCGAGTCTTGTCACTCATCAGTCGAAGGTTGTTCACAGGGACATTGACCTCTGTGCACATTCATCCTGCCCTTATGTCCCTGTGGCTGGAGAGAGGCCCTCTGGCAGAGACCCTGGTGCCCGGGAGAGGAAGCCATTGGTGCACACAGGACTTGTCCAATAAAGGAGCAGATGGGGGTGGGAATGAGCTGAGGGTGTTTGGGCAGGGCACTGACATAAAATTTATTTGGATTTTATTTTAGGTGAAATGGGAAGCCACTGATGGATTCTTAAAAAAACTTAAAACTTTGGCCCTCGCTGGCTTGGCTCAGTGGATAGAGCATCGGCCTGTGAACTAAAAGGTCCCAGGTTCGATTCTGGTCAAGGGCACATGCCTGGGTTGCAGGCTCAATCTCCAGTAGGGGGTGTGCTGGAGGCAGCCAAACAATGATTCTCTCTCATCATTGATGTATCTCTCTCTCTCTCCTCCATTCCTCTCTGAAATCAATTTTAAAAAAGAAAAAAAGAAATGGGTGGAGTAGGAAATGTGGTGATGGTGGAAGGAGTGGATCAGAAACCAAGGATGTCTTCCTCACTCATTCAGCAAGCATCCTGTGTACTGCCCCGGCATGCCTCACCGCTGCTCCAGGCACCAGGCTTCAGCAAGCCCCTTCCCTCCGGGGGCTCGGAGCTTCACCTTCCCACCTCTGGGGCCACACTCGTGGGAGCATAGGGTTGGGTGATACGTTTCTGATTTCTCCATGGAGACCAGAGCCCCTTAGGCCACAGGAGCTTTGGAATATTGGGAAGGAACATGCAAGTTTTGTAGGTCCAATTTAAGAGGTTATAAAATCACGGGCTAACCTGGGAACCTTATTTCCCTGATATAATACGGATGCGTAAGACATTTTAGAGAGTGGAAGGGAGAGGGAGGGAACATTGACGTGAGAGAGACACAGTGGTTGGCTGCCTCCTGCACATGCAGGGAATATGAGCCCGCAACCAAGGTGCATGCCCTTGACTGGAATCAAACCGGGGACCCTTCAGTATGAGGGCTGACACTCTATCCACTGAGACGAACTGGCTAGGGCAGAAACTGTGTTCTTAATCCCAAATAGCTGAGTTAGAAACCTGTACTTTTTATGGAGATTGCCTAACCTTAAAATTACTTTTAAGCCGAAACCGGTTTGGCTCAGTGGATAGAGCGTCGGCCTGCGGACTGAAGGGTCCCAGGTTCGATTCCGGTCAAGGGCATGTACCTGGGTTGCGGGCACATCCCCAGTAGGGGGTGTGCAGGAGGCAGCTGAATTGATGTTTCTCTCTCATCGATGTTTATAACTATCTCCCTTCCTCTCTGTAAAAAATCAATAAAATATATTTTTTTAAAAAATTATTTTTAAGTGGGTGGATTATCTTTATTGGGGTATTTGGCTTGCACTTCCAGTTCTTAATTGTATGAACAACTGAGAACAGACTAGCGATTTTAAGATTTATGCAATTCATATTATATTATGATACTCAAGTATTTAGTTCAAAAGAAAGAAAAATAAGTCCACCAGTGACTCTTGTCTCCCTGACACAAAGGAAATGATCACATTTGAAAAATGTGAGATTTCATCAGCAATGCCTGCAATTGGGAAAAGCATTCAGTATGAGAGAAACTTTAGGCTTTTCTCTATTGCAATAGTGGGGTTTTTTTGTTTGTTTGTTTTGCTGACCCTTGGAAAGGATCCAGAGGCACAGGACACTCCGTACGCTTAAGAGGGAGACAGCTCTGGACGTGGAGCCAGGCAATGCCTGCTGATGCTGGCGAGGTGCCTAAGCTCTCTGTGGGCTGGCTCCTTCTCAGGGATGGGATAGTAGTGATGGTGCCTACCTGTCAGGGAGGTCCTGGTGATGCACTGAATAATTCCTGTGGGCAGGGTGGTCCCAGGGGCTACTTGTTAAACATGGATATTAACTCTCATCTCTAGTCATCATCATCATTCTTATGTTTTGGCTGCAGGTTCAGCGTTTTCATGAGCATTGCTGTGTAAGGGTGGAGTGTGGGGTACGCAGGGAGACAGAGAGAACCAAAGCTGAGTGAAACGGATGCTGAGTGGCTCCCCCACACTCAGTGCCAGCAAGGTGCCATTTACAATTTGAATTACAAATGACTTTGGGGTTGGTAGTGAGCTGCTGAAATCGTATGTGTTGAAAGCACTGTTGCCCAGGGCGCATTGTGCCCTGGTCCGTGTGGTTAGCACGCCAGGCCCGGTGGCCGTGACTCCTGTCCTCTCACCTGGACCAGTAGCCTGTGGCCTGGCTTGGTATCCACCAGGTATCCCTGAGCACAGGACTCATTCTAGGCATTTGCTCAGTAAATACTGGTTTCCATTCTGATGGAAACTAAGTCACAGAACTTTGGCTACGAAACAGTTTGGCACATAGCCCATAAGTCGCTTTGCTTTCCAGAATCTAAGAGCTATCACTCTCTGTGCCCCTGATTTAGAAATAATTCTGTCACTGCATAATTAGCCCTCAGTTCTCTGAGTGCTTTGCATTGTTCTGCTGCAGGCGGTTCCCAATACTCCTAACGCTGGGAGCACTGCGTGCTCAGGACCAGGCATGGGGTTTACAGATGCGTTCGAGGTCAGAGTGCAGTGTGGGGCGAGGCCTTTGGCAGGTCAAGCCCTGAGAGATGTAGTGGACGTGCCAGGGTGTCAGGACAGCCCAGGAAGACAAGGGCATAGCCTGACCAGTGCTGCAAAGGCAGACACTGGCGTACACAGCATATTTGCTCCCCATATTTCTTTCTTTCTCCTAATTTTATTGATTTTTCAGAGAGAGGAAGGGAGAGGGAAATAGAAACATCAATGATGAGGGAGAATCATTGATTGGCTGCCTCCAGCATGCCCCCTACTAGGAATCGAGCCCACAGTCTGGGCATGTGCCCTGGCTGGTAATTGAACCGTGACTTCCTGGTGCATAGGTCGACACTAAACCACTGAGCAACACTGGCCGGGCTCCACATAATTCTCGAGTTCAGAGTTTAATCCAGGGATCAGAACAGAGAGTAGAAGAGGATTCTAAAGGACCAGAGCTAGACCATAGGAATTCAGGCCAGCCGGCTGGTAAACCACCCAGGCAGCATCTGGGAGCCGGTGCCTATGGAGGCACCAGGATCTCAGGGAAGATGCCGTCATTCCGGGACAACACTGTCATGAGCACAGTTGGCTACTGCCCTGGTTGATGTCTGTGTGGCAGATCCTGAGGCTGCCTCTGGAGTGTAATCAAACTTAGCCTATGTGTTGAAGTTGTGAGGTATATAGAGAGAGGAGGCCAATTCCTTATCTGCTAAACCAGGAGTTAAGAGGAAAACTCTGGAAATGGATTTGAAACTCAAGACTTCACTCTGTTTCCTAAACATGTTTGAAGTGCACTGGAAGCCATAAATAAATACATCCAAAATGAAGATTTTGTTACCTAGTGACGATGGTGGTAATGGTGGTTCACCAAGATAATACCACAAATTAAGACAGTAACTACATGTGCAGATGGCCATGCTACACTCTTCACAAACTCCTATCATGTAATCCTCCAGTGAGACAGTGCTCTTAAATATTCCCATTTCGCAGATGAGGAAACTGAGCAACAGAAAAGTTCATTTAGACAATACAGTGCAAAGGCCAGAATTCTCACTAAGTCTTTGCCACCTATTCACATCTATTCTGCCCCCTCTGCTGCTGCCCTGCAGGTCTCTGGTCCTTTGACCTCACTGTGACTCAGCTTCTTCAAGAGAACATTCCAGAAATGGAACGAGGAGGGGCTGAGAATGGCGTGCAGTGCTCCCTGAACTCCCTCATGGGCCTCATCCATGTCATCCTCGTCATGTTGGCCTCACGGCCACAGCAGCTTGGCAAGCTGATCTTCATCTCCACACTGTGTGTAACCACAGGGCACTCGATGTAGTTTCCTTACACAAGGAAGTGCAAGATTAAAAATGCCCAGGCTCAGCAGAGAGGAAAGATGCTTCAACCTGAGAGGCAGGCAGCATCTCTGACTGCTCAGGGCTCTAGAAACACTGGCCCTGTCTCAGTGTTTCCAGTGATTTCCCTGCACTGCTCCTGGGGCCTGGCCTGCCTTGTCCTCTTGCTACATTGGAGAGCAGTTGTGTCTCCGGTCACCTTTAGCCAACAACATCGACTGTATTCAGCGCATGTTTGCAGTGATGGACACTAGCCAGGACTTGAACAGGGTCTGACTCACCGAGTGCCCATTAACTGAACTCTGATTCCAGCACACAACCTGAAGGGTTTAACTTTGCCAACATGATTCAATGTTTCCAGGTTTTTATTGTTCTTTGGGTTCTAAAATTAGAATCTTCTGGTCAATGTGAAAACCAGAGCGGTGGAACTTGGTCCCAGTTCCTTGGGCGTGGGTTCATGTTCTATAGCTGGTTTGTGAACGTGCCTCTGATGTGCCCAGTGCCCCACAGGAGCATGGGAGCTACTTGTCGAAGTACAACCTTTGGGTGGTTTCTGGACTCGGGCCAGGACAGGGGTCTGGCAGTCCCTCAGTGGACCTGGCCAAGCTTCGCCTTAGCAGTCAAGCCAAGACCTCCAGTTTGACCAGTTCTGATGAAGAAAAACACTAGTTTGTGAGGAGCTAATTCTGAGTTTCTGGCCACTTATAAAAGTCACCATAAAAGCTAGCGTCTGAGGAGCCTGGAAGAAAATCCCTGTAGCTCTTCACCTGAAGTCATGTGCTGCTATTCCGTAAATGCTGTGATACAGAAGTGAGGACACTGAGGCCTCAGTGCAGAGCACCTTTCTGCATGTGGGAAAGTCACATTTGGGGAGTAGAGGTGGAGGGTACCCCAAGACAACTGGCCCCTGGCAGTACAGATAAACTCCACTAGGGGGTCTTCTAGGCATGGTGGCATAGTCCCAGATTGTGCTAAATCCCTGTATCACAAAATATTGCAATTGTAATTTTTCAGTTTATGAATAAAAAAGTTTTAGAAAGGCAACCCTTTATGAGTACAAAACAAAAATAAGCCTTTCAAACTCATCTCTGGCTGTTTATCTGTTCACACAATCCCAACATGTGTGGCTTTGCTCTCAAGAGCTGTTACTTATCCCAGACGCTGGCTTGACCATCAGCAGAGTAGGTCCAGCCTCAGGGCTCACTGACCAACTGACCTAAGTCTAGAGTCAAAAGCATGTCTCCACTATCTCTAGCTCCCTCTTCACTATAGGGACAATCTTCTCTGTTCTACTTCTCCCTTCTAGGCACTTGAGACCATGAAGGGGAAAAAGGCATCTTTTCATTTGGGTGCTAAGGAGCCTGGAATGCAGATGGCCCTGCCCCTTCCTCTCCTCCATTTAAAGCTTCAAGTGCTAAATGGCAAGTCTGCCCACTGGCTCTCTTCTCTGGCTCCCAGGAGGCTCAGAGCGGAACTGGCAGAAGCCAAAAGCACGAGGTCAAATGGCTTGTTTTACACAATCCTGCTCTCTCCTTGCCCAGCTCTTTCTCCCTCTTCCAATTATTGTATTGTTTGCTATTGTTATGAGCCACCTCAAGATACCCTGGAAATATATTGGCGTTGTGTAAATAGCTGTAATAGTCTCTTCAGTTTGTTCTAACAGTTGAGTCTTTCAGTTATTGACTCAGAAATTATTGACTAAGTGAAGTGAGCTTCATCTTACATAGTGATGCGGTTAAGTCGCATCGTGCAATCTCCATCAAGTCAGGAACCCTCAATCACAGAACTTAACACACAGGGAAAACAGTATTTCCCGAATCATATATTTTCAGGTTTTAGGAATCTCAAAGAACATACCTTTATTTGGAATAGTCACTTGAACTACAAAGATTTGCTTGCTTTTAAGAAACAGGAACTACTTGTTCTCAGGGCTTAGGAACATGTCAAGGCTGTCAGAAACAGGGTATGCCCCTTCTTGAAATCAGATGAATGCAGTATGTGTACCTGAACTGGCATAGCAACAGTGCAACTGTGATACTGGGCAAGTCGCATCTGGGGGATTAGTGACTGGAGTTCACATTTAAAGCAAAACCTTAGCCCTTAGCAGAACACTGTATTTCAATCCCATTTTCTTTATAATCTCTTCATGCCCAAGCATGTCCCTTGGAAGTAATAAATCCTCTTTGAAAACATTTCGTTCAAGTCAATTCCCTTCATTTCTCAGGGCCCTCGAGCACAAAGGAACGGCCTGGACCTGTAATAGTCATGCTGGCACCTTCCCACTCCTGCTTTTGCTCTGCTGACATGCAGGTATGTGCTGTGCCAGAGGGCACGGCTGCCGGCGTAACACAGGTGGGAATGGCTCCACTCCTCATCCCGATTTCTTTGGTGACACAACCAAGGCACAGGACAACTGTTTCTGAGATGGAGCAGGGAATGTACCAAACCTGGAACCGTAAGAGGACATCTGAAGGACATTGCTTGCTCCTACATGCAAGATGGCACAATGCAGCTGCTGGGAGCACCCTTAGTCACGGGGGTAGGTGGCAATGGCTCTGCAGGTTATGTTACAGAAGACTAAAGAAATACCAAGCTTCCTAGAGAAAGGGAGGGACCCTGTTTCTTGACTCCGGGAATAATTTCCAAATCAGAGTGAAGAAACAGGCAGAGAGCCTGTCTAGATATATCCTGCTGGGGTCTTTGTTTTGCAAATATGCTCCCTGCCCCCTTTGTGGCCCTGCAGGAAGGCCCCCAGGTGTCAGGCCACATCCGATGGGTCTGCCCTGGCACCAGCATTAACAACCCTCCCCACCCCCTCAGGGCAGCGCACTGTTCACAGTTCCATGGCCTCTGCATTTAGATAACAAGTTCTGCAAGACCAGTTTCTTCCTCAGTTAGAGCTACTTCCGGGAGCTATGGCTCACAACCAATGCGTGGCCCATCCCTCCTTTAAGAGCATCTTTGAATATCCCAAGAGAAAAAGGGCGAGTTCAGACTGATTCTTCCAGGACTAAACCATGTGGCTTGCTTATCCATTAAGCTTTGAGATCAACCCAAGCCAGATTACTTAGCACCTCTGTTCAATTCCCTAATTCCTAGGTTAGCCACGATTGGCCAAGAACATGCGACATTTTTTTCCGAAGGGAAAATTGCCAATGTGGAAAGCAAGACTACAAGGAACCCAAAGTAGCGCCAATAAAGTTACTCACAGGTAGAATAATTTTCACACTCCATTTTCTGCTACCA
The DNA here is from genome assembly GCF_000327345.1 of Myotis davidii. NCBI lineage: Eukaryota > Metazoa > Chordata > Mammalia > Chiroptera > Vespertilionidae > Myotis > Myotis davidii. The sequence goes on from NW_006383016.1 coordinate 5,149,646, forward strand.
TGTGGCCACTAGAACAGATTGTTAAGAGACTGAGGGAGAAGTGCCACATCACAGGTAAGATTTAAACTGCAACCATTAAGAGGAGAAAGTGTTGCCTGAAACATCCATAAACAGAAATTGTATATCCTTGATAACTGAGCCAACATATTCCACTCGGTCCTGTTTCTCAGGTAATTATTATGTACACGAGTCACTTGTGTGATTCATACTCCAAAGTGATTTTGATGTGTTTACCACTTTTAACATCTCAGGAAGTCATTCAAGTGCTGACCCAGGACTATTTCCCCAGAGACTTCATCGGAAATGTCATTAAGATGCCAGAAAGGGTAAGTTTTTAGAGTCATGTTTATTGAAACAATTTACATTTAGTAAAACTCATCCTAGATTGGACCAGTGCATAATAACCACTGTAATCAAGATGTCAAACACCTCCTCAAACTGCCCATGCCCCTCCCCACCCCTAGGAATCCATCGATATGTTTTTATCAAAAGGGTCACATTTAGTCATTAAAGTGTTCTACATACAGCATTTTAGAAAAATCTGTAAGCATATAAAACCAGGATTTTCAAAGAATACTTGGTAACAAATAATCTTTACAACAGTCAAAAGAATGGGATTTTAAAATAACTTATTGAAGCACAGTGGACAAAACGGCCTTAAGATAAGTACAGAATACACAGTAGGGTTACTGTGTCGGGTAGGAGGCTGGGGCCGTGGAACAAAAGCTGAAATAATGGAATTGAATTCTATGGGAATTCTCTATGGGGCAGATATATGCTCTAACAGAAATCTGCCCCCACCCCCAACTCACCCCAGCTGTTAGCGCAGTGGTTCTCAACCTTCTGGCCTTTTAAACACAGTTCCTCATGTTGTGACCCAACCATAAAATTGTTTTTGTTGCTACTTCATAACTGTAATGTTGCGACTGTTATGGATCGTAATGTAAATATCTGATATGCAGGATGGTCTTAGGCGACCTCTGTGAAAGGGTCGTTCGACCGCCAAAAGGGTCACAACCCACAGGTTGAGAACTGCTGTGTTAGGGTTAAAGGGACAAAGAAAGCAAAAGCCTCTGTTTTGCATATATTAACCATCACCTGTTCAGATACACCTTATCTACTTGAAAAGCTTCTTTCCGGCACAATTCTCTCTCCAGCAGCACCAGCCCTGTAAGAAAAGTGCCACCGGAGGTAATTAGATTAGCAATTACTAAGTAAGATGCTATTTAAGAAAACATCTTACAAAACTGTAATAGAACTCCCCACTCAGACACAGTCATGGTTTGACTTAAAAACCACATTTTAAAACTCAAAATTCTATGTTAATAATGCTAACAATTCATCTCTACATTTTTTCAATCTCAAAATAGTCACCATTGGTAAAACATTTTTAAAGATTAAATGTCCATCACTTAAGCGTCCTTTGTGAAGTGGGGAGGGATATGACAGCATTTAATAAATTCCTACCAGGTTGGCCTCAGGTAAATCCTTTAACCCATCAGAGCAGGGGCATATCCCATCAGATTAGAGTTCTCATCCTTGGCCAAGAATTCTACTCGACTATTTAATAATAACTTAATCCAAACTCTCTCCATTTACCTGAAGTTTGTCAGCATCCTGAACTGGACTGAGCCTGGTAGGAAAGTAAGAAGAATAACGTTAAGAATATCATGTGGTAACTTTTTGTTTTGGCAAAGAATGTCTTTTATTGTGGCCATCTACTAGCAAACTGTGATGGAATAAAGAGCTGCTGTTGAATAGAATCCCTATTTTTAAAAAGGCACAATCTCCAAATTTCCTGACATTTGGGAACCACCTAGATTTCCAGTCTGGAGTAAAATGAATAGTGCAACACGTTCATGTACTCTGGAAATCCATTTAACAGAGTGTCAGCAGCCAACACTTTTCCGGTTTTATTAGCATGGAATAATGATCAATTTTAGAAAAACTAAACATTACTGGCAGCAGTTATCTGCCTAGAAAACAACAACAATAACAAAAAAACCCAGAAGCACCCTAGCTGGTTTGGCTCAGTGGCTTGAGCGTGGGCCTGCACCCGAAGGGTTCCAGGTTCGATTCCAGTCAAGGGCACATGCCGGGTTGTGGGGTCAGATCCCAGGTGGTGTGAAGAAGGCAGCTGGATCAATGGTTCTCATCATTGATTTTTCTCTCTCTCTCCCTCTCCCTTCTTCTCTGAAATAAATAAAAATATATTTAAAACACACACACACACACACAGCTTTAATGGATTTTAAAACCAAAGGAAGCCAGGCACTTGCACAGTCCTTAAATAGACACACGCTGCCTGGCTCTCAGTGCATGTATCTTTCTCGGATGGAATTGTTTAAACAGTTTGGCTCAACACGGAAGGCAACTGTACAACAAAGCCTGCCATGGCCTTTCCCTGTGTGGCAGTGCGACCCACCAGAGACGGAGGCACTGGGGCAGCAAGCGTCGTCTGTGTGCTTAGAACACAGCTTGCAACACACGATTTCCCTCTTTAGAAGCATGATAAAAATAGACGCCCTCTGGTTGCCTAATCAGTAAAAGGATCTTGCACAACCGAGGCCGACAGTACACCACACCAGCCTCGCATTTCGAAAGAAGATTGCTAAGTAGTGTCTCCGAGGGCTACAAGGATTCCTTCGTTCGCTCACTGAACTCTAAATTGAGACTTTCTTATATGGACACCAACTTTCTACAGCAATATGTACGGAGTAACGAACCCGTCTTGTGCCCACCGAGCCCCAAACTTGGTGCTTCCCGGAGACAAAGCTTTCCCCGGGGCAGCCGTGCGTGTTTATCTTGGTGGAACCCGTGGTCCAGATGCTCCCGCAGGACTCACCCCTGGACCTTTAGAAAAGCCCATCCCCCGTGGCAAGGGCAGGGCAATCGCGGCGGGAGAGAGTGGGCGAAATTACACGTTTGTTGCCAACACAGTCATTACCCTGCTCCGCACGGAAGCGCAGCGCCTTCCAGACCCGGGATGGCAGCCGCGTCCTAAACTGGCTATGCCGGGTCATCAGAGCCCTGAGCAGGACACCGCCCGGCCTCCTCCTCTCCGCCGGGGTCAGGCTAATGCTCCAAATGCTAACGTTTCCATGAAAACACGTTTTCAGCTCCCTGTGGTCCGATCCCTGGGGCGTCGGGGCCACAGGCACGAGAGGTGCCAGGCCACCGGGCACCGGGGAAAAGGGGGACCCGAGGTGCCACGAGGGTGCGTCCCGGGGAGGGAGCGTCCCCAGCACCGTGGTGGGGTCCCCACCCAAGTGGGCCTATCAGAAAGGCTCCTCTGGGGGCTCCATCCGCGGAGCTGGCAGCGCCTCTCCCCAGGGGTCGCCGGGCTGGGGCCGAACCCCGATCTTGGCGGCACAGACGGGGCAGGCCCGGGACGAC
>NW_006383016.1:5153176-5172892 GCF_000327345.1 Myotis davidii
CAGAGACTGCTCGGGGGAATCCACCCCTAACACTTCCCTGGGTGTGGTGTCCATGTACCTCCCTGCAGGTTCGAGGAGCTCCTGACGTTCACATAATGTTAGGTACCCGCCGCGCCCCGAATACCCCATGCCTGCCTTCCCCTAGGGTGGCCTGCAGGTCACAGAGGGACAGAGGGACAGAGGAGCCCTCCCCAGCCTCACTCTCACACGTCGTTTTATCTGCAACCTGCCCTTGGGATTTTGGGATTTGGGTTTAGGGCAACGGGTATTTATAAAGGGCTGGCTCTGCCCGGCGTCGTGCTGGGCGCTGGGGTGTGAGGGTCAAAGAGACACTGCCCCTGCCCTTAAGGAACCCAAGGTGAGGTCCATCCGCGGACAGGCGCCCACATAGCGTGCCAGGGACGCGGCACAAAGCAAGTCCCCGCTGAGGACTCAGTGAAGGCTTCCCGCGGGAGGGGGTGCCTAGCTGAGTCTAGCATTCCCAGGAGGAAGCTGACAGCACATCAAACATAGGAGAGGGGGAAATCAGAGGCCTAGAGAGTTGAAGAGCCATAGAGTAGAAGGGATTTGACACATCATCCATGGTTGTCTCTGCTGGAGTAGAGTCGGCCTTAGGCGCTTCTCCAATGGCAGAGTTGTCATGGTGGTGGAATATCAGCTCCATGAGGACCCCTCCACGGAATCCCCAGAATTCAGCCTCATTAGTGCCTGGGTAAGAGGGAAATGACTCAGGGCAAGAGATTTGCCATTTATCCTCCATATGCCTTTAGAGTTGGGTAGACACTATAAAGCTCTTCTAGGCTCACATGGTAGGTAGCAGTGGTGGGGTCTTACCCAGGCTGTAGCTTTCCTAGGTCACCTTGCATGTGCCTTTATCTCTGTGTTCCCAGTCCTTGGCCCAGGGTTTGGTGCCGTCAGTGGATTTCCCCCCTCAGTGTGTATTTGGCAGGCCTTTCCAGAGCAGGCAATCCCAGGGCATCAGATGTTGGGCACCTCTCTGCTGACAGAGGGAAGCCACCCCTCCAGCCCCCCCACCCCCCCTCCCCACCTGTCTGACCCTGTTTCTCTGTAGAGGAACTTGTGTTGGACAATGCCTCTGAGTCTAGCCTCTGCCCACACGCTCCTCATTCCCTTCCAGAAGAGAAGACATTCCAATAAAATCCTGTGCTAACATGAATTTTGAGAGCATGCAGACTGGGGTAGGCTTGTTGGCTTCCCTCCCCTGCCTGTCCCCTGTTCCCAGTGAAACAGGCCAAGATTCCAATCTTCTCTGATGGGAGCGGCAACGGGACAAGAAGCGATCACCTAGAAGCCATTGAGGAGTCCCTCCCCTTTGCCCCTGTGTTTTTCCAATAGGCCAAACCAAGTGGGAGATTATTTCTCATTAACCCTACAGTAACTCGATCCTGCATTTTACTCACTCTAAATGCTTGCCCCCCACATGTTATGGCAGGTGACATCCAATGACTCATCTTTCTCAAAGAACAGCAAATCCATTAGAAAGATGTTAGCTGTGAGGATTCACGTTCTTTTTCTCCCCTCAGTGCCCGGGACTAGTTTAAGGAAATGGTGACTCAAGGTCTGGACTGAGAAGGGGGATAGGACAGACAGCTCTAAAGACTCGATCTTATCAGTAGGAAAGCTAACACTTTAATTTCCATTCTGTGTCTTATGCCTGAGTGGGTTCTGAGCATGGAAGGGGAAGAAAGCACATCATTTATGGCCCTCCCCAAACCCTGCAGTTGCCTGACCCTAAGACTCCCTTGTTCTCTATGGACTAACATTAGACATATCTAGGACATTTGCTTTTGCAAATTAATGGGGCCATTCATTTACTCTTGTCTTTGTGTTTAGTGCAAATTTATTGTGTTATTGTAGTGTAGAGTCAGAAGTTAAAGCAATGACTGACATTATTTATGATTTAAATGATCACTCCAGTTGGGTAACATTTTAATTAGTGTCATTGGGCTGTTTGCCACATGCAGGCCTCAGCTCAGCAGCCTGTCTTTTCCAAGCAGCTGTAGGCTTGTTTTCAAGCCAAGAGAGAATGTCTGCCCTCCCTGGCGCCTATTGGTTTCATCTGCCTAAATAAACGGTGTGGATGATCAGTAATTAGAGGCTGTGCAGCAAAGTCTCCTGGAAGCCCTGGAATACAGATGTGCTTGTTTCTGACCCCCACATGGGTACAAACACTCTTTTTTTAAAAAAATATTCACCAGAGGATATTTTTTAATTGATTTTGGAGGGAGTGGAAGAGAGAGGAAAAGACAGAGGAAAATATCAATGTGAAAGAAACACATCGATTGGTTGCCTCCTGCATGAGCCTGACGAGGGCCCAGGCTAGGGAGGAGCCTGCAACCAAGGTATGTGCCCTTGACTGGAATGGAGCCCGGGACCCTTCGGTCTGCAGGGCTGATGCTCTATCCACTGAGCAAAACTGGCTAGGGCCAAACAGGCCATTTTAAAAAATTCCCTCTCACGTTTATTTTTTTACAAACCAGAGCACTGTTGGTCACAATACTTCCAAGAAATATATGAATAATGGTGTAAAGTAGAATTCTATTTAATTACACATTCAATATATTAAATATGCCACGTTTATTGATAAGAATGATCTGGTTTGTTGTAAAATAATTAAAATGGAAACATATTTTAATGCCACATCTTTCTGCAACTAACGTCTCATTTCGTTGTTTCTCTTTGTAGCAAAACTCTTCAAAAGCATTGTCTATGTTTGTCTCCAATTCCTCTCCTCCCCCCCCCAATTGAATTATATTGGGCAGCCTTTGAAATGGTCCCCTGTGGCCCCATCTCCTGCTATGTATGTCCTTGGGTGATTCCCACCCTCTTTAGTACTGCCTGGGCCTAGTGAATTTCTTTTACGGAATAGAATCAGCAAAAGTGATGAGATGGCATATGAAAAGATGCTCCACATTACATGTTACAAATTAAAATAACAATAATATACTGTTATACTTTATTAGAATGGCTAAATTCCAAAACACTGACATCATCAAATGCTGGTGAGGATGTAGAACAACAGGAACTTTTATTTCTTGTTGGTGGGAATGCAGAATGGTACAGGCACTTTGGAAGATAGCAGTTCTTTACAAAATTAAACAGACTCTTATCATACAATCCAGCAATCCTGGCCCTTGTTATTCACCCAAAGAAGTTGGAAATTCATATGCATGCAAAAACCTACAAACAGATATTTATCATAGCTTTATTCACAATTGCCAAAAGCTTGCAAGCGACCAAAATGTCCTTCAATAGGTGAGAGGATGGATAAACTGTACCTCCAGGTGATGGAATATTATTCTGTGCTAAAAAGAAATGCTCAATCGTTATTCACAGTGGCCAAGACATGGAGACAATCCAAGTGTCCTGTGATCAGAGGACTGGATAAAGAATTGTGGTACATATGCACAATGGAATACTACTCAGCCATAAGAAAGGATGAAATAGTGCCATTTGCAACAACATGGATGGACCTTGAGAACACTATGCTAAGCAAAATAAGTCAGTCAGAAAAAGCTAAGAACCATATGATTTCACTTTTATGTGGGATATAAAACGGAAACTCGTGAACACAAACAGCAGTGTGGTGGTTGCCAGAGGAAAGGGGGTGGGGGGATAAAGCGGTCCTAACATAAGGTGACAGGAGAAGATATGACTTGGGTGGTGGGTACACGGTGCAATATACAGATCTTGAAACATAGAAACCCACATGTTCATGTGGACCAGTATCACCCCAGTAAGTTGAATAATAATAATAATAAAAAGAAATGCTCTATCAAGCCAAGAAAAGACACGGAGAGAGATTAAATAGACATTACCAAGTGAAAGAAAGCCAATCCCCAAAGTTTACCTACTGTGTGATTCCAACTATATGACATTTTGGAAAAGGCAAGCTTTTAGTTTAATCATATGTGTTGCTCCAGGACAATGGAAAGAGTTCTTTTATCTCTTACAGCTTGAGGAAAATATTCTCAAGTTGGCCAATTCTACAGTGTAATAGATACAGTCACTGGGGATTTAATGCCTGTAGTCTATTTAGGAAGAATGTCACATAAATAAATATTGATAAATCGACCGGAGAGGCAGATAAATACCACATGATCCCACTCATTTGTGGAATATAAGGAACAACATAATCTGATGAACAAGGACTGATCCAGAGACGGAGAGGCATTGATTGGACTGTCGGGCTTTGGAGGGAGGGGAGGGGAGGGGAGGGTAAAGGGGAAAGAGCAACCAAAGGACTTACATGCAGGCATAGAGGCCTGACCAATGGACACGGACAACGGGGGGGAGGGGGGGGGAGGGTGATGCGGGGACAGGGACACACATGTAATATCTTAATCAATAAATAATATATTATAAAAAAAAAAGAAATTTACTCAATTCAATAATAAGCCATTTGATTATTTTGTCACGAGTGACATGCTAGTGAAAAAGTTATCGGTCATGACATTTCTTCCACAGCCTGTATATGGCTCGACAAGTTTCAGAACAACGTGTTCACTGAGAAGCATTGACGATGGTAGTCTGGGGTTGGATTCCGGCCAAGGGCATGTACCTTGGTTGAGGGCACATCCCCAGTGCGGGGTGTGCAGGAGGCAGCTGATCGATGTTTCTCTCTATCCCTCTCCCTTCCTCTCTGTAAAAAAAAAAAAAAAATCAATAAAATATATTAAAAAAAGGGAGGGGTGTGGGAAGGCATTTCTGGCAGAGGCAACAGCAAGAGGTAAGATAGAATATGGTGCCTTCAAGGAACAATGGATCTTTAATCTTTTATCCTAAAACCCAGTCCTTCTGAATATAATGCTTCTTCTATGTCAGGCAGGGAACACGTGGAGATGCACTTGAAAAGATGGAGAAGCCGGTGAACAGAGAGACGGCGTTCCGAACGGAAAGAACAGAGCCTCCAGAATCCGGCGAAACCAGGCGGTTCCTAAACCTGGAGGTGAACTTGAGCCTGGGACAAGCGCGGAGACTCGACTACGCATGCGCCTGTGATAGCGCCGCGGCGGGCGCGAGGCGGGTTCCGGGCGGTGAATTACGACCTCTGCTGGCGACGCTCACGACTCGTGCCGTAAAAGTCGCGTGTGGCGCCTGCGCACACCCCTGTCTTTCCTCGGAGGGAGGACTCCGCCGCGGCAGTGGTTGCTCGCAGCGCCGGCCGCGCCGTCACCATGGTGAAGCTGAGCAAAGAGGCCAAGCAGAGGCTGCAGCAGCTCTTCAAGGGCGGCCAGTTTGCCATCCGCTGGGGCTTTATCCCTCTCGTGATTTACCTGGGTCAGTGGGAGAAGAGCGCGTGAGGAGACAGGCGGGCGGGGAGTGCGGAGGCGGCGCCTCCATGTTTGGCTTCTGGGGCGGGAGAGAGCAATGTGGCCACGCTGTGTCACGTTTCAGGTCCTTTGAGGCCGTCGGGTCCAGTGGGGTCGGTCCAACTTGAGTGCGAGTTCCTGTTCGACCTTTGAGTATTTCTATGGCCTGTCACACGCCACGCAGTCCCTCCATTTCTGCTTTTACATCTGCGAAGCGGAGGTGACATGCTTTGCAGCTTGTTGGGAGAGTGAGACGGACTAAGGAACAGTATGTGAAAGCGACACATTGCACCCAGGCACCAGGTGGGTTTTCAGGGCGTTGGTCCTCACCTGTGCAGGTGGGCCTGGCGCGAGAGAGGCCTGTGACGCGGACACGCCACCGCCTGGAAGCACGACGATGACAGTAGTTGCTGGATGCCGGTGCTTCCTCCTCTGCACCGAGAAGGGCGGGGGTGACTTTATTCTGGGACCCACTGCGCGGGCGAGAAGCCGAGCCGCAGAGAAGTTGGTTCCTTGCCGGAAGGCCACACAGCTGTGAACTCAGGCAGGCCATCAGGACCCATACTCTTTTTTAAAAAAAATATATTTTATTGATTTTTTACGGAGAGGAAGAGAGAGAGAGGGAGTTAGAAACATCAACGAGAGAGCTGCCTCCTGCACGCCCCCTCCTGGGGATGTGCCCGCAACCAAGGTACATGCCCTTGACCGGAATGGAACCTGGGACCCTTCAGTCCGCAGGCTGATGCTCCATCCACTGAGCTAAACAGGTCAGGGCAAGGCCCATACTCTTAACCTTTATGCTGTCCTGCAAAGATTTGTACGTGCCCAGGCATTTATTTTTCATCCAGGGCTGCACATTGGGACTTTATCTTGTTTCTAACCTTGCGTCTTTTTTTTTTTCTTTTCTGTTTAATCTTATTGCCCGACGCAGGCAACATGATGGGAAGGAAACAGCCCCAGCGCTGTCAGTTTGAGCATCACGTTTGACATTTTCTAACACTCAGTTTCACACTTCAAAATCCTATGATTTTAGCTTCCTATTTGTTTTAGGTGTCTTGCCTAAGAAAGTACAAGATCCTTTGATTAAGCTGGATGTTCCCCATGAATTGCAAGCCAACTGATAGTCTGGGAATACTTAAGTATCCGGGGCTTAAAAAAGATCTTTTTCCTCCCTTATTTTGAATACTTTTTTTAAAGCATTACTTTCCATGATTTTAGTGACTTTTTTTAAGTATCAGGGATTAAATAATTGACAGGTTTTACTGTTACAGCCTATGCCAGTGATGGCAAACCTATGATACGTGTGTTAAAGATGACATGTGAACTCATTTTTTTGGTTGATTTTTCTTTGTTAAATGGCATTTAAATATATAAAATAAATATCAAAAATATAAGTCTTTGTTTTACTATGGTTGCAAATATCAAAAAATTTCTATATGTGACACGGCACCAGAGTTAAGTTAGGGTTTTTCAAAATGCTGACACGCCGAGCTCAAAAGGTTCGCCATCATTGGTCTATGCTGTTACCCCTCTTCCTGACTTTCAAATGGTGGAAGGGCCCAGTTTGGCTGGTGGGACAGTGGGACCAGCTCTCTTTTTAGCTAAGAAAGGTAGGGGGGGCTTTGATTCTTCCCCTTCATTGTGCCATTTTCTTTTTCCATTGTGTATGTGGGGGGTCCTGTTGTCGACTGCTCTTGGTCTCTGTCCTGTGGTTTCTTTGCTGCTTTATAAGTCTTTTCATCTACCTTTTTAAAAATATGTATATATTTTATTGAATTTATTTTTTATTTTTATTTTTTACAGAGAGGAAGGGAGAGAGAGAGTTAGAAACATCCATGAGAGAGAAACATTGATCAGCTGCCTCCTGCACACCCCCTACTGGGGATGTGCCCACAACCAAGGTACAAGGTACTTGACTGGAATTGAACCTGGGAACTTTATTTTTTTTTTTTTGACTGTTAATTTCTTTTCTTTCTTTTTTTTTTAAATATATTTTATTGAGTTTTTACAGAGAGGAAGGGAGAGAGATAGAGAGTTAGAACTCACCCCCCCCTGTTGTCTGTGTCCATTGTTTAGGCTTATATGCATGCATACAAGTCCTTTCGTTGATCTCTCCCCCTTACCACCACCCTCCCTACCTTCCCTCTGAGGTTTGACGTTCTGATCAATGATTCTCTGTCTCTGGATCTGTTTATGTTGTTCATTATTCCTCCTCTTTTTGAGATTCCTTTTCTACTTTCCAGAAAGCTGTGGCTGGTTGCTACAATCTGTGCATCAAGGGCTTTGGCCTGAAGAGTAGATAATGCTTTTCTTTTCCATCCTAGAATTTGTTTTCCTTTTTGTGTGCACTGGCTATCTTGTCTTTCCTAGGATTACCATTGTGGTATTTTCACCCTAGCATCCAACTCAGGTTGAGATTGACGTTTAGGCTATTTTTTTCAGTACTTCTTGTTAATGGCCTTTTTTCTTACATTATAATGTCTAACCTAGTTTCCAGGTTGTTTCTTTTACTTCTCCATCTCACCTCTCACTAAAACCTGCAATTGTAGATTGATTTTCTTGTGTAGTTTAGGTTAAAACATACCTTTTTTAGGACTTCAAGGAGTACAGTGGGATTATAGTGCTATAAAATAGGACATAATAGTCAGTTTGGACATTTACCAACAAAAAGATTTTAATGAGCCATCTGTTGGAATAGAGTTTTCCAGTTTCTTGAATTTCTACAATTCTTGTGAACAGAGGCTCTGACTACCTTTGCTCCATGTTATCTATTTAAGGATGCGTTTGTAGAATGAACAGCCTTGGACAATAGTATCTCCCGCTAGAACAAAGGGGAGATATGCTTACTGCCCATTATGAAAGACTCTGGTTCCCTAAATGCAGTGTTGTCTCCAATATGATGGTACTCTGACTATTGCGGTAGCTGGGAGTAATAAATGGTTCTTTGTTTCTGACTAGAAATATGGCGACAAGTTTGTTGTCTTGAAAAATGGGATAAAATTTCATATCCCTCATAGTTCTTGACACCAACTCTAATCTTAATAAATTATTTCAGCAAATTAATATATGTTGTCCAATTAATTAATAAACATATTTTTAAAATTTTTTATTAATCCTTGCCAGAGGATATTTTCCCATTGATTTTTAGAGAGAGAGAAGGAGAGAGAGAAACATTCATGTGTGAGAGGCACATTATTATCTGCACCCACCCTAAATGGGGGCCTGGGATCGACCTGTAATCCCTGACCAAGAATCAAACCTGAGACCCCTTGGTGAATAGGCTGACACTGTACCATTGAGCCACACTGGCCAGTGCTAATAAACATTTTAAATGGTAAAAGGTTTAATTAATCATACTTGTAATAAGAATGTTGACTTGATTAGGTTAAACAAAACTGAATGTTAAGGTTTATTTAATCATGCTTATAATAAGAATAGACTTTTAATTAGATTGTTAAATAATAACTTGAATATCCTATATAATAATCCTATATAATAAAAGGGTAATATGTAAATAGACCGAATAGCGGAACAACCAATCTCTGTGATGCCTACTGACTACCAGGGGGCACATGCTCAGGAGTTGCCCCCTAGTGGTCAGTGCACTCCCACAGGGGGAGTGCCCCTCAGCCAGAAGCCGGACTGACGGCTGGCGAGCTGGTGAGCGCAGCAGCGGTGGCGGGAGCCTTTCCCACCTCCACAGCTGCGCTAAGGATGTCCAACTGACATCTATAGGGAGCAGGCCTAAGCTGTCAGTCGGACATCCCCTGAGGGCGCCCGGACTGCCAAAGGGCACAGGCTGGGCTGAGGGCCCCCTCCCTCCCTGCCCAGTGCATGACTTTCATGCACTGGGCCTCTAGTGTTTTATAATGAAAAATAGTATATGCTAGGGTCTCCTGTGCTAAATTGTGTGTATAATAGGAAGAAAGTAGTTTGTCTTCCCTACTGATTGGTCCTGGACATAATAGATTAGAAACTGTTCTGTAGCATAGGTAAGTCAAGATAAAGCTGGTAGCTTGGGATATCATTCCAGCTACCCTAGTTACTGAAAAAGACAGTCTTGATTGTAAATTTTTTGTCTGCTGGGGTTTTAATTAGTATTCTTTTTTTTTTCTCTCCTCCCTTCCCCTCTCTCTCAGGATTTAAGAGGGGTGCAGATCCTGGAATGCCTGAACCAACTGTTTTGAGGTACTGTTCTTACAAATAAACATTTCAGGGCAGATGTTCATGTGTTAGTACTGAGTCATTGGGAAGCAGAAGAGTAGTAGTGGTAGGCATTGTAATGGAGCTTTACCAGTTGTTATAGTTTTGGGCTATTGGAATACTGCAGCATTTTGCAGACCAGTTTAGCCTGTTAGCAGGTAAGTACTTTCTCTCCCCTTCCTAATTTTTATTTACTGTATCATAACTGTAATGAAGCATATTTTTAATTTTTTAAAAATTTTATCTTTATTGAAAGTATTACAGATTTCCTCCTTTTTATCCCCCAGACTCCCTTCTCCCCACGTCCATTCCTTCACCCCACTGTTGTCTGTGTCCATGGGTTACGCATATAAGTTCTTTGGTTGATCTCTTTCCTTCCCTCTGAGAATCCTCGGTATGTTGCAGTGAAGCATATTTTTTTTTAAAAAAGCAATAATTTATCATCCTACCACTTTAAAAGGTAAACTGTTTCAAATTTCCCATATTTCCATCTTAACCTTATTCAGATAAATACAACTTTTTATATCATTCTAATAAGAGTACGTAGTATTTTATTGTCTTCACCTAAAATTAGAGTTGATATCTTATATATTTTCCAGGTTTTGATTACTTAGATATTTCAGTTTTTCAATATTTTACATAATATAATGAACATTTTTATGCACCTAGATTCTAGAGGTTTTGATTTAGTTCCTTATAATACACTAGAGGCCCGGTGCACAACAATTTGTGCACTGGGCGGGGGGGGGGAGAGGTGGTCCCTCAGCATGGCCTGTGCCCTCTTGCAGTCTGGGACCCCTCGGGGGATGTCTGGCTTGTTTCGCCCCAGCTTCCCTCTGCCCCCCGGCCCGGCTTGTTTCGTTTTGTTTCGTTCCCACCTCCCTCCGCCTCCCGCCTCCCTCCGCCCCCTGGCCTGGCTTATTTCGTTTTGTTTCGTTCCCGCCTCCCTCCGCCCCCCGGCCCGTCTTGTTTCACCCCCACCTCCCGCTGCCGCCCCGCTTGTTTTGCTCCTGCCTCTGCCGCCCAGCTTGTTTTTGGCTGCCTGGCTTGCTTCTCTCTCAGCTGGTATATGCAAATTAACTGCCATCTCTGTTGGCGGTTAATTAGCATATCACACTGATTAGCCAATGGGAGGTGTAGCGAAGGTACAGTCAATTACCATGTTTGGCTATTATTAGATAGGATTCTCATGGGATTAATAAGTCAACTATATGAGCACTTCCGGTTCTGAAAATGCATTGTCAAATTTCTCAGAAACAACCTTGCCAGTGCTTGATAAGCACTTGCAAAAGAGTAGACATATTCCTATACTGACACATGTATGTATATATGTATACTTAGGAAAACTATTCATATGTGTGTATGTACATACACATATGTAAAGGCATAATCTAGAGCAGCAGGTTTGTTCTTTAGGAGGGACTGATAGTTTTGGCACTCTAATGGCTAGGACCCCTGCACAGTTGCTGTGGGATTTCAACTTGACCTTCTGTTTTACAGACATTTCATGTGGATTGCCCTAACAGACTTTTTATCAGCCATTCTAGGTCTTCAGTTTCTTCAAACTCCTACTTGAAGCCATTTTTTCTAGGGGCAGAAAATACTAATGGCAATATTACTGTCACTTAATGTGTCACCCACTGTTTCAGGTGCTTTATATGCAATATTTCTAATTGTCCCTTCAGTTCTTCGGAGCAGGTCACAGTTGGTAGGTGGTGGAATATGAGTATATGTGTCTCCAAAGCCTACTCTCTTTCCACTGGGTCACGTGGCCTCCCTCAGATGATCTTACCTCTTACTGTAATTAGCACAGTGCCATCTGATAGGAATTTCCTCTACCCTCTCTGCCTTATCAGCCTCTTACCTAAGAGGAAAGGGTCATTTTTTTCCTGAGATGAGCACCCTATGTACCTTCAACTTGTCCATTTCTGCAGTTAATTCTCTTCTCCCTAATAAAGTGCTGTAATAAATGGTCTTCACTCACTGCTACCTTTCTTCACTTCCCTCCCTCCCTTTAACCTCCTACAGTTCACCTTTATGCTCTGGCTTGTTAAAACTGCTTTCAGAGATCACCACTAAGTTCCTTTTTCCTTAGCTTTTACTCTTTGAACTGCCATTTCCTTTTTTTTGTAAAATGGGGACTTGAGATAATGTGTCTGCTATTTACTAGCTGATTGACCTTAGACTAGTTGTTTCCTTAGAGAAATGTTACCTTAGGAGACGTTATCAGAGATGGGCGACTGGGTCAGACTGTGGGAACATTTTTCCAAGCACTGGAAGTTGCCAACAGGTATCTTTCCCCAAGAGGCTAGTAACCTTTCTAAAATGAAGTTTCCTCTTTTATAAGTTGGGCAAAATACTAGTTCATACGATTGCCATGAGGCTTGATTAAGAATACTGTATGTGAAGTATTAACAGTAGGCAAGTAATATGTGAGCAATAAACTATTAATAGTAATTTTTAATCATTTTTGTGTCATCTCCTTTACCCCATTTCTTTAAAAAATATATTTTTATTGATTTCAGAGAGGAAGGGAGAGAGAGAGAGAGAAACATCAATGATGAAGTGAACCATCGATCAGCTGCCTCCTACACGCCACACACTGGGGATTGAGCCCACAGCCCGGGCATGTGCCCCGACTGAGAATTGAACTGTAACTTCCTGCTTCATAGGTTGATGCTCAACCATTGAGCCATGCCGGCTGGGCCTTTACCTCATTTCTTTCTCCTATGGGAACAATGCTCTAGCGGCGAGATGGTGTTTGCCAATTCCAGAATGAACTGTGTATTTTCATGCCTTTGTCCATGTGCTTGTGCTCCCTCGGCCCGGAATGCTCCTTCCCCTCTGTTTCCTTTTGAAAATGTACTTCTAGAAAAGCCCAATCTCAAATGTCACCTCTTCCCTAAATCATTTTCTCCTTCTTCCAGCTGAAGCTAGTCTGTTTTTGTGTTCCCATAGTATTATTTTCTGCCATTCTCTGCTTATATTATGGTTGTTGTATATTTACATTATATTTTGTCCTGTAAGCACCTAAAGTAGCTGCCAACAGTGTTGCATCAGTCAGTCAGCTCACCCAGACGTCTTGGTGGGCTTTTTGCATCTTGTGGTACCATTTTCAGACTGGACCTGCATGCTGGACAGTAGCATTTTTGTGTGTGTCCCAAGTGATCTGGGATGCAGAGGTGGGGACAGAGTGTGCTGTTTGGTTGTACTTTTTGGTTTCATTTATCCCACCAAGAGTTGATCCTGGTTGCCAACTAGATGGAGCAACCGCCCCTTGCTTTTTCATTTCTTCACCTTAGTGTCTTCTCAGCACGCCTGCTGGCGCTGACTCCCTTTTCTGTCGTTATGGGCATCTCTGGTTTCCTTCCAGGAGTATCTGTGTTTAGGAAAGAATCGACTAAGCGTCTGAAGAGAATTATCCAGTTATAGCGTTTCATATACTGTGCTGTTTGCACTGGGGAGGCTGCCTTATTTGTACCCTGAAAGAAACAATGGTAGCTGCTAGGGTTTTACTAATGTAAAGTTTATTGTTCATTAACATAAAGTTCGTTGTTTATGTATGAATTTATTTATGTAATACTTATATAAATAGTATAGTTCATGATTTACTGGTCTGTTTTCTTTTTTTTTTTTGCTAATTAGTTGGGTTCCTTGAGATGAGGAAAATACTCATTTTCATGCACCTCACCCAGGATGGTGCATTGCATGTGGTCAACAAATGTTGCTTGATAACACATTTAAAATGCAGTTCTTTAATGAATAAGGCAATATTTTAGTAAAACATTGTTTAGGTAAAATATGTCAATACTAAGGTTCATTAAGAGAATCATTGTTCCCATTATCTGTATAAAGCCAAGGAAGGTTTTCTTTTCCTCTTTATTTTGGATGCTCTTTACCTTTGAGGAGATCTTACTAGATGAATAATTTATTTTCATATCTTAACTGTAGTTATAAGTACTTGGCTTTTAATGAGAGATTTTAATACACTTTTGAAAATTGGAAATAGAAGAGTGTTGGTTTTTTTCTTAGACAAAGGAAAAATACTTTTAAAAAATTTTACGGAATACTCAAATTGTCATTTTGTGGTGCAGTTTTATTGCCATACTATTAAGAATTACATCTTTAATCAATGAGATTTAGAAATAAAACACCTCTTATCTCTTTCCTGGATCCTGTTGCTTAGTCAGCAAATAATTCAGGAGGTTGGGCTAGTTCAGTGATGGTGAACCTTTTGAGCTTGG
Source organism: Myotis davidii (assembly GCF_000327345.1). Lineage (NCBI taxonomy): Eukaryota > Metazoa > Chordata > Mammalia > Chiroptera > Vespertilionidae > Myotis > Myotis davidii. The sequence goes on from NW_006383016.1 coordinate 5,166,957, forward strand.
TGTGTCAGCATTTTGGAAAACCCTAACTTAACTCTGGTGCCGTGTCACATATAGAAATTTTTTGATATTTGCAACCATAGTAAACAAAGACTTATATTTTTGATATTTATTTTATATTAAATGCCATTTAACAAAGAAAAATCAACCAAAAAAATGAGTTCGCCTTTCAACTCTGACACATGTGTCATAGGTTTGCCATCACTGGGCTAGTTAGTGGGTGGAATGTTTGGGGTAAGTATTAGGTGAGGCAGAAATGAAGGCTGACTGCTTTTGGGATGTGTGTGGGCTAATGGTTAAGAGCACTTGGGTCACATCCCACTCTGTCACTAACAATATGTAACCATATCAAAGCCTCAGTTTCAGCTTCTTTAAAATAGGGATCATAACTAAGAGTTGTGAACTTTCTGTATATTGTCTGACCCATAGAAAGCATTCAATAAATGTGTTTTTTAATTTTACTGATGTTACATCTAGTAATGATACAGGTTTATTTTCTGGGCTCGTCAGTCCATGTTAATGAAAATCATTATCATATATCTTTTATTGACTTCAACTTATATTTCCCTTTTTGTTTATATAACAGGTAACTACTGTCAAAACTAACAAAATTGTACTTCTTTAAATATAGGTTTCTATGTTTGATTTTTCCTTTTGTTCGATGAGATTGATCTTTCTCTTCTAGTAACTGAATTTGGTAGATGAGTAAACACAGACTTGAATGTATAAAATCTAGTTCTTAAACTATGTTTAAGAAGTTTTTACTTTGGGGTTTAATTTCTTTCTCCTCTTCACAAACATTTTAGCTTACTTTGGGGATAAAGGACTGTTTGGTCATCTGGATTTGGAAGCAATCAATGGACTGTAACAACATGGAAGGTGTGCCCTCTGGCTGGCATAAGAGATGGGACGTCGTTCACACGTTCACCAATTGAATGGCACAGGGCTCTTTTCGGATGCATCTGTGGCAGAGTGGAGCCTCTACTGACTGATTTATGGGGGACTGGATCAAAATAAATATTTTTTAACAATGTTATGTGTTGAGTCCTTTTTGAATTGAACACAGTAGTACAGTTAAGTAAAAATTTAGCCTTTTAGTACTTTTTCAAAACAGGGAATCTGGCCTTAGCTGGTTTGGCTCAGTAGATAGAGCGTCGACCTGTGGAATGAGGGGTCCCAGGTTCGATTCCAGTCAAGGACACATACCCAGGTTTTGAGCTCGATCCCCAGTGTGTGGAATGCAGGAAGCAGCTGATCAATGATTCTCTGTCATCATTGATGTTTCTATCTCTCCCTCTCCCTTCCTCTCTGAAAATCAATGAAAAAAAACCAAAACTGTTCTGTTTAAGGAAAAAAAAAAAAGCAAAACAGGGAATCTGTATTTGTGCCTAGATGCTACCTTCAAAAGTTAGAGAGTTTCCAAGTTAATTTCTTAACACATGGATTCCAGTTTCCCTGTGTATTGAATTGATAACTTCCTTGGGATATTCTGAGGTAGTGAAAGTCGAAACAGCTCTTAGCTTGTGATAAATTGGCCCTTCCCTCCTGCACTGAATTGGAGTGCAGTTCTGATTGTAAGAAAGGGCTCTGTTGGTAATTGATGGGAATGGCTTTGGGAAGTGTATGTCTGATTTATTTGTGAATTAAATGTGAGTCTGAGATTTCCCTTGGTGGTGCTCGGAAATGAGCTGGCTGGGCAAGAGCCCATTGAGAGCTACACAGAATAGTAGCACTTTCTGTTTTCTGAGAAGAAAAAGCACTTACTGGGAACTAGTTTTCAGTTCTAGATCCTGGTTTCCTGGGGCTTGACCTGTATTATGCCTATTTATGCTTAGCTTTTTCCGTAATTCTATCAGAATAGATTTACTTAGTGTTGGGAGTTGTAATTAATATAGGAAAATAGGCCTGAAATAAGATAAGATGCTGTTTGGGAGGAGCTTGTTGGTTTGAATGGTTTTAAACATCCGGTGTGCAAGTTGAGAATAATCATGAAAGTAATTTCAGGTGACGACATGTCATTACCAGAAAGTTCTTTCTTGTTTCCAATGTAAAACCCTCTTAGCTATTAAACTTATTTCCTCAAGCTTTGTTACCTTTGCCATGGAGATGTAGGAGACTATTGTTGAGACTGTTGCTTATATAAGGAGAGTTTAAAAGTGGAATATTTGAGAAGCGCTAACTACAGGAAAACCATTTTTGGTAAGCACTTAATAGCTTCAACATCATGAATCTCAGCACGTATGATTTTGCTAAAAGAAAAAACCACCTCTTTGTTAAAAACAACAACAATTTTTAGTTTTTAATCTCATAGAATTGTTTAAAATTGTGGCCCTTTCTTCCCCCTCCCCTCACCATTCTTTTTTGTTTAGTGCTGTCAGTGAATTTTTTAGTTAGAATTTTGGTGTATATTTTCCCTTTCTTATTCAGGATTTCTAGAAAATGAAGTAGAGCTATTGCAGGTGTCCCTTTTGATAAAATTTTAACATGGATAGTAGACATAACTGGCTTTATATTTTAGGGGTTAACTTGTAGTTGTCTATAAAATCTGGTAGACTTTAAAGAAAGGAATCCAGAATTAAGTTGTAAGGGACCAGTCCCCATATCGCACATCTCAGGAAGCTAAGGAAGAGAGTTTAAAGCTCATGTTCAAGACACAGGAAATGGTTGAGACTAGAATACACTTTACTGTGTGTATATATCTTATATTTGTGAACTACATTTTACTGAATTTTAGTTTTTAGGGCAGTGCAATCCAACAAGCATTGGTCTCTGTTCTGTGCTGGACACTAGAGAGTCCTGAAAATTAAGATTATTCCTGCCCAGTTGGTGTAGCGTAACTACAGAAAGTGGGGGTGACATGAAATAACAAAAGGTTTTAGTAATTCTGAAAAACTCATATTAGTTTCTTGTGGGAATCATACTCTCTCTTGCCATTAATCCTTCCTATTATACTGCTCCTTCTCCCCACTCTCGTTTACCCAGCTTTCTCATCATAAAGGCGAGGATCTAGCTGATTTGTTTACTGCTATATCCCTATCACCTAAAATAGTGCATGGCGCATAGTGGGGTCTCAGTATTTGGTAGGCAAAGAAGTAGGCAAAGAATGTTAGATGCCTACCAAAAATCTATGTTGCCATCCAATCCTGAACATTGTTGTTTTATATATTTTGTCCAGTTTATGGCAGGAAGGCTAAGTCTAATACCAGCTATTCTGGCATGGCTGAAGCCATAAGTCCAAGACAGCTTATTTTTTAATTGGCACAGTTGTTAATGAGAAATGGAGTTGGTGTACATGCTTGGATTAATCTTACTTTCTTTTGATTTTTTTGTTTTGTTATACTTCCTTTCAAGTAAAAAGAGGCTCTAATGAATAGTGTTGATGTGGGTGGGTGGCTAGATTATTAGAACTTTCAAATGCTTTGAAGAGAACTCCCACAAGTTATTTTACATTGGAAGGGTCTCCATAAAACTATTTAATTTCTTTTAAAAGAGCAAGACTGCTCTCTGAAAGTCTATAGCTATAGGAAATTCAGCATACGTCAATCCTTTTTTAAAAACTCAGTTGGAAGAAAGTATATTACTATGGTTTTGCTTCTGTTTAGATGCCTAGGATATGTATAGATATGTAAATGCTGGCAAATGAAATTGGTCCAATCAAATTAAAAAAGCGTTTTTAAGTACAACAAATTAGGACACATGGGGGCAAGTCTAAAAGTTTTTTTAATGTTACACACTTAGAATACTTGAGCTTTGAATGTATAAAGAATGTTAAATCTAGCAATTGACATCTTTGCAGGTGACTGTAAGTCACAGAGCTTAGAATTCTCTGAATACAGATTTATTTCAGATTGCTTAATGGCTATCAGGCTAATATTGCAAATTGGAGAGTGCTAAATGTGTCTTTTTCTGCAAAAGCAGAGAGTCCTCTTAAAAGATGATTGCAGAAAAGGGCCTTGGCAATAAATTAGCCCAACATCCTCTGTGGCAGCTTCTAAAATGGCTTCCAGTGAGCCCGGTGTCATGGTGTTCAGACTTGTGTTAGTCTGCTAGGGCTGCCATAACAAAATAACTCACAGATGGGTGACTTAAACACAGAAATGTATTTTCTCACAGTAGAAGAAAGGCCAGAGGAGAAGCCAACCCCATTGACACCTTGATCTTGGGGCTACCAGTCTCCAAAACTGCTCTGATGTGAGGGGAACTGTATTTGGGGGGGCTGTAGTTAGAGGCAGATAAGTTAGATGGAAGTAGACAATGGGGAGTCTAGAATGTCAGAGAAAGAGTTTGGATGTCCTCTGATAGGCAAGGGAGGGCTGTTATTTAGTTGAAAACTAAACTTGAAAGAGCTACAAGTACATTTTATTGGAACTAGAATTAAACTTTATTAAATGCTTTTTTCAACAAGTTTATGATTAAAAATTCTGTAACAGTATGTACTTAGCGTCTTCAAGGAACTCCCTGCAATGTTATGTTAATATTGAATATCTTTAACAGGATCATTCTCCAAAATTTAATTTTTTTCTTTTACTATTTGGATCTTGTGAGTAATATATTGAAGGAAAGGAAGTAAAACACCTAAGAATATGCTATTTACATTTTTTCTGATATTAATGAATTGTTTAAATGCTGCGTGGATCAAGAGTTTATTTAGAATTAGCAGAATGAATAATGGAGGTATTATTTTCATCCTCATCCTCATTACTATTATTTGAAATAAAGTTTCTTCATTAAAAAGTATCATCTTTCATTAGCATGTCTTAGGAGTACAAAATCCTAACCTAAATAATTTATTTCTCTGCATTATGTATTTTATTCCCAGTATCACAATAATCTATTGGAAGGATAAGGGCTAACAGATGAATTGCAATTATGTTAATTAATATATCTGTTTGTTCAATACCTAAAAGCCTTTCCAGCAATTCCTTTCTCTACATCACACTGCTATCCTAGGGCAGTAATCCATGTTCTACCTAACACCTTACCTGGGCTTCACAGCTCCTGCCAAGTCTTCTTCCCACTGAGGGACTTTCAACAGGATGATAGGAACACTGGTGACCTTCCTGATTGGCTGCTTATATTCTAGCCTAGTACATGCTCTACTGAGGACATATCGCCTGCACGGGAAGGGAGCACACAGGACCAAGCAGCTCTGTGTTCAATTCTAATACCATCTGGTGAGCTGCTTCTCATCTAGGCTACTGTTTCCTTGATGGCTTCCTGTGTAGTAAAGTGTTAATTCATCAGGCCTGGGTTGTCCAAATTGCATACATTGCAAAGGTCTTGGGATTGGTTCTTGACCATTTCTGAGAGATAACCTCTAAGCCTTTGGGATAAGAGTGTACTATTTGTGTACCTGGGGTCTTGGGACTTGCCAGATAGTTTATACCAACAATTTGATTTATGGTGAGCATTTGTTTATGTTCACCTGGAACCTGGGGCCACACTGTATCAGCTTGGCCTCTGGTGGAGACTGGAGACTGAGTAGCTAAGGTCAGTCATGTGGGGGCTCTTAGTAGGCAGCACTTCACCTGTGTCACATACCATTTCTGAGAGAATTAAGCACAGTTTGTGACCGCTGGGAGAGGACAGCTGGGAGCTTGTACCTGGTTTCTCTTGGACACTGCCCTGCCAGCCTTTTTCCTTTTCTCATTTTAACCTGTACACTTAGACAGTAATATGTAGTAAACCCTAACCACAAGTATAATAGCTTTTCTGAGTGCTGTAAGTCCCTCTAATGCAGTGGTTCTCAACCTTCCTAATGCTGGGACCCTTTAATACAGTTCCTCATGTTGTGGTGATCCCCAACCATAAAATTATTTTCGTTGCTACTTCATAACTAATTTTGCTACTGTTATGAATCGTAATGAAAATATCTGATATGCAGGATGTATTTTCATTGTTACAAATTGAACATAATTAAAGCCTAGTGATTAATCACT
>NW_006383016.1:5173217-5189303 GCF_000327345.1 Myotis davidii
CATAATTCTCTTTCATTGTATTGTCTTTATCTGGTTTTGGGATTAGGGTGATGTTGGCTTCATAGAATGAGCTGGGAAGTATTTCTTCCTCTTGGATCTTTTGACATAGTCTAAGGAGGATAGGTTTTAGGTCTTCCTTGAATGTTTGGTAAAACTCTCCTGTGAAGCCATCTGGCCCTGGGCTTTTGTTTGGTGGAAGCTTTTTGATTACTGCTTCGATTTCCTCCATAGTTATTGGCCTTTTGAGATTTTTAGATTCTTCCTGATTGAGTTTTGGAATGTTGTATTTTTCTAGGAATTTATCCATTTCCTCCAGGTTGTCTAGTTTGTTGGAGTAGAGCTGTCCAAAGTATTTTTTAACAATCATTTGTATTTCTGTGGGGTCTGTTGTTATTTCGCCTCTAGCGTTTCTGATTTTGTTTATTTGGGTCCTCTCTCCTTGCTTCTTGATGAGTCTGGCTAGAGGTTCATCAATCTTGTCTATACTTTCAAGGAACCAGCTCTTGGTTTCATTGGTTTTCTGTATTGTTTTTTGGTCTCTATGTCATTTATTTCTGCTCTAATCTTTATTATCTCCTTCCTTCTGCTCACACTGGGGTTTTCTTGTTATATGTGTTTTCTGATGGTCTTAGGCGACCCCTGTGAAAGGGTCGTTCGACCCCCAAAGGGGTCGCGACCCACAGGTTGAGAACCGCTGCTCTAGTGAGTCACTGAACATGATGATGGTCTTGGGGACCCCCAAACACTTTCCTATCACATGGTTTTCAACAATTTTAGTATTTCTCGCCACTCTTCTTGCTTGCATGGATTCTGAGGAGAAGTTTGATGCCATTTTTTTCTCTACAGGCAGGAGTTGTTCTGGCTTTCAAAAAAGATATTCTCTGTCACTCATTTTCTGCAGTCTGAGTATGATATGCTTAGGTGTAGGTTTTTTGGTATTTATCCTGTTGTTATCTGGACTTTGGTGTCTGTCATTAATTTTGAATATCTGAGTTATTATTCAAATATTGGTTAGGTGCTGGTGAAACCTGTGTGTTAGGCTGAGGCAAAATAGTTTCCCCGAGGCCAGGCTTTTGTTAAGGAGAACCAGAATGCTCTGTGTATATTCAAAAATGATTACATTTCCTCTCCTTTTGCTAGAATTAACTGGGGAATTAACATACATAGCTTCTTAGGTTGTCTTCTTAAAGCGATATGAATTCTGAGTGGATTCTTCTAGTTTTCCACAATGGGAAAATATTTGTTATAATGGTAAGCAAAATAAAACAGCATCATATATATCAGCATGCTGTAAATATATATCATATATATGATATGTGTATATATATATATATATTAAATATCTTAACATGCTTTTTAAAAAAGCACAGAAAAAAAGACTAGAAGGCATTATACCCAAATATTAATGATGAATGTACGTGGTATATTGGATGATACATTATTTCTTCTTCCATATTTTCTACCTTGAGCACATATGACTTTAAAGAAAAACTTGCTGTTGTTATAAGTTGACCATTCCATATTGTGTTCTCTTTGTTTTTAAAATTTAGTCAATGGGTGAATGATATTGGATGAAGTGAGAAGGTTTGATTTGTATTGGTTGTTTTCCAGTCTACCTGGAAAAAACAGCAAGGTAAACTCCTCATTGTGTAGGATGATTGTGGAGAGCTATGGGCAGATATGCTACTGCTCTCAGGTCAGCCTGATAATAATGTAATTTGTAACTTAATTGATATTATTGAACTTTTAGTTAAAAGCAGATATCAAAGTATATATTGATTCACTGTATATTGCTGAGATGTATTTCTGAAACTCACCTACTCAGATGCCAAGTAATTCTACCACACTCCCTCCTTATGCCCTGTTAATTTTAGAAGTCTGTTACTTCTAGAAGCACTTTATAACTTCACCTGCTGCTTTTGTCTTTCTGTAAGTTGCTCAAGAACAGGACTAATTTGAGCACATGACATCTTTCTGGTATTTTTTCTTTGATATATGTAAAACTGAGTGATAATATGTGACTCTCTTTTTCAACACTATGATTGCAGTGTCTTCCATTTATGTTTGTCCCTTTCTTTTACTCCTTTCTTTTCCTGCCCTTGCTGCCATTCCAGCCCGCCTCTCTCCTCGGCAGTCATGACCTTCCCTGTACTTACCCCTTTCTTTCCATCTCATGCCTTCACATTGTCTTCAGTAAACTTCCTCAGACATGCTATTCACAAACCTCAGATGGCTCATTGTTGCCTGGCTATAAAGTTCTATCTGACAGAGCACCATAATGTCCCAGCCTGTCTTTCTAACCCTGTTGCCCTATGGCACCTCACCTCCTGCTGCAGCCAAACTGGGAGCACTTATTGTCTCCAGACCCTCCATTCCTCTGTGTCTTTACTCTCACTCTTAACTGAATCCGGGAGGCCCTCTCCTCATGTTTGCTGCCCCAAATCTTACTTGTCTCTAGAACCTGGTCCAGTGTGAACACACTCATGAAGCCATTCTTGTCCTACCCTCCGTCTTAGACAAAAACCAATTTTTCTTTCCTCCACAATCCCATTGTTCTTTTTCTGTAAAATTAAGTCTCTGCTTTTAAAGAGGCTTATTTTACCCACCAATTTATACAATTCTGCAATGATCAAAACTAGTGTCACCATATTTCTTCAAAGTGGTAGGCAGGCATTGTCACTTATGAATGAATTAGCATAGCACCTCGTGGTTTACAAGGTGTTTTGACACACATCTGTCTCTCCTTTGGCCCAGCTAACTTTCACAGGTAGGTTGAGCAGGTATTGTCATTATTTCATAGATGAAGTCACTGGGGTGCCAAGGGAGAAACAAAGAAAATTGGATGCCTGCTTTAGTCCAGGCGCTGTTGTGAGTATTAGATCATGTAATCTGCACAGCAACAGTATGGGGTGGGTATTATCATCTGCATGTTATAGATGAGGAAACTGAAGCCCAGAGAAGCTGAGAATAACTTTCCTAGTATCAACTGGAAAGTAACAGAATGGAGACTCAGATGCCCATTTTTTGACAAGTGGTTCATGCCATTTTCCACTGAGGGGTGTCCCTTTCTCTAATGAGTGAAATGTGTGGTTAATAAGTGTGGCTTCTCTTTAATGTTCAGCTTACACATTTTGAGCCATAAATAGGTGTCAGATCAGCCTGAGGCTGTGGACTTTTGAAAGAGTTGCACCAGGACGTCGGTGTCCAGCAGGGGGTGTGGGAGAGCAGCATCTGCCTAGTAAAAAGGGTCTGAGCTAAAGACTCGACAAAATCAACAAAAGGCAGACAGCCTACTGAATTGGAGAAAAGATTCCCCAGTGATACATCTGATAAGGGGTTAATATTCAAAATATATAGGGAACTCAAACAACTTAATACACACAAGAAAATCCGATTACAAAATGGGCTGAGGACCTGAATAGACTTTTCTCCAAAGAGAAAATGGAGATGGCCAATAGACATTTGAAAAGATGGACAACATCACTAATCATCAGATAAATTAAAATATAATGAGATATCACCTCACACCTTTCAAAATGGCTATCATCAATAAACTAACAACCAGTAAGTGTTAGCAAGAACTTGAAGAAAAGGGAACCCTATGCACTGCTGGTGGGAATGCAGATTGGTGCAGCCACTGTGGAAAGCAGTATGGAGGTTCCTGAAAAAATTAAAAATAGAACTACCATATAATTCAGCAATTCCGCTTCTGGATATTTATCTGAAGAAACCCAAATCACCAATTTAAAAAGATATATGCATCCCTATGTTCATTGCAGCATTATTTACAGTAGCCAAGATATGGAAGCAATCTAAATATCCATCGATAGATAATGGATAAAGATGTGGCACATATATACAATGGAATATTAATTATTCAGCCATAAGACAAAGAATGAAATCTTGCCATTTGCAACAACATTCCGCTTCTGGATATTTATCTGAAGAAACCCAAATCACCAATTTAAAAAGATATATGCATCCCTATGTTCATTGCAGCATTATTTACAGTAGCCAAGATATGGAAGCAATCTAAATATCCATCGATAGATAATGGATAAAGATGTGGCACATATATACAATGGAATATTAATTATTCAGCCATAAGACAAAGAATGAAATCTTGCCATTTGCAACAACATGGATGGATCTAGAAGGCATTACGCTAAGTGAAACAGAGGACAAATACCATATTATTTAACTTATATGTGGGATCTAAAAAACAGAACAGGAAGAAACTCAAAGATACAGAGAACAAATTGATAGTTGCCAGAGGGGAGAACGGTTGGGGTGATGGGTAAAAAAGGTAGCAGTTATAAAAATTGTCACAGGAATATAAAGTACAACATAGGGAATCTCTCTATATAAAAGCCTAAGTGACTGGTTGCCATGACATGCACTGACCACCAGGGGACAGATGCTCAACACACAGGATCAGGCTCTCCTGTCTGGATCCTGCCTGCGGGGATTGGGCCGAAACTGGCTACAGGACCCCACTAGTGCATGAATCTGTGCATTGGGCCTCTAGCATAGTTAATAATATTGTAATAGCTATGCATGGTGTCAGATGCGTACTAGACTTATTGGGGTGATCATTTCATAGGTTAGATAAATGTCTATTATGCTGTACATTGAAACTAATAAAACATTGTATGTCAACTGTAATTGAAAAATAAAAAAACAAAAAAAACCCAAAAAGATCACAGTGTTTTCTTTGCTGTCTTAGTATTTTACTTGGCTTCTAGCCAGTAATTCAAGATTAGTGCTTTACTTTTATTTTTATTTTCCTTTTGGTAAGAAAATTGCCTCTGCCACTCTTGTAGGCCTGTCTCAGGAAGGGCAGGAATTGTTGTCATAGAGAAACACTGTCTTTGGATCCCATTATGCTTCATAGGGCAGATAGAAGCCCTGGGAGAAGTCATATGGGTTAAGAATCCCATCTGACAAAACATGGTAGGATAAGGGTATATGTTCTCTTAAGTCCTTTCTGGAACAGGGCAAGTTAATAAATAAGTAAATAAAATTAGGTGACAATTAAATTAGTCCTTATATGGCATGTTATATGTGGGGAGACTGGGTCCCAGTAGGTAGAGTGTAGAAAGCAGATGGTGATGGGCCAGAGGAGCTGTACTGAAAGGTCAGGAGGACCGGCTGAGGGAGCCATGAGGGTCTGAAGAGGAACAGTGGGCTGAATGCCTTGAGACTGCATAACTCGGGAGCTGGTAGATCAGATTTGGCCCACAGAGGTTGGAACCGAGAAGGTAGAGATGCAGTTGCAGTTGAAAGCTAAGACTAGTTGGGTAAGAATGGAAAGCTCACAACTGTGGCTGGATTTGGCTGTAAAGTAGGAAGTGAGAAGTCTGGAGAGATGAACTAGGGCTTGATCTTAAACTTTTCAGGGTAGGGATGGTAATTTTATGAAATATATATAGGGGAATATTACAGGATATTTATGGAATGGCCAGTGCCTGGATGGAGGGAGCAGACATAGGCATAACAGTCATATGCATTATCTCACAGAGGAGGTATTTTGGGATAAGGAGCCATGCTTTATACCCTCTCAGCTGAGCAGTTAAATATTCTGATTACTCAGAAGACTGTCATGAAACAAGTCTGTCCAAGACACCTGGTGGCCACCTCGAATTGTCTCACAGAAAGATCTTTCTTTTTATTTCCCAGACTCTGGCACAAATGCATTCTTCTTTTGACTTGTGGCAGACTGAGGAGGAATGATAAAGTTTCTGTTTCTTCTATTCTTGATTGGAATTTAGGTATAGATTCAAGCTTCTCTGATACCTAGGAAATGATTTTGGTTATTTAGTGAAAATGAAGCAACTATTTCAACATATGAGTTCACAAGATTTCAGGGGCATAGTGCCAACAATTTGTGTCCAAAGCGCTGGTGAAATCATTAAGCATTTTTGCTTACTGATGTTAAATAAGGGAACTCACATAAACCAAGACATCACAGTTGGCTTATCAAAATCATAGTTTTAAAAATTAAAATTATTGAAAAAAATATTAAAGCAAAACTGAAGAAATATGTCTAAATATTTGTGATTCATGGCATATTCTTTAAAAAATATATCTTTATTGATTTCAGAGAGGAGGGGAGAAGGAGAGAGAGATAGAAACATCAATCAGGAGAGAGAATCATTGATTGGCTGCCTTCTGCACACCCCCTACTTGGGATCAAGCCTGCAACCTGGGCATGTGTCCTTGACAGGAATCGAAACTGGGACCCTTCAGTCCGCAGGCCGACACTCTATCCACTGAGCCAAACCGGCTAGGGCTATGGTGTATTTTTTAAAACTAACATTTTTCTAATTTTAAAAGTGATAGATGCTCATTGAAGAAAAAAATTGGAAAACATGAAAATGCAAAAGAACAAAGAAAATATCACTTGTAATCTTCTACTTAGAGATAATCACTTAATATTTTATTTTACTATTTTTTTTGTTTTATCTTAAGAACCTTTTGCTCCACACAGAATCTTTTATATTTTTTAAATATATTTATTGATTTCAGAGAGGAAGGAAGAGAGAGAGATAGAAAGATAGAAACATCAATAATGAGAGAGAATCATTGATCGTCTGCCTCCTGCACGCCCCCTACTGGGGATCAAGCCTGCAACCTGGGCATGTGCCCTTGACCAGAATTGAACCTGGGACCCTTCAGTCTGCAGGCCCATGCTCTATCCACTGAACCAAACTGGCTAGGGCCACACAGAATCTTTAGACAATTATACAAAGCTTATCTATTGTTCGTATGACATTTAAATAAGTTAACACAAAGCAGAAAATGTGGTGTTAGTTTTCTTCTTCCTCATCCTCCTTGGTTACTGGGATACCAGCTTTTTCAGTTTGAACTCTCCCTTGGTTGCCCCTTTAGTCCAGTTCCCCTCAGCAGAATGTTTCTCTTCCAAAGGATTGCCTACGAACCCCAGGTCTTGTAGGCATGGCAGTTCTGCCAGCTTGACAAATCCAGCTGTCTCTCACCAGGTGATTAGACATGTAGAGAATTTTCAATTTCTTCATTACACAGCTCCCATTCAACTTCTCAATAAAATTATAGGACAGCCATAGTTCTTCTAATGTGTCCCCTACTGCTTCCTGTCCCCTGGCAGGAAAGCTGAAGGCTGTGGGCGAGTTTTTGTCATTAAGAAAGCCAAGTAGAACATTCTTTTCTGCTCTTCAAACTGATCCGAACTGAGCAATTTAGACCCAGCAATTTTCATCCAATATTTTTCTCCAATAAATTATTTTTTTTGTTCTGAACTAATTTTTTATATGTAAATATCACTTAAGTTTAGGAGTTTAGGTGGCTCCATTGCTGTATTCGCTATATGTTTCTACAAATAACACAATGTGGTGTTAGCACTTGACCATCACTTATGGTTATAAAACCAAACAAACGAAACAGGTACTAACTCTTCTAATTTTTTTGGGAATCACTCCCATTGTCATCATTTGATTAACTACCATTCTCCATTCAGAAAAAGTGTGGTGTTTTTTCCCCCAAAAATGTCCATTGAAGCTTATTTAGCCATCAAATTTTTAAAAGGGTTGATTGGCATTTAAATTAATTATAAAATAAGATATTAACAATGCTTATATTTTTCAGGTTTTTATATACTTTGGTGTTTCATTTGACAAACTGACCTAAAAAGAAATTGTCCTACTGCTCCTGACCAGTATGTAGCTTATGCCACTTGCTCCTCATCTCATGAGTTCACTAACACTGACCTTGCTCAGAGGAGTCACTGATCACACACTTGGATGATGCAGCAATGATCAAATTTCTGTTTCCAAAAGTTTACTCAGTTAACTTTGGTATTTATCTTGTTGCAGACCTATAACAAAGGGTTCATGGTTAAGCAGGAGTTAACTTTGAGTAGCACTGATCTGATGGAAACTATAGATACACAGAACACTGTAGGCGTGTAATAGTTCTCACTTGAGTACTGCATTACAGTCTACAGAGCATTGTCACACGCACTAACGCTTAGCGTAACTCAAAAAGGGTAATCTTACTCTCATTCTGCCATCAAATATCCCACAGCTAGGAAGTGACAGTAGGGAATTAAAATCCCCAGTCCAAAGTGCTCTCTCACCTACAATTGCCAAATACCTATAAAAAAACCAAAGTGCATAGTTATATGTAGTTATTTCTTGCAGTGATTTGCTGTGACAACTCAGTTATGGATGAAATAGTTTCTTTTGATGACTCATTTTCTAGATAGATTTGAGTGTATTTGTGATCCTATAAAATGTTCTAGAGTCAATTTTGTTCTCTAAATTTATTGTTATCTTAAGATATAATTAGGAAAGTAAATTAACTGTCACTTTTATAAAATGTCACTTTATAAAAAAAATGAAATCTTTTTCAGCCTTTCTCAAGGTACCTGAAATTAAATGTATTCTGCCCCCATCATTTGCATGAATGAAAAATGGAAAATTAAAAACAGGTCTCTTAGAATGACTATCCTTCCAGTAGCTTGTAGATTAACCTTTTCATTGCTATTTTTTGACCACTTCTTATAAAAGAGGTTGAAAACTAAAATGCCCACAGGGCAAACTAGGTAATGTAAGGAGGGTAGTAGGTGGGGTGGGACAATGGTGAATTGTCCAAGGCATTGTGGTCAAATAGGGCAGCTGCTGGCTCTTATCTTCAGCTCCTTGTGACCAGGCATGACATGAGTACAGGGCCATTATATCTCCTGATATTTCAGAAAAGTTGGAGATCTAGATTTTTAATTAGATTTTTTTTGTTATTTTTAAAAGTTGGCAGCAAATTAAAATATTTTGAAACACTGGGCAGCCTAATGAAACCTAGCTGCAGTTGGACTCAGTGGCCAGCTAATCATTTACTGCTGACTTGTGTAGAGATAAGTGGTTCTCACCTGAAAGTTCTCAGCTACTTGGGGTCATTAGGAAGAAAGTGATGTGTCATAGGTTTTAGAAAGCTTTTCTAAGAGGTGAAATAAAGTTTCCTGCTCAACTCTAACTTTGCCAGAAAATTTAGTTAACAAAGTACCCCCATTCTGATCACTCTGGTGCTTGTAGTGTGTATTCTATTGAAATTTTTAAATTGTAAAATACACATAACATAAAACTTACCACTTTAACCATTTTTTAATGTATAGTTCAGTGGCATGAACAATAGTCAAAATGTGCAGCCTTCCATTCTCTAGAACTTTTTCATTATTTCCAATGGAAACTCTGTGCTCATTTAACTGTCTTTTGTGTCTGGCTTATTTTAGCATGTATTCAAGGTTCATCTATGTTGTAACATGTATTAGAATATAATTCCTTTTCAAGGCAGAATAATGCACACACACACACACACACACACACACACACAAGGCCCAGTGCATGAAATTCGTGCACTCTGGGGGGATCAGTCCTTCATCCCAGCCTGCACCCTCTCTCAGTCCGGGAGCCCTTGGGGGATGTCTGACTGACGGCTTAGGCAGTTGGACATCCTTAGTGCTGTTGCCACCACCACTGCGCTCGCCAGCCATGAGCCCAGCTTCTGGCTGAGCGGTGCACCCCCTGTGGGAGCACACTGACCACCAGGGGACAGCTCCTGCATTGAGTGTGTGTCCCCTGATGGTCAGTGTGCATCATAGCAATCAGTCGTTCCACCGTTGGGCCAAAACCGGCTCTCCGACATTATCTGAGGGGTCCAGTATTGTGAGAGGGCGCAGGCCAGGCCGAGGGACTCTACCAGTGCATGATCAGAGCCAGGGAGGGATGCAGGAGGTTGGCCAGCTGTGGAGGGACCGTGGGTGGGCTCCAGGGCATGTCCAGCCCATCTTGCTCAATCCTGATTGGCCGGATTTCAGCAGCAAGCTAACCTGCTGGTTGGAGCATCTGCCCCCTGGTGGTCAGTGCACGTCATAGCGAGCTGTTGAGCGGCCTTAGCATATCATTAGCATATTACGCTTTGATTGGTTGAACAGATGACCAGGCACTTAGTGTATTAGGCTTTTATTATATAGGACACACACACACACACACACACACTGTATTTTATCTGTTCATCTGTTGATGGATACTTGGGTTGTTTTTACCTTGTGGCTATTGTGAATAATGCTGTGATGAACATGGGTATACAAACATCTGTTTGAGTTCTTCCAATTCTTTTGAGTATGTATGTAGGAGCAGAATTATTTGATCACTGTTTTTCACAGTGGCTACACCATTTTACATTTCCACCAGGAATACACAAGGGTTTCAATTTTTCCACATCCTCACTAACACTTTCTATTTTTTTTTCTTGATAACAGCCATCTAAATGAATGTGAAATGGCATCTCATTGTGGTTTTGATTTGTATTTTCCTAATGGCTAGTGATATTGAGCATATTTTCATATGCTTATCAGTTATTTGTGTATCTTCTTTGGAGTAATGCCTATTCTATATTCCTCTGCCCATTTTTGAATTGGGTTGTTTGTTATTTTGTTGTTGAGTTTGTAGGAGTTATATATATTCTATTTTACTGATAAGATCCTAGTGAACGTAGATGGTAACTGGCAGCAACACTCACTCTTGGAGTGAGTGGGGAGGAATGAATGAGAGCTGTTTGAAAAGCTGGATCCCCTCCCATTCCTTGACCTGCCCTAGTAGGAGTTCAGCGGTTAAAGGGTGGAGTTAGCACAAGGATCATTTTATTGATGAGTTCACATGAAAAGGTGTAGGATGGATCTGTGATATGAAAGCTGTGTCTTTATAACACACTGAAATAAACAGTATATTAGGTCTTCACACCTCTTCACTTGACCTCCAGGTATTCTGGGTGACAGATCCATGAGCCAGCTCCCAGAGGGTAGTTCTGAACGTGTTGGTCCTGCTCAACTGGCCAAACAGGACAGGGGGAGTTAGAAAAACTGGCCATAGCCTTTATATGTGTAAATGTTTGTAGTTTTATGAGAATGTAGGCCTTGCTAACTTTTTTTCTGAACAATAACATTATTATCCTTTTCTAACAACAGGATTGAAGATTTTTTACTTAAAGGACAAGAAAGGGATTTGGATTTTTTTTTTAAGTGATAGAGGCATTTTCTTGGAAGGTAATTGTGATTTTTAGTCATTTTGGGAGTGGTTAATCCTATGGCAGAAAAAGAAGTGACCTTAAAACTAGGACAAAGTCAGAATTCTAGCTCTGAGACTTACTAGCTATCGGGCCTGGGTTTGAGGTCCAGCATCACCACTGACAAACTGTGTGACCTTTAAATTTCAATTTTTCTCACCCATAAAATGGTAATACCTAACATTTACCTCATAGAGTGCTGGAAGGATTAAATAAAATAAGAGATGAGAAATGCTTAGCATGTGCTGGACTTGTGAATGAACACTCAGGAAATATCATCTGTTGTCATTATTGGAGCCTACATTGCCTTTAACTTTCTTTTTTCTTCTTTTTTTTAAAAATTTGTCTTTATTGTTGAAAGTATTACAGATATCCTCCTTTCTCCCCCATTGACTTCCTCCATCCCACTTCCCTCCCCTCCCCAGGCTTTCCCTGAACTATTACCTGTCCTGTTAATATGCATATAAGTTCATTTGTTAACTTTAATGGGCTCCCATTTTGAGAGGTGTAACACTTAGAAGAGTAAATTGCTGAAGTGGTGTGTGTATATGAGAGAGAGGGGGGAGAGAGAGAGAGGAGAGAGGGAGAGTGAGTTAATATACACTAATCTCTTAATCCCTGGTCAATGTAGACTGGGGACTTCAAGGTTTGGAAAGAACGTTTTTCAGAACAGAAGATCTAAGTTTCTAAACTACTCAAATGCTGAATTACTGCGGGCTACTCTATCAACTATTGAATTGTTAATTCTTATTTAGGTATGGCTAATTTGTGAGTTATGTCAATACAGTTTATCTCTGAAAAGTGAGTATTCAACTAGCTAATTATGAACACCACTATATATGATGTCCCCCCAAAATGTATATACACACTTCGAATAATTATAAAGGCAGAGTTTATGAAAATACATTTCATTTTCATTTAACAGCTACCAGGTGTTAAAGAGTGTATACATTTTTTGGGGACACCCTGTATTATTTTATCCATTCTGTTCCTGTAATGAAAATATTAATAGTAAAGATAAAATTGATGATAACAAGAAAACTGGATTGAGTGATTCACCAAGTTTCAGGGAATATTTCCCCTGTGTAAATAAGTATACTTGTCATGATGCCAGTCTGAGATGCCTCTCGGTGATTCAGGTGATCAGACTCAAGTGAGGTTATTCAAGCTGGTTTATCAGACATTACCCCTGAGGCCTGTGTGCAGCTGATTTGCTTTCTCCTTAGGGGAAGATGAGTTCATTATAAAGAGAACAGCATGTGTCATACTGATTCCAGGAATCTTAAGTGTTTGACAGAATATTTTTGAAAAAAATAAATTAACTCAAATATTCGGAAGTCAGGCTTTGGGAGGCTTCTCCTGAAAATAGTTACAAGGCTGCTGGAATTAAGACTCTTGATTGCAAGTAACAGACGTAGGCTCTGGCTAGCTTAAGCAAAAAGGAAATGTATTGGACAGATACAGGATCATTTTATTCATCTAAGAAATTGATGACCAGCCAAATCTTGAGAAGGACAGAAAGTAGCAGAAGTTTGTAGAATTTTGCTATCAATGTTTCTGCTCCAGGAAACCCTCATCTCAGTGTCATTACTGGAGAATTGAATAGGGCAGGTTTGAGCCATTGTTTGAGATTCTCCTTGGACTTCAGCCATCTTCTAGTCCAGATAATGCAGCTGAGCACCCAACAGCCCTGGAGAATGAGGTAAGAAGCCCATAAGGGGCGTCTACCACACGGTATTTACCTTTGAGCTGCTTTGTTTTTCTTCCCACCCTTAAAGACCTTGGTAAATTTTTGTTCCACTTTTTGCTCAGGGAAGTTAAATGAGTGCTTGCCCCTATCTCTGGACACTTACTTGATCAATGATTTTTAAGAAGTTTTGTCAATATCAGCAATTTACTTAGTCAATCCATTAATAGCAGTCTTTGGATAAATTCCTCTTGTGATGTCTGTTCTTGATCAATTCTTTGCTTGGCCCCCCCCCCCCCCCCCCCCGCTGTTTTGCAATTTTTATGTATAGGTTGTACATTGATTAGCTTGTGATTATTACATATCTTTGAATGAATAGGCTGACCACCAGATGAAAGGAGTGGATGAGGTCATGAACTGGGACAGTCTGAACCCCGATTTGGGTTTATTGTCTCAAGCATCCTCTCATCAAATCTGTTATTGCCTTTGTCCTGGAGGAACATTTTCCCTCAGTTGTCTTCTCTCCCTCCCGACCTTTTTTTGAGAGAGACCTTTCATTAGGAAGGTATTATTTATTCATTTTGAAAAATTATGAACTGTATAATTCATACACAGAAATAAGTAAGATCACACTATTTTTCCTCTGGTGGTAACCATTTGGTGACTTTTGTGTTCATAATTTTCTTACTTGAAAACAATTTTAAAAACTACCTATGTATGTATGCATGCACAAGCATAAATAGAAACATGAGTGATCAGTACACACCTAGCTGAACAAGGAAAGAGCTCCATTGTCATTGTTAGAAGAAGGCTTCTGGGATATAATAAGCTAAATAGAGTCTCATGAGCATGGTTTACAAGATATCTTTCTGGAGAAGTCAGTGGACAAAGGCTGGACGAAGTCCTGGGAAAGTCAGAACCTCCTGCAGGCCAGGAACATGGGCCACAGATGTTCAGAGGAAAAGTAGGTGGAAGGAGTGCAATTCTGTGTTTTCTATCCCCAGCTCACCACGGCCAATCCCATCACACAAGGGTAGGTGAAAACCAGTGTTCTCAAAGTATGGTTCCTTGGCCTACAGCATCAGTATCATCTGGGAACTTGTAAGAAATTTCTAGGTCTCAGATCTGGAGTTGGGCTCATCAGTTTGTGTTTTTGTTTTTTTTAA
Source organism: Myotis davidii (assembly GCF_000327345.1). Taxonomy (NCBI): domain Eukaryota; kingdom Metazoa; phylum Chordata; class Mammalia; order Chiroptera; family Vespertilionidae; genus Myotis; species Myotis davidii. Next base: position 5,187,165 of record NW_006383016.1, read on the forward strand.
ATATTTTTATTGACTTTTTACAGAGAGGAAGGGAGGGAGATAGAGAGTTAGAAACATTGATGAGAGAGAAACATCGATCAGCTGCCTCCCGCACATCTCCTAGTGGGGATGTGCCCGCAACCCAGGTACATGCCCTCGACCGGAATCGAACCTGGGACCTTTCAGTCCGCAAGCCGACGCTCTATCCACTGAGCCAAACTGGTTCCGGCCAGTTTGTGTTTTAACAAGCCCTGCAGTGATTTTGGTACATGCTAAAGACTGAGATACATTGGATAGAAGCACACACGCCACATATCTTCAACTGATCTAGGTTATAGGGCATACAAAGGAAAGCAGGAGCTCAATTAATTAGCATACGGTCAAAATAGGCTAAGGATAGATAACACTATATATATAGGTAATAGCCGGGATCACTAGGCATTCATTCCTCCATTTAAAAGGCAGTGCAAGACAGGCATTTGAAGGATGGCATCCCTCATCATGGCTGTCTCGGTGACACTGCTTTAGTCTGGACTATTGTCCTCTAAACCTGGTGCACAGTTATTAACTCAGGACCTCCCTTCACCATTCCACCTTGAGTTTACCTTCAGTTCTCTGCTTTTTCTTTTCCTCCATATTTTCCCTTTTCTTGGTTTATCTTCTTGTTTTGGTGACGCTCGACATTCATTAGTTTCTTCCAAAAGACTGTGTGGGATGTAAATTTTTGGAGTCCTGGAGTGTCTAAAAATGTCTTCATTCTTTCTTCATACTTGATTGTTAGCTAAATTTAGAGGAATGTTGAAGACATTGCTCCATTGCTTCTTGTTCTTGTCTTCTTGTTTCTAGTGTTACTGTTGAGAAATCCAAAGCATCTGATTCCTGTTTTATTGTAAGTGACCTGTTTTTTCCTCTCTGAAGCATGCAGAATCTTCTGTTTGTCCCTAGAGTTTTGAAATTTCACAAGAATATGGCTTGGTATATGGGCCTTTTTTTAAAATATGGGATTAAAATATTAATTGTGCATTCAGAGGTCCTTCCAATTTGGAAACTTGTATCTTTTCATCCTGGGAATTCTTCAGTTCTTTTGTTGACTTTGAATCCATCAATTTTTTTTTCTCTGTAGTTCCTGTTTGTTTTGGATGTTGTATCTCCTAGGTTGGTTGCCTTTTAATATTTTTTATGTTTTATCTCCTTTTTTTCTTGCATGGTCTCTCTCTCTCTCTTTCTCTTTTTAAAATAGCCTCCCGTTCTTGCTTCATGAATGTTACATCTTTTTTATCTCTCTGAGGATATTAGTATTTATGGAGTTTTTTTCACTGTTTCCTCCAAATTGCTTTTTTATTTTTGGTTTCCTTAGATGTCTGACTTGGTTGTTTGCTCATGTTAAAGAGTTAAGAACTAAAAAGCTGATTGGAAGCTTGTGCATCTGTGTGCAGGACTTGTCATTCTTGAACTTCACAAAGTAATGGGTGAATCATTTGTTGGAGAGATCCTGATATTAATATTTTTACATCTTTGCTCTTTTAGCAAGTTCTCCAGAGAAGAGATTCTTTCATTATCCTGCCTGGCTTCCAAAAATCTGGACCTGAGTGGGCTATGGGACTCAGGACTTAGCATTCAGCTTCTCAGACCTCATCCATTCACTCTTCCTTATTTGCAAACCCCTTGACCCCCAGTTGCCTTGGCTGGGATACTGAGGGTTGACAATGTGCATGGTTCTCCTTCATACCTTTCTTTTCTGGCATTCAAAGGAGTTGATCTGGGCCCCTTGTAGGCCTAAAGACATTTCTGCTATAATACGCTTTCTTTTTTTTTTATATATATTTTTATTGATTTTTTAAAGAGAGGAAGGGCGAGGGATAGAGAGTTAGAAACATCAATGAGAGAGAAACAGCGACCAGCTGCATCCTGCACACCTTCCACTGGGGATGTGCCCGCAACCAAGGCACATGCCCTTGATCGGAATCGAACCTGGGACCCTCCAGTCCACAGGCTGACGCTCTATCCACTGAGCCAAACCGGTTTTGGCTATAATACCCTTTCTTTAAAATTAAATCTTTATTGTTCAGATTATTACATTTGTTCCTCTTTTTTCCCCTCATAACTCACCTCCTCCCAGTTCCCGCCCCACCCTCCGCCATCACTCCCCCCCCACTGTCC
>NW_006383016.1:5190553-5197057 GCF_000327345.1 Myotis davidii
TGCGCACTCTGCACCTGAGTATATCACTTCAGCACTGCGCCTCCTCTGAGTCTGGGTATGATATTCTCTTTCCTCCTAGTTGCAGAATTTCCACTCAGCCAGCCCTTCTATGGTTCTGGATGATGTCCGTTCCGTCTTTTAGGTGTAATTTGAATTGGTTGTTCGAGGCAGCAATCTCCGGTGTTAACCTATGCCGCCATCTTGGTTTCTCTGCTATCATACCCTTTATACATTACTGAAAAAACTCATATTTTGCAAAATCATGCTTCTGAGGAAAATAGGGCTAGGAGAACACTACTTAAATTTTTGTAATTTATAATCAGTGCAACACAAAATCAATAACAATTCTAATAAACAGTAGCACAGTTAAATCTCGTGCAATTGCCTCCAGCATCATATAGTAGATTCTTTGCAGCTTAAACTGAGGTGTGTTCTTAAGAGTATTTCCTTCTAACAGAGATTGATATCAAAATAAAACTCTGATTTGACACAGGTCTAAGTATCCTTTCATTGATGTTTTTAAACACAGGGGAAATGCCTTTGCAGTTCCCACATCTGCACTCTTAGTTCCCTCAGACAGTCCCCGTAGTAGAAAATGTTGAGGTTCTTGAAGTTACTAAACCAGCCAATATTTAAAGTAAAGGATTCTTAAAAAGGATTTTTGAAATCTTGCCATTGATAGTTTCAAAATGCCCGGGAGAGCCCAGCTGGTGGGCTTAGTGGTTAAGTGTTAACCTATTAACCAGGAGGTCATGGATTGATTCCTGGTCAGGGCACATGGTCGTGTTACAGCTCCATCCCCAGTGCGGGCAGTGCAGGAAGCAGCTGATCAATGATTCTCTCATCAGTGATGTTTCTAGCTCTCTCTGAAATCAATACAAATATATTTTTAAAAAAGATTTTCTTTTTTAAAAAAATACACAGGAGAGATCATATATGAATCTATATAATTATACTGTATTATTATATTGCATCATACCCCTATTTACCAGTTGTGTTAAAATTAGTTCTCATTAAAGAAACATGATATATCTGAGCAGACTATACATCTCAGTTCTGTGGGCCATTTCCACCCCAGGACATACTGCTCTAATCTGAAGATCCTGGGTAGGCCCCGCAGAATGCTGACAATTCCTTCAGCTGAAGTAAGTACTGTGCCAGAGCTCTACCCCTCCATCTCTGCCCAGACTCCCTAAATTTTGGGTGTTGTTCTTGTGGATTGCAGCTATGTTCATTTCCTTGTTTCACCAATGATGTCCCCCCTCATATTTTTATTCTTGCTGTTTTCAGGAAAATTTTAGAGGGGGCAGTGTAGTATAACATGTCATTCCACTGTCTTTATCCAAAGTCCTCCAGGAACAGTAGTCTCTGAGGAAGGTGAATCAGTTATCTGGAATTTTATAGGTTGAGAGGTTTGCTTCAGCCCCAGGGATTTCTGAGGAAAGAGGCTGTAGGCTGGGTGAGCTAGAGGGAGGGAGAGGTAAAGGAAGCATTTTTGCAGGCAGTATAGACATGAATTGTGTTTTGGCTTCTTGACAGTGATTATTGCTTTTCTCTAAACAAAATATTTGACTTACATGAAACTCAATTTTTATTTTCTTTTGTGGCTCTTTTTCAAAGTGTGGAGATTTCTAAAACCTGAATTGTCTGCCACGTACAGAACTACATGTATCTCTTAGTTTTTATGGCATTTTGTAGTTAATTATTATACTCTAATAGAACTTCATTAATAATTTAAAAGTTTTTGGATATGCAAAAAAAGTTTAATAAGTTTATTTGTCAAAATGTGTTTAGTTTACCAACTCTATTGAGTTTGGACCCAGTAGGGCATGAGCAAACCAGGCCAGCTCTCTTATTTGAATATTTCTGGTTATTTGCCAACGTTTTTGTATTATTTCATTACTCTGTAGTGGGCATGAAACTTAGGTTCTCAGCACAGGTACTAAGCTATGCCTATTTTTTTTTTTTAAATTGAACGTAAGTTCTATGTCAAGCCCTCATTTTTTAGAAGTTTAACCTCAGCTAAATCAGGATTTCTTCAATCACTTTAGTCTCTTGCTTCCCCTACTGCCTGCCCATACGCCTTCAGGATTGAGAATCAGTCCCAGGCATGCCAAGACTTCCTAGGAGGTGGAGTTGGGGGTGGGAATAAGTTGTCTGCCCTGAAGTGGCTGTCATCTGTTTTCAAGGTATCAAATGTAAGTTGGATCTTGGTTCATCAGACACAACATTGCCCTTGTGTCTGCCTTGTTCTGTCCCAAGGCCTTCCAGACTATTCTTACTTATATCCTTTGGACACACACATTACAAATGGATGCCCTTCTCAAAGATATTTATCAACAAATAACTCTCCTGTTTTTCCATCTTATGACTCCCTATCTTCCACAGCTAAGGAAATCCATATTTCCCCAAGGATAGGAAAAACTGGATTTTATATAATTATTCTTTTTCTTTAATACATTTGGTAATATATACTTTTTAATAATATACTCAAAAGATCAGGCTAATACAACTGAAGAAATGATCTGCTTTTCTACAGAAACATCCCTCTTTGCAGGTAGGAGATGCCTTAATGTTCAATCTGAGTTGGAATGACTAGCAATGAAAATAGCACTATTTTAATATGTGAAAACAGTACCCACAAAAATTATGTTGGAACTTGGAATATATATTAATATCTATTGTGTACTCTAGAGTCCTAATTTTAGTTTGGTATTATATTTCTCCTTTATGGATATTATTTCTGTATGTCCCTGTGGGGAATGGAAAGCTGATGACAGTGAAAGACTGCTCACTGGCATTGACTCTAATGAAGATGTGGTCTTGAAAGTCTGAATTTGGGTTAAGAATTGGGAATATCTGATATTAGTACACATTCCCTTGAAAGGAAGCCCATTTCCAGGAATATGCAATAGACATACTTTCTCCTATTCTTCCTATGAAGTATAACTAAAGCCTTGGGCATTCTATATAAAACAAACATAAGAGGACTCTAGAGAGAAGAGAAGGATCAGCTAGGAACCTTAGGACCTGGTGAATGACACAATGGTGAGTTCCCTGGCTTTTCTTTTTGCCTCATATATTTCAGACTCAATACAGGAGAAGAGAACAACCTAGGAAATGCCAATGGGTGCAGACAAAAACAAAAGTCCTAAGAAAAGCCTGAATTTTCTAGCCAGAGGACTAGAAAAGGGACAGTCTCACAACACAAAAAATTTTTAGATAATAACCACCGACTCCAAGCAAATCACAGAAAAAAACACAGTCCCACTATCCCACCTGCAGCTGAAACCAAGTGAAGAGCCTAACTTCCACTTTTATGAAGTTATAGCCAGGAAGGCACCCCAACCCCCCACTGGGCTGGTGTCAGAGAAGGCTAGGTGGGCAGCTGCAACTTCCATTCCTGACAGGCAATAATGAACCACTAACCCACCTCAGCCCTTGTGGTATCAGTGGGCCACATGCAGACCCTGAAGTTCCACTTCCACCTAATGGTCAGGAGATGTCCCTTCCCCTTCCCACTAGGATGATGCCAGAGGGTGCCTAATGGAGACTTAGAACTTTCACCAACATTCAGTGGTAACAAGGCCACCTCTTACCCTCACCATGTCAGTGGAATCTAAATTTAGAGCAATAATGAGGCAAGTTTTTCTAGACAGCTTGAATTCCCTACCCCTGCCTAGTAACAAGAAGCTCCTCCTACCTTGGGTGTCAACTGAGGACAAATGGAGGACCTAGACTTCTTTCCCCACCTGAAAACTAAAGAAGAAAAAGAATATTGAAAGCAGCTAGAGAGAAATGACACATTAATATCTAGGAAAAAACAATTTGAATGACAAGCAAATTTCTCATCAGAAATCATAGAGGCCAGAAGAGAGTGACACAGCATTTTTCAAGTGCTAAAAGAAAAGAACTGTCAACCCCAAATTCTATATCCAGTGAAAATATCCTTCAGGAATGAAGAGGGAATCAAGATATTTTCAGATTATGAAAAACAAAGAAAGGTTATTGCTATTAGGCCTACTCTAAATGAATGGCTTAAGGAAGTTCTTTAAACAAAACAGAAATGGTAAAAGAAGGAAACTTGGAACATCAGGAAGAAAAAAAGAACACGGAAAGAGCAAAATTATGGGAAAACAAACTTTCCTTTGACTTTTTTTTAAAGGATAGTTTATTGATTTTTAGAGAGGAGGGAAGGGAGGAAGAGAGAGAGAAAAACAGTGAAGTGAGAGGGAAACATTGATCAGCTGCCTTTTGCACGCCCCCTACTGGGGATTGAGCCTATAACCCAGGCATGTGCCCACACCAGAAATTGAACCAGCAACCTTTCTGTTAGTGGGACAATACCCAGTCAACTGAGCCATACCACACAGGGCTCCTTTTATTCTTGAGTTTTCCAAAGTATGTTTGATTATTGAAGCAAAAATTTTAATAGTCTCATGTGGTTCTCAGTGTATGAAGAGGAAATAATTAACACAATGATATTATAAATGGGGGAGAGTAAAGGAATGTAAAGAGAGGTAAGTTTCTGTGCTCTACTCAAAATTGTAAAATGCTGGCACCAGTAGACTCTGATAAGTTATTCTATATAATAAAAGCCTAATATGCTAAGTGTCCAGTCGTCATCCAGTCATCTGTTCAACCAATCAAAGTGTAATATGCTAACGATATGCTAAGGCCACTCAACCGCTCTCTATGACGTGCACTGACCACCAGGGGGCAGATGCTTTGACTGGTAGGTTAGCTTGCTGCTGGGGTCCAGCCGATCAGGACTGAGTGAGATGCTGTGGAGCCCTCTCGCAGTCCCTCCCTGGCTGGCCTACCTCCCGCGTCCCTCCCTGGCTCCAATCTTGCACCGGTGGGGTCCCTCGGCCTGGCCTGCACCCTCTTGCAATCCAGGACCCCTCGGGGGATGTCGAAGAGCTGGTTTTGGCCCGATCCCGCAGGCCAGGCCAAGGGACCCCACTGGTGCACGAATTTGTGCACCGGCCTCTAGTGTATACATAATGTAATGAATGCCTAGAGGAAACTAACAGGACTTTACAAAGATAAATACTCAAAAACACTAGAGATAAATTAATATGGAATTCTAAAATATATTCAAGCAACCTACTTGAAGGCAGGAAAAAGAAAACAGAAATACAGAGATATCAAACATAAAATACAAAAGTAAAATGCCAGATTTGTTTTAATATATTAACAGTTACATTAAATGACTTAATGACTTAAATGTAAATGACTTAAACATACCAATTCAAAGACAGAGATTGGTACAGTGGATTGACCCAACCATATGTTGTAGACGAAACTCATTTCAGTTCAAATGATATATGTAGGTTAAAAGTAAAATGATGGAAAAGTATATACTATGAAAAACTTCCACAGAAGGAAGCAGAAGTGGCTATATTACTATCAGATAAAGTAGACTTGGAGCAAAGAAAATTACCAAGGACAGAGAGGGACATTATCTATAATAATAAAAGGATAATATGCTAACTAGACCGGACGTCATTCCGGACATCCTTCCTGACCAAGCTGGGGCCTAAGAGAAGCCAGCCCAGATCCTGGGTGCCTGCTGGTGGCCAGAGGAGGGAAGCCCAGGTCCTGGGTGCTGGAGAGAAGCTGGTGCCGGTAGCCGAGGGAAATAAGGCCTACTCTTGCATGAATTTTTGTGCATTGGGCCTCTAGTATAATGATAAAAAGGTTAATCCACAAAGAAAACATAGTAATCCTGAGTGTGTATTTACCATGTAACAGAATTGCAAATATATAAAGCCAAAATGATAGACTGAACAGAAAAATAGACAAATCTACAATTCTAGTTGGTGACTTTGACACCTCTATCAACAATCAATAGAACAATTAGAGAGAAAATCATCATAATATAGGAGAGCTCAACAACACCTGTTGGTTGATACTAACAGGGCCTAATTGACATCTAAAACACTCCAGGCAACAATATATTTCTTTTCAAAAACCCCATGACACATATACCAAAATAGAACATATCCTGAGCCATAAACTAAGCCTAAGCAAATTTAAAAGACCTGAAATAAGATAAAGTATGTTCTCTGGCCACAATGGAATAAAACTATAAATGGATATCAGAAAGATAATGGAAAAATCTCCAAATACTGGGAACTAAACAGCAAATGTAAATAATGGGTGGGTCAAAAAAGTTTCAAGAGAAATAAAAGAATACACTGAATTGAATGAAAATGAAACCGCAACATGCGAGACAAAGCTAAAGCAGCACCGAGAGGGAAATTTATAGCATTAAGTGCTTACATTAAGAAGAAGTAAGTAGAGGAGAAACCAAGATGGCGGCATAGGTTAACGCCAGAGATTGCTGCCTCGAACAACCAATTCAAATTACACCTAAAAGACGGAACGGACATCATCCAGAACCACAGGAAGGCTGGCTGAGTGGAAGCCCTACAACTAGGAGGAAAGAGAATATCATACCCAGACTCAGAGGAGGCGCAGTGCTGAAGTGAAATACTC
>NW_006383016.1:5198186-5201957 GCF_000327345.1 Myotis davidii
ACAAGTGAATCTAAAAATCAAGTGAATAAATAATCTGATGAACAGAATAAACTGGTGAATATAATAGAATCAGGGGCATAGAAAGGGAGTGGACTGACAATTCTCGGGGGGAAAGGGGTGTGGGGGGTGTGGGAAAGAGACTGGCAAAAATCCTACATCTATGGATGAGGACAGTGGGTGGGGAGTGAGGGCGGAGGGTGGGGCGGGAACTGGGAGGAGGTGAGTTATGAGGGGAAAAAAGAGGAACAAATGTAATAATCTGAACAATAAAGATTTAATTAAAAATAAAAAAAGAAGAAGAAGTAAGTACCCAGTCTTGGCTGATGTGGCTCAGTTGGTACACCAAAGGTGGTAGGTTGCACATCCGGGAGGCAACTGATCGATGTTACTCTCTCACATCAATGGTTTTCTTTCTCTAAAAATAAAGGAGGTGGGGGAGAATGTACATAGATTATTTGTGTAAATTCTTCTTGATGGTAATACAAAAAGGCATTGGTAGAGCAAATGTGAGCTTTTCATATTCTGGGAGACCCTAACACATAGTGGACAATGTTACCAATAGGTGTGTGCCCTGATTAAAGACCTGGGCATCAAGGGAAGCTGTGCTCCTAAGATATTCTGAATCTGCTCCTGTCCTGCATGATTATTTTGCTTTCTGCGTGCTTTTCTTTTTTTTTTTTTTTTATCCTTGGTTTGAAAGAAATTGGGAGCTATGTTACAGTATAGGAGAAGCTGCTGTAACAAAGATATCCCCAAATATAGTTGCTTAAATAAGTTAAAAATGTATTTCTTTATCATCTAACAGTACAGTGGTTATTGTTGATACAGTTTGGTGAGACTGTTCAGCTCTAGGAGGTCATTTAGTGTTCGAGGTTCCATTCATCTCTTTATTCCACAAACCACCAGTGTAGGGCTGTCCAGTAGAAATTTCTGCAATGATGGAAATATATCTGGACTGTCCAATATAATAGCCACTAGCACATTTGAAATTGGTAGCCTTAATTTTTAGTTTTTATTTTTTTTTAAATATATTTTATTGATTTTTTACAGAGAGGAAAGGAGAGGGATAGAGAGAAACATCGATGAGAGAGAAACATCAATCAGCTGCCTCCTGCACATCTCCTACTGGGGATGTGCCCGTTACCAAGGCACATGCCCTTGACCGGAATCGAACCTGAGACCCTTCAATCTGCAGGCCGATGCTCTAGCCACTGAACCAAACCGGTCGGGGCAATTTTGCTGAATTTAAATTTAAAATTAAACACACACAAGTGGTTACTGTGAACTATATTAGACCTTCCAGCTCTGGATATTGTTCTGTTCTGTATAATTGAAACTGATTCACCAATAAATTTTTATTCTAATCCCCAGAAAGGTGAAAGACCAGAAATGGAGGTCTAGAAATACCTTTTAGGGCAAGCAAAATAAAATTACATTAATTCTACTCAAATTTCATTGGTGGAAACTTGCCACTAGTTCAGGGTTTCCTAACACAGTGGTTAAGTTTTTTTGTGATTTACTAGGAGGGCTTTTAGGACACCGTGAATATGAGTCACAAGCTATTATTTCTTACAGCAAAGGATACAAGACACATGGGCTGAATTCTGGAGAAAATCAGGCACGAGCTTCCAAGAGTCCTCTCCCAGGACTCAAACAGGATGTGCTTAATTCCTCCAATAATGAGTTGTGGCAACATGTGTTTACCAGGGAAATTCATTAGCAACCCAAAGTTTTTATTGGGGCACCTCTGCTTCTCATGTATTAAAATTTCAGATTCTTAGCAGGAAAGCAGGTGGTACATATAAATCATATTGTTTGGACACACATTTTAGGCACTCTTAGTATTTGAGGGAAATTCTATATTGGTATAGGGAACTGTTTACTATTCAAATTCCCAGATGCCAGCCAAGGGACATGCTTGAAAGCAGGCTTTTCTAGGATAGCAGTCTTAGGTTACTATGTTCTTTCTTAAGCACAGCCTACCTGCAAAGGAGAATGGTAGCCACGTGTCTAATTCAAACTCTATACTATGGAAGAAGTGGAGAATGGATTTGAAGGGATAACTTGTAGTCTGCTATTTAACTTACACACTTTATGACTTTGCACAAGTTTCTTAGACCCTCTGCTCCTTTGGCTAATACACGTGCTTTCGACACAGTACATCCATTGAACTGTGCTTGGCACAAAGTAAATGCTCAAAAACAATTACCGTATTTTTCCGTGTATAAGACACTATTTTTTTCTAAAATCGTTAGACTGAAAATCAAGGGGTGTCTTATACAGGGAAGTCAGCCGAGAAGGGAGCCAAGGAGGTGCATAGCTGCCCATACCTTGTCAAACAGGTTTCCTCCAATCACGAGCCTTATTGTTACTGACATCAAATGAAGTCGTAATTGGAGGTGGAGGTGGAGAGTGCACAGATGCAGGACCGGAGCGTTCTGAGCCCATAAAGATGTCAAAAAATAAAAAGATAAATACCGTTAAGCGATTGTCTTACTCTGCAAAATTCAAACTGAATGTTTGTTGATTTTATAGGGAAGGCACAATGGTGCTTCAATTTCACGAGGAGAGAAGGGTTGGCCATGAGAACATGAACAAAGTTAGCTCAGAAAATGCCACCAGTTTATGAAGATGATCTCACATATATAGACAGTGACTCAGAAGACAGCAGTGATACAATAGAAGTTGAAGAAATTGGTATGTCTGGAACTAATAGTGATGAAGAAGAGAGCAGTGATGCAACAGAGGCTGAATAAAGTGATATGCTGCATAATACCATAGTACTGGTATGTAAAGATGACCTGCGGTAATTATTAAATAAAAATGTGTTCTGTTTTATGTTTAAAATATTGATTTCTTAACTTTAGGTTGGAAAGGGGGGGGTGTCTTACACATAGGGGAGTCTTATACATGGAAAAATACGGTAGTTATGTTATTATTATCATTATTATTACTATTAGTCTTTTCTTAGAGAATGTAGGATGGTTTATCTCTACCTTCCCATTCTTAACTCACCAGAAACTGGGAAGTTTTATCAGGAGTGCAATCTGGACTGCTGCCTCCCTGCAGCTTTCTCTCTTGTAGATATTTGGGTCATTTTCATAGTGTAACTGAAGTGCCCCAGGCCTCTAACTTTGGGAGGTAATCCTTCCCTTTAGCATCTACACTAATAAAAGAGAAAAATGGTAATTGGTGTACGACGCTACCCTTTTCATTGGCTAATCAGGGCTATATGCAAATTAACCACCAACTAAGATTGGCAGTTAACTACCAACAAGATGGCGGTTAATTTGCATATGTAGGCACAATGCAGGGAGGCGAAAGGGAAAGCAGGAAGAAGCCCCCTGCCACTGACAGTGATCGGAAACCCAGGGGGGAGCTAAGAGCTGGGGAGCAGGGCAAAGGCGGCCCCAGGGCCCCAGCCATGATCAGAGAATCAGGCGCCTTTTCCGCCCTGGCCAGTGATAGCAGGAAGTAGGGGTGGATCCAGCGATGGGAGCTGGGCAGGGTCGAAGCTGGCAGTCCCAGGAGCTAGGGGTCCCTTGCCTGGGCCTAAAGCGAAGCCCATGATCGCGGGGCCGCTGCAGCTGCAGGTCCCCGCTGCCCGGGCCGGACGCCTTAGTCAGAGGCGTCCTGCAGGGTCAGGGACGGAGCCCGCGCGATCGCGGCGCCCCCCGCTGCCACTGCAGGTCCCCACTGCCTGGGCCGGACGCCTAGGCCAGAGGCGTTAGGCCTGGGCAGGGGCGGAGCCTGCAACCGCCGGGAGCTGGG
>NW_006383016.1:5202102-5211030 GCF_000327345.1 Myotis davidii
AGCCAGGCCTGACACCTTTGTCAGAGGCATCAGGCCTGGGCAAGGGGCTGATCCTGCAATTGGAGGGTGATGGGAGTTAATGCCTGAGGGCTCCCAGTATGTGAGAGGGGCCAGGCTGGGCTGAGGGACACTCCCTCCCCCCCCCACCCAGTGCACGAATTTCGTGCACCGGGCCCCTAGTCCAAATATAATAAGCAGTGTCTCCATCTCAAGCCTTCTACAGGAAATTCAAACTTTTCCCAAATCTTCCCGAGTATTCTTGATTTTGCCTATCGCTTCTCTCTTTAAACACTTACCTTTGATTTCTCTTCGATCACTTCTCTGAATCTTTATGTGTTTTCAATCTTTCAGTGTCTGTTCCCCCTCCCCTCCCCCCCAAAGTGGATATGAGCCTCCCTTTGTTTATCACAGCTAGACTGGAACTAAACTGCCATACATTGGGTCCATGTTGGTGAATATAGCTCATGGAAGTTTAATGAGTAAGACAGAAGATGAATTAAAATTCCCTACTAGACATCACAGTGCCAGAAGTCACATTTGCCACAGGTGCTCCTTATCATCTCTCTTTTTTGCCTCTTGCCTCCCTGGTAACATCTGCCCTTTTGCTGGAACCTGCTAGAAAACGGAATCTCTTCTAGATGCTGCCTCCGGATTCTTTTCTCCTTACCCATCATGCCACAAGAAGAACTGAAAAATCCCCCAACATTTAAAAAACAAAAGTGAACAGACAAAAGAAACTCTAAATCAAAAACATTCAAGGAAGTTGCTCTTCATCTTTCTGTTACATTGGTGATCCTATTTAACCCATCCTTTAGACTCTTTCATAACTTGAATCCTACTGCTTCATTTCTACTAATTCCACCTTTGTGCCTCAGCCATTTAAGATTCCTTCAATTCTTCCAACATGTTCTCTTCCTCTAAGCCTTCGCATGTTCTATGCTCTCTGCTTGGTTCACCCCATCCCCAACCCCGTCTCTTTAACTGACTCAATCCTATACATTTTTTTGATATAAGCTTAAATGTCATTTCTTCTGGGAAGCTTTTCCTGAAGCCTCAATTTTAGATTAGACTCTCCTACTGTGTTTTGCCATAGTAGCAGTAATAGTTTCCTGTGGCTGCTATGATAAATTACCACAAACCAGGTGGCCTAAAACAACAGAAATTTTTTCTTACAGTTCTGGAGCCTAGATATCTGAAATCCAGGTGTGGGAAGGGCCATGCTGTTTCTGAAGATTCTAGAGAAGGATCCGTACTTGCCTCTTCCTACCTTCAGGAGTGGAATCCGGACTGCTACCTCCCTACAGCTTTCTCTTGTAGATTTTTTGGGGTCATTTACATAGTATAACAGAAGTGGTGGTTGTCTGCAATCATTGATGTTCCTTGGTTTACAAATCTATCTCTTCAATATGTGCCTTTATCTTCACAGACTCCTTTCCTGTCTCTTCTCATAAGGCCCACCCAGATATCTCTCCTTCTTCTGAACCTTCACATGTGCTATGCTCTCTGCTTGGGACACCCCACCCCCAAGATAAGATGTGACCTCATCTTATCTTGATTACATCTTCAAAGATTCATTTCCAAATGAGGTCACATTCATAGGTTCTGGGTGTTAGGACTTCAACTTTTTAGGGGACACAATTCAACTTACCATAGTAGCACACATACTTAGTGTACAGCATAGTAGTTATTTCCCCCAGACTGTAAGCTCCTTCAGATCAGAGACCTAATCTGTCTGATCCACCATCATAGCACCAGGGCCCAGCAGAGAATCTGGCATATTGCAGATGTTCAGAGAATATTTCAATGAATTAATAAGGGAATACTGTGCTTTACTCTTCCATCCAACCCCTATTTCTTCTCACTATCATAGCCTTAGTGTCCTCTGAAATTCCTGAATCTTAGACACCAATCACCAAATCTTACTGAACTCACTCCTAGCTATCTTTTGTTGATGGCTGGCATTGCCTGCTCTTCTCTAGTCATTACCACCATCCTAATTCAGAACATGGTCATCTCTCCCCTAGACTACAATGAAGGCCTCTGGGATGTTTCTCTTACATTCTCTTCCAGCCCCTTTCCTATCCATTTTTCCACACTGCAACTTGAGTGATCATATTAAAATGTAAATTTCATATGTCATTCTGCTTAAAACTTGTCAGTGCCTTCTCACCACATATGGGATAAATTTCAAAATTTTGAATATGGCTTCTGATGCTGTCAATGATTTGTGAGTCTCAGCCTCCCTCTCCAAGCCCTCTCAACCAACCTTTTTGTTCTTTATGCACTGGACATAATGTAGTTTTCATCATCTCAACCCTTTGCACATGCCATTCCCTCTGTCTGGGATGCTCTTCCCACCCATCTTGGCCTGGCTCACTGCTACATCTTTTTCACATCTCAGTCCAAATCTCTCTTTTTCCATTAGGCTCCATTACTGCCCTCCCTGGTCTTAGTACGATTCCCCTGCTATTAATACCCTCAGAACAGGTTCTCAGTACACCAAACATTTCTCTTTTGTAAATCTCATCACATTTACATTCTTTGTTCAATGTCTGTCTTCTGTCTTCCATGCCACAGTGTAAACCACATGAGGACAGGAGTCAGGTCTAGCTTGTTCACCTCTGTATCCCCAGCATTACCTGACATATATGATGCTCAGCACATTTTTGTTTGAAGAGTGGATGCATTGGTCAACTGCCATTTCTCTGTGTTCTTTGATTCGGCCCTAATGTTGGGAAGCCACTTGTGATGCATGATTTCTAGAAGTCAGAGTTTGTGGTTCTTTTCTTGCATAGCTTCTTTCAGTTTCGGACTTCTGTGGGCTTTCCCTTGCTTAGCAGAACTTCTTCCCTGGAGGAAGAAGTGTATGGTGGTTACAGTGAGGAAGTCTTTATTAGAAGTCAGAACTTTATATTGCTGGGGTTAGAAAGGGGAAATCTTTACCAAATTCCCAACATTGTGTTGAGGTGGGGTGGAGAGGCCAGTGTAGTCACCCAGATTGCCTCTCTCACCACCATTCTTGATGGGGTGAGGGGAGAAAGTAGAAAAAGAATATTCCTGTTGGGAAAGGACATGGAGATAGATATATATGCACTGACTATGCATTGCTCTTCTAGAAGTTCTTAGGATGTTTCTAATTCTTACTGTTTTCCTTAAGGTGAAGATTCACAAATACACAGTATTTATAATTTCCCCACTCACTGCCCAACAGTATAGGCCCCAAGAATTGAAGTATCTTATATTTGATCATCTATGTATGGTTCCTTCATTCAATAAATGTTTATTGGGACTTCCTATGGGCTTAGAATATAAAGTGTATATAATTGAGTAACCCATATGCTGACTTCTTGAGTAACCCCTATGCTGACTGCAAAGAAAAACCCATCATTTTAAAGATATGTTACACCATGGTAGGTGCTATGACAGACAGGTATGTGAAGTGTTTGAGGAACCCAGAGGAAGAAGGCAGAACTTTCATGTTATTGGGAAGCTTGCATACTACTGTCGTAATCAATTGGCTGTATCATCTCAAAGGCTTTTAATTATATCTTGAAATATATTCTCTATATGAACATGTTCTGTGATTTTCTACATTATCTTTTAGTTCCCTAGGAGGCAATGGAACCTAAAGGTTAAGAGAAGGGGGCCTGAAGATAGGTAGACCTGGATTTCAAATCTGGGCCTATGCCTTACCTTCCAGCTGGGTGACTTAGAAGAATCACTTACTCTCCTTCATCCATTAAAGGGTGTGCAAGTGTGGGATTAAATACTATGGAGCTACACATTTAGCATGGTGCCTGGCATGCAGTAGGAGTAGGTGCTCAATTATCTTTCACCAGGTGATTGTCACTATTTGTGCTGCTGGTGGTGACAGAAACTCATAGAGACTTGGTTGTTGATTTTTTAAAAAGACTTTTACTGGTATAAAAACAACATAATATAAATACATTATAAATATTTCTTTTAAAAACATGTATAAGTTAGCAATTTATTTGAGGTAAGCCTAAACATTCCAAGAAATGATCTGACTCTGAAATGAAGGTATTCAAGCTGTACAACCATCTGTTATTTTTTTCAAAATGAACACACAAAATATTTCAAGTGGCACTTTGTAAAAATATAAATATCACTTGTATAAATTAACTCAATATCACATATTTAAATATCAATAAATTAAAAATAATTAAAATAGTGTCCTATTGCTCATACTTTTAGTTCTTCATAGAGAACAACATAAGTTATGTACCCAGTGGACAGCTTTCTGACCAGAGAAAGGAATGTCCATGAGTTGCAACCATCTTAGAT
This sequence comes from Myotis davidii, assembly GCF_000327345.1. NCBI lineage: Eukaryota > Metazoa > Chordata > Mammalia > Chiroptera > Vespertilionidae > Myotis > Myotis davidii. Next base: position 5,206,408 of record NW_006383016.1, read on the forward strand.
GCCCAGGCTACATCCGGATAGCCCTCTGAGTGAACTGCAGGAAGTCCTCGAGGCTTCGCAGGATGAGGTGAATCGTCGTGGTCTTCAGCCAATTTTTCTGTGCATGCATCTTCTCCAGCAGGCCAGTGTTTGTCGTTGGGTCAGGGATGGTTTCTTCAATGGGGTTCTTCATCTGGAGGGAAAGAAAGCAAGAAGAATTGTTTAAATATTGAACAAATTCTTTTCAGTGAGGGATGCTCTGGGCTGTGGGGATATGTTCAGATTTGTGGTGAAGAAGACTAATTGGGGCCACCTACCCTGCCTTGCCTAGATAGGGTGAGGTGCTTTTCCTCTGAGCCCACCCTTTCATAGCAACTGAGTTCTAAGCATCCCTTTGCCTCTCTGGCTCCTTTAGATCATAAGCATCCCAAGGGCAGCCACAGTATCTTACTTGTCCTCTGTTGTCTTAGCCAGTGCCTGGCACATGGTTGAAATTTAATATTCAAATGAAGAATCTATAGTTAGAGGCATTTCAATGGTTCTTGAGTGGCCTCTGACACTAATATTTCCCTCCAGTTTCTCTCACGCATCTATTCAGCATCTGTTGAGAGTCCACTGATCTAGTGGTGTTGGAGGACTGGGAAACACCTTCCCATAGACCCACTGACATGGGACACCTCCAGGCATGGCCTGAGCACTACAGCAATGGCATCACCTGGAGCTTGTTTGATGCAAGTCTCAGGTCTCACCCCAGACCTGCTGAATCAAGCTCTGCATTGGAACAAGACCCCCAGGGAATTTGTGTGCACATTAAAGTGGGAGATGCTCCCACTTAAGGCAGAAGACAGGATTAGCACCCATAGGCTTCTCCATACAGGGACTTTTTATTGAGCTCTGTTTGGCTCATCTATACACTGTGCCATCAAGTCTCCATCATGTGGCAGTTGAATGGCCACTGGTAGTACCAAAGACCTGTACCTGTTCCTCCAGCCTTTAGCCAATTCTCTGTATTAACTCTTCTTCCAAAAAGTTGGAAAAAGGAGTTGCTACCATAATGATAAGAATGTCACTTGGCAATACTTAAAATGTTAAAATAATTTTTGTGTTCTCTGTTCTTTGTGATTATGGATCACTGAGCAGGGTTGTATGTGCTTCCTTCTGCCTCTACAGATACTTTTTTTTCTTTCTTATTTCTTAAGCTATTAGGAGTTGATATCAAAATCTACCTCACTTAACATAGTTTTAAATATAGTTATTGATATCCTTTGCAGAAGAGATCTAACCTCCCCGCTTCCCCCCCACAACATACACACATAAAAACAGTTCTACCTATCAGGAAATACTTCTCAGATCCTTTCCTTTACATGCAACCATGTCTTCCGAATTGGCTTTACGTTCCCAAACTGTCTGGGCTGCTTTCTTTGAGACTTTATTGGCCACACTGAGTGAGGAGACAGGCGACACTCACCTTTTGCCTCAGGATATTGACCAGGGCTTTGGTTCCTATCTTCATGGCCTGGGCATGTCCCTCAAATGTGTTCTGGAGGTACTCCAGGTATACCTGAAACTCCAGAAGACCGGTGGTGATTCTTATCAAGCAGGTCTCCTAAGAGGAAAGATGGTGGGAAAATTGGTTGTTGCCAGGAAGATACAATGAATTTTAAAAGTTAAAATTACTATAATTTGCTCAGTCAGCGTAGCTCAGTGGTTGAGTATCAACCTATGAACCAGGAGGTCATGGTTCGATTCCTGGTTTAGGACACATGCCCAGGTTGTAGGCTTGATCCCCAGGGTGGGGTGTACAGGAGGCAGCCAGTCAATGATTCTCTCTTATCATTGATGTTTCTATCTCTCTCTCCCTCTTCCTTCCTCTCTGAAGTCAATAAAAATGTATTTTTTAAAAATAAAATAAAATGTTTAAACAAAATTGCTATAATTTAACAACTTTTCCCTCTCCATCCCCACCTCTCACTCCCGCCCCTGGGAACTTCCCATACTTCTTAGGCATCATGCTTTGAGACACCAGACAGCACCAGCTGCCCTATTTTAAGTATCTGGACAGTCAGAAACATCACTTAATTTTACTCAAAGCCCAGTGGATGCTAGAATGTGGCAAGGGGGTCCTTCTCTATTCTCCCTTTTATGCTCTTCCCTCTGGCTGCACTCCTGCTCTTGTCAATGTTGGGCTAACACCTTTTATGGAATAATCAGAAGTCAGCACAGGTTATCTCACTGCCTAGAAGGAGAAAGGTGTAGAGAATAACCTCATCAGGGAGGACAACACTAAGGGCAGCCAAGGAGGAGAAAGGTCACCGAACTACCACCTCATCCAGGATAAACCAGCTAAACCTGCTGGGGTTTCTAACACATGACCATTGTGAAAATCCCAAGGGAGGCTGGCTATCTCTGACCATGCCATTCAAAAATAAGTTGCCTTTACAAAGATTTCTGTTGGCTTCCTCATGAAATTTACACAATATTCTTTACATCTATCGCCTTCTTTGTTGCCTGCCTGTCTGTGTGTACACAGACCTGCATGCAAGGTGGAGAATTCGGGAATAGCTAACAATGAACATGATGTGTGGTACCTGATTGAATCCAGAATGGAAGCATCCATCTTTTCTGGCCAGTTTTGGAAGGTTCAGGTTGTTTTCTGTCAGTACCTCCTTGCTATTTTTACACGATTCATGGTTGTCACACATCTGGAAAGAAATACCAAAACTGTTATCATGTAAGTGCCCCTAACACAAACACCACTAGAGGGCCTAGTCATGTTCCACATGGCCAGGAAGTTCTCGTAAGAAAAATGAAGTCAGAATCCATTAGCATCCAGACAAGCAAGATCTAGTGGAGGATGGGCACACTTGGGTTCAATTCCAGGCTCACTTGTGACTTCAGGCTTGTCTCACTGTCCTGAGTATCAGTGTCCCTCTTTCCAAATTGGGGATAATGAAGTACCTCCGCATAAGTTTGTTGTGAGGATGAGACATAATAATTATAAAAAGTAACCGGCACATACTACCTACTTAATACATTTTGATAATAATTGAGTGAATATCATTTGAGCCATAGAATGTTCCAGCTGAAAGAACCTGTGAGATCATCTAGTCCTATCCCACAGTTTTACAGGTGGAGCTCAGAGGTGGTAGGAAATTTGCCCAAGATCACAAAGCTGGTTCAGAAAAAAAAAAGCAGAACCAGGAGATTTGGGGTGCCCAAATCCCCTTTGCTGTGTTCTTTTCTTTCTACAAAACAGTCAAACTACCTTGCATTTAAAGTTTAGGAGCTGCTTTAATCTTCCTATGATTTTGCCACTTTGGTGGGCTATCGAGTTTGCAGTATATAAGCTGGAATGACATTGAGGAATTCCTAACTATCACGCTTATATAACTTAAAAGTACTGTGACTATCCTGAAAAGCTGAACATTCATTTCAGGTGCCACTTTTCTAATCCTCCCAAAGTCCAAGAGACACAAAAAAAAGATCAAAACAGACCTTATTTTTTGGTTAGGGAAAGGGAGTCCTAAGAAACAGTGACCCTCAGCTCATGTCAAGTATGGAGTGGGGAATGGGTCAGGGCACATGGATTCCAGCCCCATTCTGTATTTTCCAGGAGGGGACGGGATTCCCTGAGACCAGCAGCAGAGGAGAAATACATAAGACAGTCTGCTTCTTTGACGTCAAATCTAAACTCCCCCAGAAGAGCCCATCAAAGACCTCCCAATGCAGAAACCCTGTCCCCATCCAGGGGCAAGGAGAGGCATGCCCGCACAAGCCCTCCATCACCCTCCATTGAGCTTACCCACCTTATTTTTCACGTCAGAGATTTCGAGGAGGATGGACTTAATGAGGTTTTCAATTTGTTCTGAAGAGGTGAGTGGTGGTCTATTTGAGGTGGTATCATCTTTAGAATCTTCTCCCCGGGGAACCGGGGGAGGGAAAGCAGTAGTCATCACCAGGAGCAGCCCCAGGGAGAAGGCCACTGGACTGAAGGTGTCTGTGCCGGAGGGAAGGGAGAGCAGCAGTGAGCAGCCTGCACAGCTGGGGAAGCTGTGCCTCTGGCTGCTGGCTGCCCGCCAGCCCTCAGAGCGCACACCCTCTCTCTCACCCAAGCACAGCCTCCGGCCTCCGGGCGGTTCCCAGGCTAGGGATTTCCTTCACTTACTTGTGGAGAGGGAGTTCATAGCTGGTTCATAGAGGGAGATGGAGCTCTCTTTTCTTCCTGGTGGGCTCGAGGGCAGAATGAGCCTCAGACATCCTCAGCCTCATATTTATTGAGGGTTGAAATTCTAATATTGAGACTCATGGGAAAATCCCACATTTGATAAATCTTTTTTGGAGGATGGGGGTGGGGCCAGGGTGGGTGGGGCTGATTGGAAACCTTATTAAGATTGTGCAATGTGACGTCCTTCAGCATCATCACAGGAATGAAAACCAGGGAAATGCGCCGCTTAGGTCATTACCAAGGAGCCCTAGAAGCAAGATCACTCTTCCTCTACTTTTTTTTTTTTTTTTTTTTGGGTCCCACATCTCCCCATTACTCACTGCTTTGTCAACCACATGAAATGACTCTGGTGGAGAAATCTGGGGCATTTTCAATAAAGGCAGCTCTAAGAAGGCTGAAGCCATCTGTCTTCAGACACT
>NW_006383016.1:5211180-5217452 GCF_000327345.1 Myotis davidii
CTCAGCACTTTGGCATGTGTTGAGGAAAGTAAAGCTAAAGTCATCCACAAAGTTTTAGAGGGTTGAAGAAGCTGACTATGACTCTAAAAAAATCTTTAATTACCAGATTAACAGGCTGAGATTAATTTTCCAGTTTTTTTCACATTTGTAAAAACCAAGAGGTTCTGAGTTTCCTCAGCCCACCACAGCCCACCAGCCTGGGGTTACACTCTGAGCCATCGGCAGTACTTTTCTTTGCTGGCCCTTGCCATGACCAGCTGTTGCAGAAATACCTGCCTGCCCCCAAATCTTGTGCAGTTAATCTCCGGGAGTCTCCAGGTGCAGTGTGTGGAGCCTACAAAAATGACTCTCGTGCCACCATTTATAAGTTCTCTCTTCACCTGCTCCAACTCACTTCGGCCTGGTCAGCTACAGCCCTGCTCTCTCCCTAGTGGCCCCTTAGGACCCTGCTGTGAAGACTTTGATCTCTGTGCCAAGAGGGCTGTCTAGGGCTGCTGTGCTGTCCTGCTGCTGGCAATGGGGGATCCCACTCCACAGAGGAGCCCCAAGGTGCCTGCCTGGGCGGGTGCTGGGTCTGCTGGAGCCCTCAAGTTAGTGACACCCACTTGGTTCAGGAAAAAGTGGGGGCAAATACTACTCACCTCTTTGATGGGATGTCAAAGGAGTACCTTGTGGCATTTTCTGGAGCTTGTGTTCATAGCTTCCTCCTGCTGTTTTACTTGATTTGAGTCCACAGGCGGCTGGGAAGCAATCAAACACAGGCTCCGCTCTAGGCTCTGATCACGGTTCTCCTCTAGTGCCCCAGCCTTTCTCATTGGCCGAGCTTGACCAGGCTCCCTCAGCCCTTACAATGACGATGTCTCTTGCAGGAAAGTCCTTGGTCTCATGCAAATAGGCTCATGACCAGACCGTCCCACCAGTCTCCCAGACACCCAAACAGCTCAGATGATTGGCTCCAGGCTGAAACTAGGACCCTCATAGAGCACACACACAAAAACACACACACAAACCCTCAAATTTATTTACAAAACAGCGTTATCACAAAATTAGCTTCTTTGCTTTGCAAAGAGGATCTCACCTAGATTGCTAAGACAAGGAACTCTGCTACGGTATTACAAATATGCATTGATTTACTCAAGTTTTGTTTTGCACACAACACTACAGGACCCACCTGTTGGAGAAAGTGAGGTCATCCATTCTTTCACTGACTTTCTATAGAGAGGCAGGTCCCGCCGTGGTGGCAGCAGTGGTGTTAGTTCGAAAATGAAAATGGGAGAGGATGGTTAAATGGTTTCCTTTTTATTGCTCTTAGGTCTTGAGCAATTCAGACACCCTCAGCTGAGTCCTCACTTCTGCCCTGAAGGAAGCCACCCGTCCTGGCTCCCCTGTGATGCACGTGACAGGTCTCTTGTTTGGGATTGCCTTTTTCCTCACCTGTGTTTTTAGAAAATGTGATTCAGTAAATTTCAAATACTTAGTGACTCTACGACAACATACAGATTTTTTTTTTTCAATTAAAAGTTTTGAAAATAGGAAGTACATGTGCATGATAAAATATTCAAATAAGACATCAGGGTATATAAGGAAAAGTAAGTCTCCTTCCTTTCCAGCTTCTCTCCCCAGAGGCAGTACCTGGCCCACAGAATTTTCAACTAAATCCTGTTACCCTAATCTGGGTGAGGCTCTCTGAGCTACTCAGGTACTCACCTCTGTATTTTCATTATTGGTTTGTATATTATGTACACACAGTCATACACAAGTATACACATACTGTCCTTTCCTCTTGTTTGGGTGTCACCTAGGCAATGCTCTATGGGAGGGCACACGGTAGACCACAGGCTTCTATGTCACACAGCTTGGGTTTAAAGCCCAGCTCTGCCACTTGCTGTTTGACCCTAGCTAAGTTACCCCAAGGCTCGGTGCCCTTTTTTGTTCATCTATAAAATTGGGGGAATATCCCTAGTTGGTTTGGCTCAGTGGATGGAGCATCGGTTTACTGACTGAAGGATTCCAGGTTTGATTCCGGTCAAGGACACATGCCTGAGTTGCGGGCTCAAACCCCACTGGGGGGCCTGCAGGAGGCAGCCAATCAATGATTCTCATCATTGATGTTTCTATCTCTCTCTCCACCTCCTCTGAAATCAATAAAAATACTTTTTTAAAAAACCCACAAAAATAAATAAAATAAAATTGGGGGAATAACAATTCTTCCCATATTACTGTTGTGCAGACTGAATGAGACAAAGTGTTTAAAATCCCTGGTGTGCAGTAATCCCTCAGTAAACACTGCCTCTTTGCAACATTCCTGGGTCTCTGACTGGGAGAACTCTTCCAGCTGAGTTTTGCAGTGTCTTGCCAGTGAGGAAACTATGTATGAGCCAGACCACTGTGTCAGCCACCATCTGGTCACCCAGTCATTTTCCCTCTGAAGAAATAAGGTTCTATGTTTTGTTGAAAATACCTTAGACAAAAGTGGAAAATGAAAGAAAAAAAATGATGTCCCCTCTTTTTTTTTTTTTTTTTTTAAGAACATTAGGATCCCAAACCTGGTTTCCTAATTTGTTTATTAAATATATGTTTTTATTGATTTTTTAGAGAGAGAAGAATATATATAAACATCATCAATCGGCTGCCTCCTGCACACCCCCCACAGGGGATCGAGCCCATAATAACCCAGGCATGTGTGCTAGCCAGGAATCAAACCCAGCGGCTTCTTGGTTCCTGGGTCAATACTCAACCACTGATCTACACCAGCCAGGCTGGGTTCCCAATTTAAATAACGAGCCCAGCTTGCGTCTTGTGCTGCACGCCATTTCCAAGGCTTTCCACAAAGTGTTCTTATGACAGAAGCCTGCAGCCTTCCCTGTCCATGGTCATTTTCATTATTCAAAATCCTCGGTGGGCAAGGGAGCCAGACTTAATCCCAGGTCTGTGCTCTTGGCATCTAGGAAAGGTGCAGCTGTGTGGGGCTGGGAACACACACATGGTGGATGGGAGGCTGGGGAACACTGTCTTCCACCTTGCATACGCTAGTTTTTTTTTTTAAATATATTTTATTGATTTTTCACAGAGAGGAAGGGAGAGAGATAGAGAGTTAGAAACATCGATGAGAGAGAAACACTGACCAGCTGCCTCCTGCACATCTCCCGCTGGGGATGTGCCCACAACCCAGGCACATGCCCCCAACCGGAATCGAACCCGGGACCCCCCAGTCCGCAGGCCGACGCTCCATCACTGAGCCAAACCGGTTTCGGCTCTCCTTGCACATACCTTATTTTGAAGTAAAAAACAAAATGGGAACAAATACAATATTTGTATTTGCATGTGGCCCGCGGGCCGTAGTTTGAGGACCCCTGCGCTAGATCCTGGGTCTTTATCTTGCTTGTGGGAGAAATGAACTCTCCTGTGCTCCTAAGTATAATGCAACATCCATAGCTCCACCATGATAGCCTCCTTTCTTTGGATGTCAATGGATTTTCCACTTGAAGAGCTCATCCCTCATATTTTAATATGCACAAATGACCAGGAAAGGTGGTGCTGTTAGCATTTACTAATAACCTCAATGGCTGGATTTGAAATGACTGCCAGCTGAGACCAAAAGAGGCAGGACAATGGGAATGTGTGGGGAGGAAGAAGGGAAACCAAGGTAGCTTTGCTTCCTTGACCACTGTGTGTAGGCCTGGCTGGTCCTGCCTTTGCCCTCAGAATTACTGTCCATGACTGCTTTCCTACATGTCGGTGGAGTCCAGTTTAGAGCATCCATCAATGCATTCGAGTTGAAGGGGAAAAAGTAGCTTGCATTTGTCTTAAGCTCTCAGGGGGTGTTTCCCACATTTCAGTTAAAATGTGGCATGGGGCTCTTTGTCTTTATTACGGGGCGGGGTGAGCCTATGATTTAGCAGGAGGGGGGATCCCAGGAAAAAAAGGAGAAGTCACTGGGGAGTAGGGAACTTGCAGTTGCTGTCAGATGTGGTTTCACTTGTCACTAAGTCATAAGAAGCTTCTAACTGAAATAGTGGGTTATTTGACAGCTTCTTCTGGGGCTGCATCTCCCATAGCAGATACCAGGACTGTAAGGCTCTGGGAAATGTCTCTGCTTTGGGAAAAGCAGTGGCATTACCTGGAGAGAAAATATAGACACATGTGTTATGTCTACTTGGAAAAGGCTGCCTGATCTGGAGGGCAGCCAGGCCTGGAGACCAATACTCTGGATAGTTCTAAGCAGGGCCCGTCTCAGTCCTGGTCCCCACAACCTCAGCTCTGATGTCCAGCTGTAGCTCCTGGTGACTTCTTGGTCTGTCCTCAGCTTTGGTGGGGGTGAAGGTCTCCCAGGGCCAGGGAGGGGCACATCTGCTCTGCCGGATTCCTCTTTCAGAACTGTGCGGGCAGATCAACTTCTGTGCCCTCATTGTTTTGCTATGTGCTCAGTTACCTTCCCCTCAGGAGGTGGGAAGTCCCAGGTATCTTGGGAGGGAAGTGGCCTCTCCTGGGGCAACAATGTACACTCCCATTGCCGTGGGGACCACACCCCTCCCTGTGTGCCCTTTCCCCTGAATTTCAGGCTTGAAAGAGAGTTCCCAGACCTCTAGAGCTTAATAAGCTAGTTGCTCTGAAGCTGGTTTGGTGATGAGAACTTGCATTGCTGACCCTGGAGGAGTTCCATTGGCCCTGCACCCCAGGGCGGGGAGGTCCCTTAGGCTGAGTTTCAGTGCTCTATCTCTTCTCTATCTGTGGAGTACACACCTTCCCTGTTGGTGGCTGCTGGTTCTGCTTTACAATTAGGAAACATCAACTGGTCAGCAAAGAACACTGAGTTAATTTATCCTCACAAGTCATTTGAGCCATCATCGGTTTCTCCAAAGGTCGCAGCTCTCTCGTGTTTGGTGTCATAGGCAGAAACTAAGCATGCAAATGCATTCACTAGTTCCTTCTACTCTTTCTCTCAAAATTAAAGTACTAAGAACCCACTTGAAAGCATCACATATAATGGTAAGACCAGGGGATTCTGCTGGCCAAGTTATGACGTACTTCACCTCCTTTCTCTGCCCTTTTGGCTACTATTTATTTATTTTTTTAAAAAGTGTCTTCGTCTTTCTGAACTAAGCCTCATGTGCGTTCTCCTTAGCAAGCTGGATCCATGAAGGTAGGAAAAGTCTCTCTAGTCCTCATGGTGGAATAATATCCATGAGATGCTTTGGACATGTTGAGCACACTGTAATTCGGAGACAGTGGGGTTTATTATTCCTGAAGAAGAGTTCACCTGGGTTGATTAAAAATATTACAGAAGAATTCAGATCCAGGTAAGCAAGTTTAAGAATCAGAGGTGATTTCTTCCTGGTCTTGAGTTCTGTGTTATGGGTGTGGGTATGTGCAGCACAGAGCAGAGTCCTTGACCTACAGATCATAGGCAGGGCTCCAAGGGATGCTGCCCTCACTGTGTAAGGGAGGTCTTAGAAGCCTGTGTTCACAGGAAGCTCGACTGCTGGTCTGCCATGACTTTGGTCTGCCAGGCCTGTGGCTTCTCCTAGGCTGTGGGATCTCCACCATTGTGTGTATCTGAGCAGCAGTATTGTGTCCCCCATGGGCTCTGTGGTATGATGGCCCTATATCGCCCATCCTGGAGCACATGCACTACTTTTCTGTGAATGAGAGGTACTAACAGGAAAGAAGGCACACTTGCTACACTGGTCAGCTTGGCAAATGAACAGGATGCAGGAAAATGGTTTCTTCTACCCTGGCATTTGATATTCTCTTTTGGCGATCTTAACTTTTTTTAAAAAAAACTTTATTGTTCAGATTATTACAGATGTCCCTCTTTCTTCTCCCTATTGGCCCCCTCCACCAGGTTCCTGCCCGCGCTATTGTCTGTGTCCATAGGTAGTGCATATATGCATATAAGATCTACGTTTAATCTCTTCCCGCTCCCTCACCCCCTTCCCTCTGAGAATCATCAGTGTATTCCATTTCTATGCCTCTGATTCTATTTTATTCACCAGTTTATTCTGTTCATTAAACTTCTTATTTGTTTATTTTGATTTTTAGATTCAATTGTTGATAGGGATGTATTTGTTGCCATTTTGTTGCTCATATTTTTGATCTTTTTCTTTTTCTTCTTCCTCTTCTTAAAGAATACCTTCAACATTTCATATAATACTGGTTTGGTGGTGATGAACTCCTTTAGCTTTTCCTTGTCTGTGAAGCTCTTTATCTGACCCTTAATTCTAAATGATAGCTTTGCTAGGTAGAGTAATCTTGGTTGTAGGTCCTTGCTA
>NW_006383016.1:5217493-5229265 GCF_000327345.1 Myotis davidii
CTCTGTGCTTCTTGGACTTGTAAGTCTATTTCTTTCACCAGGTAGGGGAAGGTTTCTGTCATTATTTCTTCAAATAGGTAGGTTTTCAATATCTTGCTCTCTCTCTTCTTCTGGCACCCCCATAAGTGAATAATTGGTATGCTGGACGTTGTCCCAGAGGCTCTTTACACTATCTTCATATTTTTGGATTCTTATTTCTTTTTGCTCTTCTGGTTGGGTGTTTTTTTTGCTTCCTCATATTTCAAATCATTGATTTGATTCTCAGAATCCTCTACTGTTGAATCTCTGTATATTATTCTTTATTTCAATCAGTGTATGCTTAATTTCTTACTCGTCCTTTTCCATTTTTTTTGGAGGTTTCTAGAAGATTCTTAAGTAACTTTATTTATTTATTTAAAATATATTTTATTGAGTTTTTACAGAGAGGAAGGGAGAGGGATAGAGAGCCAGAAACATCGATGAGAGAGAAACATCAACCAGCTGCCTCCTGCACACTCCCCACCGGGGATGTGCCCGCAACCAAGGTACATGCCCTTGCCCGGAATCGAACCCGGGACCCTTCAGTCCGCAGGCCGACGCTCTATCCACTGAGCCAAACTGGTTTCGGCTCTTAAGTAACTTTATAACTTTGGTTTTGAACTCCATATCCATTTTTCTTTTTTCCATCTTTCATTTGTGACATGTTTCTTTGTCTTTACATTTGTTTCTATATATTAAGTAGAGCTGCTATGTCTCCTTGAGTTGGTAGAGTGGCCTTGTGTAGTAGGTGTTCTATAGGGCCCAGTGGCTCCCCAGTCAACTGAGCTGGGAGCTCTTTGTACACCCCTTTGTGGGCGATGAGCACAGTCTTGTAGTTGAGACTTTATTGCTGTTGGTGTCACTGGAAGGAATTGACCTCCAGGCCAATTGACTGTGAGGACCAGCTGTGACTACAGTGGGAGAGCTGCTATGCAGGAGATACCCCTATGGAGCAGGACTTGCTTCAATGGGGCTTTGGTGCTCACTGAGTCTGTCTCTTGAGTGTGTTGCTTATGGGTAGAGTTGTAATCTGGTATGGTCTGGCAGTGACCACTGGGTACACTGGCTCTTGGGTCCAGGGAGATGCAAAGTCAGCCACTACCTGGGGCCACTCAGCAGGAGCTACAGAGAGTACTACAGATTCCTCCTCTTTGTATTGGGTTTAGGTTTAGAAGTGCCCAGATGAGGCCCAGCTGTGAAGCAAGGCAGGTTGGTGCTGGTGCTGGCCTTAGGACTTTTATTGATAGGTTTGGGGCTCCCTGACCCAGCTGCAGCTTGTTTGAGATTTTAGCCTGACCAAGGACAGGCCATTAATATGCAAAACCGCTGTATGCAGCTTGGGTGGGGTTATAAATTGGATGAGATAAGGTCTTAGGGAATCACAAGGGAGGAGCAAACAAATGGCTGCTAGTCAGCCCTGCGACCAAGGGCCAGCATAGGAATAATGATCTCTGCGAACACCCCCATCTGGGAGAAAGCCACCCCTGAGTTCCTGCACTGATGCCAGACAATCTAGTTCCTCCTCATATGTGTCTATGTTTCCCAGAGCCTCATCCTGGTGCTGGAGCTCAGAGGAAGCAGGACCTTGTAAGTTCAGTTTGTGGTGCTGGCCTTTTAAGAGGAACAGTGGGGTCTCCAGCAGCTTCTGTGTCACTGAGCCCCAATCTGTACTGGTTTTTACAGCCTGTAGTTACAGGGACTTATTTTCTCAGCTCTGGGACCTGGGCTGGGCTTCTGGTGTGGAGCTGGGACCCCTTGCTCCTCTGGTCGGCCTCGGCAGAGACCATCTCCCTCCTGATTAAAAAAGTGTCATACGTGGGTGCCCGACCAGCCCGTTCTGTGCCTCTGCACCTCCTACCAGTCTCAGTGTGCTTTCTTTTTTACTTCTCTAGTTGTAGGACTTCCATTTAGCCAGCATTCCAGTGATTCTGGATGATGGTTGTTTCTGTATTTTTGTTGTAACTTTGATGTGGTTGTGGGAGGCAGCGAGTACAGGCATTTACCTACGCCACCATCTTAAATTCTAATCTTAACTTTTAAAAGGGGAGACTGCATTCCTAAAGGTTTGTTCAGGGCCTAAGCAATTGCTGCTAACTGTATCTGATTTTCTTGGCCTTCTAGGACAGTGGTTCTCAACCTGTGGCCCTTAGATTTCATAACCACAGTATAGTTTTCCTTCTGAGGTATTTTGAGATATTGAGAATTGACATATTGGATCAAGCAGGTATTTATTGAATGCCAGGTGCTAGGCTAGATGCTTTACACACATTAATTCATTTAAATCCTACTCTGTGGAAGTGGCCATTATTAGCTTCACTTATGGATGAAGAAACTGAACTTCAGAGAGGTTAAATGACTTAAGATCATACAGGGCCCCAGAATCATGAAGAAACTGGCAGGTGTTGGGAGGAGAGGTAAAATGTTCCTTTTCCTTCCTCTCTCTCTAGAGAGATGGTGGATAGATTAGGCATAGGATTGCCAGATAAAATAAAAGATGCCCAGATAAATTTCAGATATACAATAAATAATTTTTACTATAAGCATATGCCAAATATTGCATGGGACATACTTATGCTAAAAAAGTATTCCTTGCTCAGCTGAAATTAAAATTTAACTGGGCATCTTGTATTTTTATTGGTTAGATCTAATAATCCTTGTCTTGGACCAGATTATGGGGGTGGTTCTGAAAGCTAGTCAGAAGTGAAGGGAATAGGGAGCCAAGGAAGATGGTTTGAGAAGAGCAGTGACATGATAAAAGTGTCCATCTGAGTGAGAAAAAGAAGACCCTAGGGCCGTGGTCGGCAAACTGCGGCTCGCGAGCCACATGCGACTCTTTGGCCCCTTGAGGGTGGGTCTTCCACAAAATATCACAAAATACCACGTGCGGGCATGCATGTACAGTGCGATTGAAACTTCGTGGCCCATGCTCAGAAGTCGGTATTTTGTGGAGTACCCTAATTAAGTTAATAACAACGTACCTACCTATATAGTTTAAGTTTAAAAAATTTGGCTCTCAAAAGAAATTTCAATCGTTGTACTGTTGATATTTGGCTCTGTTGACTAATGAGTTTGCCGACCACTGGTAGGAGATTGGAGGGAAAGTGGGCTGGGAAGCTATGGAGCAACCATCTCAGCAGAAGAGCAGAATGAAGCCCAGGCAGAGGTATGAAGGGGGTGGCTGGTTCAGGCTTAAGAGCGCGACTGTGATCATGCTTGACAACTTTGTACTGGGTGATTCCTATTGGTAGCTTCATATTAGACAAGGATGGGAGTGTTTACACCATGGAAATTGGCAAATACTATACAAACCAGGGCCCCTGAAAGCTAGTTGTTAAATATCTTCCAGCACACCAGTGGATCCAAGGGAGCAAAAGGATAATCTGAAGGTAAAAATCAATGCAATCCAGAACTTGGTTATTATTTGGGTACTATTTAAGGATTGTAGGAAAAGCATGCATCAAAGGCATTATTTTATCTTACCTTTCAAAGGAAATTGGCCATAAATCCTTTAAAAATATTTTTATTGATTTCAGAGAGGAAGAAAGAGGGAGGGAGGGAGAGAAACATCAATGATGAGAGAGAATCATTGATTGGCTGCTTCTTGCACACCCCACACTGGGGACTGAGCCTGCAACCTGGGCATGTGTCCCAACCAGGAATCCAATTGCAACCTCCTGGTTCATAGGTTGACACTCAACTATTGAGCCATGCTGGCCAGGCCAGCCATAAATCTTTTTAAGAAAAGAAATTGTTCTAGCCAAAGCATGCTGCTCCTGTGTCTCAAAATGAAGGCTGTAAATATATGCACAACCCATGGACATAGACAGTAGTATGAAGGCTGCTATTTGTATAAACAAGTAGGCATAGGCTATCAGCTGAGTTTGGGAGAGTCGAATGTATCTAGGGCAGAATTTGTGTTTTACAGAATTAGAAGCCCTTCAGTTTTCCCAATCAGATATTGGTTGGCTAATGCCTTGATGGATAGGGCAGAGGCTGAGCCTAGCTCTTGAGCCATGGCCCAGTTAGGGATAGAAGAGTGGTCATAATGAAAGAATTAGACAAAGCAAGGCAGATAATTAGAACACCACAGGTCTAGAGATTTCTGCCTTGTCACTGACCCATCCCAACCAGAGCTGATGAATCAAGTCCAGCTTTGAGGCCCTCAGTGATCAGGATGAACCCTGAAGTATTCATAAGGTCCCCAAAGGATGCTTCTTAGGTCATATATTTAGCTCTTAACTGTACCAGAATTCACAAGGAATCACTTCTCCTACTGTTATTCTTGGCACTGGGTCTTATTGTACTGCATCCTCTTTCTGACTCAGCCCTGCTACGTTCTGTTGCACACATCTAGGATGTTGCATTAAAGACAAACTAACAGTACCCGTCTGATGACAGGAACCTGGTTGATACTTGACTATGCCATAGCCAAACTTCAGAATATTGAGTAAAATATAAAACTCCCTGACAGAAACTTGGATCAGTTACATGGCACAGCTCCCGGGCAGATCACATGAAGCTCTAGGCTACAATTATTTTTTCCTCTTTAAAGGATATAAATCTTTTCATATCAGTTTCAGTGCAGGGTAGAATGATATCTTTCGGATGTCATGACATCTCTCTGTTCTGAACTTTCATCAAGACTCAGACTGTGCCTGCATCCTCCGGGAAGCCTGCTCTGACCCATTTCCGGGAACAGTGAAAGCTCTCCTCCCGGCTGACCTACGGTATCATGTACCGCAGTAATCACTTTCCAGGCAGTGGCGTGCGGCACTGGCTTTGGAGCCAAACTGCCTGGATTCAAATCCCTGTTCTGTAACCTACAAGCTGGGTCCACTAAGAAATTACTGAATATCGAGATTGATTTTTCTCATTTGTAAAATGGGAGGTGACAATTGTGCCTCACATCATACAGCTATTAGAACCTATGTATAGTGCTTAGCACCCTGACTGGCAGATTGTAGAAACATTCCTATGGCTCTCTCTGCAATTGACTGAGTTTCCCGAGCGCTTTATCTTTCCATGTGAGTTAATAGCACAGTTTTGAGCACTTCCTGGGAGCTCAGGGCTGCTGAGTGAATGAAAGATGGGGTTTCCTTTCAACTGATTTGTGGAAAGTTATCCTGAGTTTAGAAATAAAAAATAGTTTAATTCATAAATTTATTTTTGTATGTATATTTTTGAAAAGCCATATAAAATATTAAGCTCACCTGATTTTCAAATTAGAAACAAAGACTGTAATACTTAATTCAACAATTAAAAATATATACGTATGCATACTTATTCCATATTGCAGGCAGTACAGTTTACCAAAAAGAAACATAGATTTCAGAGACAGATTTTCTGCGCGTATGATTTTGTGTTGGGCTTCAATCCCCTGTGCCTGAGTTTCCTCATTTGTAAATTTCGTCAGAGAAAACTTCCCTTCTGAGGGCGGTTGTAGGAATTAAATGAAGTCATACCCATACAGCACACTTATTGGTATATTTCATGTGCTAAATTATAAGAAGATGCTTTTTTTGTTGTTGTTTTGTTATATTAGACAGACGTGGGGCAAGGGAAAAGAAGGGAAATAGAAAAGAATCAAGGTGGGCAGGAATCAAGGTAGTTAAAAATAGAAATGGCTACAAAAATAAAGACAACTAAAGTGGCTTACAGATTTAACTTTGTTTTAAAAGATTATCCTTTTTTTTTTTTTTCATGGGTGACATACCCCTGGTACACAGTTCAAGAGGCACCAAAGGGTACTCAGTAAAAATGAAATCATTGCCACTCTGCCTGAGCCAAACAGTTTAGCTCTTTGAAGGCAAATGCTTCTACTGTTTTGTTTTTTTTTTCTTTTTCTTGTGATTCCTCCTAGAAATACTCCATACATTGATTAGCAAAATATTCGCATTTCCCATGAGACAACTTTTTTCTTCCAATGTAAGTGTTACACTGTTGCATGCCTTGCTTTCTTTTTGAATGTGTAGTCGCAATCATTCCTTTTCAGGAGATTCAGGGCTCTCTCCTTCCTCTTAGCCCTTGTGTTCCATTTATTTAACCATTCCCCCATTGATGGAATTTTAGGTTGTTTCCAATTTTTTGTTATTACAGATAATGCTATGATGAATAATACTGTCCATGTGTGATTTCACACATGTGAGTATGTTAATGGAATAGTTTCCTAGAAATGGAATTAAGTACTCAAAGGATACGGGCTATTTTGATACAGATATATAGAAGTTGTGCCAGTTTAATACTTCCTGTGGCAAGGTGTGAGAGAATGCGTGTCCCAGTTCCCACTCTCAGTCTTGATCTTTGCCAGACTGACGAGGGAAAACATATCTCAGTGTAGTTTTAATTTGCATTGCTTAGTATAAGTAAGACGGAGCATCTGGCCAAATATTTGAAAATCATTTTTTTTTTTATTTTCAGTGAACTCTATGTTCATATCCTATATCTGATTTTCTGTTGGTTATTAATCCTTTTCATATTGAATTGAAGGAGCTCTTGATACATTCCAAAAGGAAACTTTAGTTTTTCCCATGTATTTTTAATTTATCACTCACCTTTCTATTACTTTATAGTGTTGTATTTTTTTTTTTTTTTGCTACATAGTAGGTTTAGATGTATATGAAGCAGACTTTATATCCCTTCTTTTATGGCTCTGGGTTTTGTGACATACTTTAAAAAGGCTTGTCTATTCTGATATCATAAGAATCTTCTAAGTTTCCCTCAAGCATCTCTAAATAATAGGTTTTAGAAGTTTTCAGCAAATACAGGCCATGCTTGTCACATGACTAAATGAACTATTTGTGTCCACACCCTGATATAAATACACGTTCACAGAAAAAATGTAGGTCTCCCTGGAAGATTAAATAAGCACTACTTTCCTTTCCACCCCTTCCTACCCACCCCCCGCCGCCCCAACCCCCCGTTTGTAACTTTTGTTGTTTTCTGCATTGATCATATATTGCTTTGATGTTCAGAAAGATATTAATTAAATAAAATTTTACTTTTACCCTCTTTAACCTTCTTTTAAGATATCACTTGATTCCTGGATCTGTCGGAATGCTAGTAATGCTGCCTATTTTGCTTTGGAAACAGTCTGTTTGGCTTCCACTCTGAACAGCTTTGGCCCAGTCCTAGTGACTTCCTTGTTGCTAAATTCAGTGCAAGCCTTTTAGTCCTAATCTTACTTTCCCTCTGGCAAATTTGAAGCTTTTGACCACGCCTCCCAATTTGGTCTCAGTGCCTTTCTCCCTGCATTCCTCACTCCTTCCTCCTTCCGCTGCTTCCCCTGCTGATCCCTGAGATTGGTAGGGCTCCTTGTGCGCCAGGTGCTCTAGGTACTTTGCAGATATTACCTCATTTGGTCCTTACTACAATTTTCTAAGGGCCTTATGATACAACTGTATTTTTCAGATGAGAAAACGGAGAATTTAAAAGTTAAGTAATAAGCCCAAGAGGAGCCATCTGGGAAAAGGGTAGAGCCAAGACTGGAACCCAGGGACTCTACTTTCTTTCTACCCATTAAACTGCTATCTTTTCTTTTTTAAAAAGAGGCTGTATCATGTTTTGTTTTTCTTTAAATATACTTTATTGATAGAGAGTTAGAAACATCGATGAGAGAGAAGCATTAATCAGCCACCTCCTGCACACTCCCTACTGGGGATGTGCCCGAAACCAGGGTACGTGCTCTTGACTGGAACCGAACCTGGGACCCTTGAGTCCGTAGGCTGATGCCCTATCCACTGAGCCAAACCGGTTATGGCAAACTGCTATCTTATGAGCTCGCTAACTGGCCCAGGCTCCCTTTCTCTGTGCCTTCTGTGGCCTGCTCATACTTGTGTGGAGTTACTTACCCTTTCTCTTCCACACAAATGATTCCCAAGTTTATGTTGTGGCTCTAGTCTCTCCCCTGTATTCTGAAAGACAGTCTAGACATTTTCAGTGTTCAGTGGGTATTTCCACTTAGGTTGCTCACAGACATCTTAAATTCTCTGTAAAAAACCAATAAAATATATTTTTTAAAAAAGAAAAGAAACAGAATCCTTGCAAACTTTCATTAAAAAATAATAATTTAAAAAATAAATAAATAAATAAAAAATAAATTCAGCATTCCAGTATCTCCTAAGGTTGTACGTCTTGAAAGATGGGAGCTGTTATTTTTTCATAGAGCCTGGTGCAAAATGCTGGCAAATGAGAACAGTTATTCTAAATCTGAGATAGTGCTTTTATTTAATTAAGTTATATTCAATTTATCAGCACCTACTGTAGGCCTTGGCTCCACCCTCAATGAACTTTCAATGATTCAGCTTGATTTCCATGTCCTTGGTCTTTCAAGTCCAAGAAATATTTTGGGAAAATTGGTTGCTTTTTCCCCACAACCTAAAGTAATTTGCTTATCCTGATGGGAAGTGCCATTCATTTCCTAAAAGTAACAGGGCTTCCTATCATGGAGTAATTAGCACTGAAGGCCTAGATCCGTTCAAATCTCCTGAGAGTCGGGTCCAATCCATTGCAATTAGTAATCACAGAGAACTCCAGGTAAGGCATTGGCTTTAAAAACAGTTACATTCCAGCCAAAAGAGGTAACTTCAACCAGAAGAGGAATCTTCTAGCTGGAAGACTGGTTTTCATGCCTTTGCAATTGATAATAATTACCATAGAAAAAGCATCACCAATTCCAGTTCTCCAGGGCTGTGTTTTTCTTTCCATATCTTTGTCAATGTAAAAGCTTATGAAAGTAATACATACTGACTGTAACTATATTGAGACTTCCAGCCCCTTGAGATGAACACTGTTAACAGCTGCCATTGCCTTACATGCCCCGCCACAGCTCACGTGAATGGGTATAAACAGGCACCATAATAATACATACAGGGCTAGGTTATTTATTTATTTTTAAAGTAATAAAATCATATGATGCATATTACCCTGCAACATTTTTTTCTCACTTAACTCTATGCATTGAATATCCCAACAAGTTCACTAAATAAATCCATGCTTTATTTGACCAGTTGCCTCTCAATGAACATCCAGGTTGTTTTCAGTTTTCTACCTCTACAGGCAAGGCTGTAGGAGACAGCCTCATACATCCACACTTACATAATGAAGCACTTATTTCTAACGAGTCTTGAAAGTAAGATTGTCATGCTACAGGGTTGGCTGGTTTCTAAAACTACATTAAAATATGAGCATGGTACCGGAAAAGGGAATTAATGTGCTTCTTTCTACTAGGTACTACAGTAGGTACTTTCCATTAGTTGTTTAGTTTCATCTTGGTCTGCTGCCCCTAGTCTTGCCCCACTCCTTCCTCTACATAAATAACCTTGAGCATGTCACTTCTTTGCTTAGAAGCCATGCATGGTTCCCATCTCCTTCAGGATTAAGGCCAAGCTACTTACATGCCCCACAAGGCCTTCCATAGTTTGGTCTCCTCCATCTCTTCAGTCTCTCTTTATCCCTCTCACTTAACTCTATGCCATGATGGGGTATTCATGGCATAGAGTTAAGTGAGAAAAAAAAAGTGGCAGGGTAATATGCATTCCAGCACTCACAAACTATTTATGATTATCTACATTATCTACCTTATCAGGCCACTGCAACTCTCTGGGCCTTTGCTCTGCCTCCATCTCTGGTTCTGATGGTTCTTCCTCACCTCTTCCCCTGGATCTCCTCTTATGTATCAGTTAGCACTCAGTCAAGCTCTGCCTCTTTCAGAATGCTTTTTGCAGGCTGATTTATGAATTAGTGAGGCTAGATCATGCCCTCATAACTTACAACCCACAGATCTCAGCGGCTTAACATAAGTTCATTCTTTGGTCAGTCTGCTTTATGTCTGGGTCATTCTCATGGGCAGCTCCCCACAGTGACTCCCTTGAAGGAGCTAATGGAGGCTTCACCATCCTGTAATTGTACCATCCAGAAGTCTTGGCTTCTCTGGTCGACGTGGCTTTACTCTCAAGAAGAAAGTACTGAGAGTATCATGCTGGCAGTTACATGTATTAGCCTAGAGGTGACCATGTTATTCCCATTCTCAGCTCACTGGCAAGTTGTATTGCACTACCTAACTACTAGGAGGCAGAAGTGTAACCTTCTCATTAGGCTAGGAAAGGAGAATTGGACATAGGTGAATGCTAGAAGCTTCTACTACAGTGGAGATGCCACCACTCTCCGTATGGCTTTTGGAATTATTAGGTGGTTTATGTGTGTCTTCCTATGAGAGTGGGTACTTCTGGCAGGTAGACGACTTCCTCTTGTTCATTTTACGTTTCTGGCACATAGAACATAGCCAAGAAAGACTTGTTGAATAAATTCACTCGTACACATCAATAATCTACATTTATAGATGGGCCACTAAATAAAGTTCAGAGAGGTCTATTAACTCACTTATAATCACACAACTAGGAGACAGCAAAACCAAACTCAAATTTAAGTCTGATAAATTCCCAAACTCATGCTTTTAGGAGAGATTCTGCAAGTTGATTTCCAGGTCTGATTCAGGATGATAAGCTGTTCACCCATGGGGAATGAATTCAATCTTAGTGATATAAGAATCCTAACAGCTTCTTTAGAACACTAAGTCTGAGATGCCCAGGAGTATATCCAGCAGGGCACCTCCCCTTTTGTTCTGGGAGGGTGCTGTTAAGTTAAGTAGACCTTTATGATCAAGATTCTCTCAGGGATGGACTTAAAACAAAACAAGAAAAACCAGTCCCCAGCCAAACTGAGCATTCCTCTGTTCTCAATACATTTGAATTTGATAAAACCCTTACTTTCATACAACTGTGCTAGAGTGCTCTAGAAATGGGGTTTGAGATTGAGTTTGAGTACCAGCTATGCTACATCCCCACCCCATCACTGGACCTCTGGTCCTCCCTTTCCTTATCCTATAAACTAACACTGATATAAGAATGCTAACCTCACTGTAATTTTGAGTAGCCTACAAAGTGCTAAATTTTGTGCTCCATTGACTCAAACTTCCAATAGAACTTCAGGTAAGTACCCTACTGTATCAGGGCTCTCCAGAGAAACAGAACCAACAGGATTGGCTCACCTGACTATGGAGGCTGAGAAATTTCAAGATCTGCAATCAGCAAGCTCAAGACCCAGGAAAGCCAGTGATGTAGTTCCAATTTGAGTTCAAAGGCTTTGGAACCAGGATGGCCTAAGTTATAGTCTGAAGGCAGGAGTTCAATGTTCTAGCTCTAGCTTTCAGGCCGAGAGATAATCCATGTGTCTCTCTCACATCAATGTTTCGAGAAAGAAAATTTTGCCTTAGTTTTTGTTGTTGTATTCAAGTCTTCAATGGATTGGATGAGGCCCACTTGGGTGTGGGGGAGGGCTACCTACTTTACTCAGTCTAATTAAAATGCTAATCTCATACAGAAACACCCTCACAGACACACCCAAGAATAATATTTAACAAAGATCTGAGTTTTGCCACCTTGGCTCAGTGGTTGACCATTGAGCTATGAACCCAGACAGCATGGTTCGATTTCTGGTCAGGACTTGATCCCTTGTCTGGGACGTGCAGGAGGCAACCGATCAATGATTCTCTCTCATCATTGATGTTTCTATCTCTCTCTCCCTCTCCTCTCCTCTCTGAAATCAATAAAGATATGTATTTTTTAAAAATAACTAAATGAAAATAAAAAACAAACAAATAGAACTTCTTGAGAAAATATATTAAATGAATGATTCATTAAAGGAGACTAAAATTCAATTAGATACCAAGAGAAAAGAACTTGAAGACAAAGAAATGGA
>NW_006383016.1:5229500-5237107 GCF_000327345.1 Myotis davidii
GAGGGCTGGGGGCAGAACCAGTGATGGGGGGAAAAGAGGGTCCCCACTGCCCAGGCCTGACACCTTGCCCAGGGTCCTCAGGCCTGGCCAAGGGCCTGATCCTGCGATTGGAGGGTGATGGGGGTCAACGCCTGAGGGCTCCCAGTATGTGAGAGGGGGCAGGCTGGGCTGAGGGACACTCCCCCCGCCCCCCCCACACACACCCAGTGCACGAATTTTGTGCACCGGGCCCCTAGTATATATATAAACAAAACAAAAAAATTCCACAAAAAACAAACATCTGAGCACCCCATGGGCCAATCAAATTTATATATAAAATTAACCATCATGCTTAACCTTCCTTGTATGCCTTCATAGTGTTTACTATTTGCTAATCCACAAAAACTCTTATGCTTGCATTACTTTTACGTTGTTGCTATTCTGAGTTGTTAAAAAACATTAAAAGACAAAATACTGGAAGTGAAGTAATTTCATCTCCTAAAATATTTGTAAATAAAAAATATTTGCTGTCCTGGCTGGTGCTGCTCAGTAGTTAGAGGGTTGGCCCACCTACTGAAGGGTCTTGGGTTCCATTCTGGGTCAAGGGCAGGTTCAATCCCAGGCCCAGCTGGGGAGTGTGGGAGGTAACCAATCCATATGTCTCACATCAATGTTTCTTTTTCTCTCTCTCTTTCCCACTCCCTCCCTTCCTTCCATTCTTTCTCAAAATCAATGGAAAAATATCCTTGGGTGAGGATTAACCAAAAAAAAAAAAAAAAAAAAAAGTATTTGCTGAGTCCAATGAGAATTTAGTTCTAAATAATCCCCATCCCTATTCATGTTTTCCCTTACTCTGATTTATTTCTTTTTCTTTTCTTTCTTTTTTTTTTTTTGGTTGCTAATCCTCACCCAAGGATATTTTTCCATTGATCTTTTAGAGAGTGGAAGAGAGAGGGAAAGACAGAGAGAAACATCATGTGAGAGAGGCACATTGATTGGTTGCCTCCTGTATGTGTCCTGATCAGGGCTGGGGCCAGGGAGGAGTCTGCAACCAAGGTATGTGCCCTTGACTGGAATCGAACCTGGGGTTCTTCGTTCCGCAGGCTGATGCTCTATCCGCTGAGCCAAACCGGCTAGGGCCTGACTTATTTTTTAACTTAAAAATAATAGACTTCAATTTTAAGGCAGTTTTAGGTTCACAGCAAAATTGAGTGGAGGTATAGAGATTTCCCATATAACTACTAACCTCCTCTCCCTCCATGTACATACAACCTTCCCCATTATCAACATCCAGCCTCATAGTGATATATCTGTTATAATCAATGAACCTACATTGACACTCATCATCACCCAAAGTCCATAGTTTGCATTAGGGTTCACTTTTGGTGTTGAACATCCTTTGTTTCTTTACAGATTGATAATCACAGGTACCCATCCATTAGAGTATACAGAGTAGTGTCACTGCCCTAAAAATCCTCTGTGCTCTGCCTATTTATCCCTTCCTTTTCCTGTTACCTATGGCAACCACTAATGTCTCTACTGTCTCCACAGTTTTATCTTTTCTAAAATGCCAGTGGCTTCTTTCACTTAATAACATGCACTTAAGTTTCTGCCATATCTCTTTATGGTTGATAGCTCATGCTGATTTTTATCAGAGTATTTAGCCCTAGCTGACAAATATGTTTATCTGTTTGCATACATGTTCATTATCCACCTTTCCCACTAGAATAGAAGCTTTTGGAAAACAGGACTTTGTTTACCATTGTATCCCAGTTCCTATAAAAGTGTCCAATACTTACTATACTCTCAAAAAATAATTATTGAATGTATGAATAGATGAATCTTTTTTTTTTTTAACTACAAGCCTTTTATTTAGGGAATTCTGGTATGTGTGATGCTAGAGTTAATCTGATATTTCTGTTTCAATGGGATTTAAATATAATTATTCTTTTTTTTTTTTTTAAATATATTTTTATTGATTTTTTTACAGAGAGGGAGGGAGAGAGATAGAGAGTCAGAAACATCGATGAGAGAGAAACATCGATCAGCCGGGGATGTGCCCGCAACCCAGGTACATGCCCTTGACCGGAATCGAACCTGGGACCTTTCAGCCCGCAGGCCGACGCTCTATCCACTGAGCCAAACCGGTTTCGGCTAAATATAATTATTCTTAAAGAGTTTGGGTCCTTTTTGGTTTGGATAGGAGACTGAAAAGCTCATCAGTGACCAATACAATAGAATAAATGATTGGTTTCCAGCAGAGTACTATTTTAATTTTTTTATGCAGAAGCAGAGTATAAATGGGAAGTGGACATTTTCTGGTCATAGCTGACTATTTGAAATGTTTTACCTTTGAAAATTATAAAAGTAATGAAGTTTCCTTCCGTGCACACCCATTGACCCCTAATCCTACTCCCCAGAGGTAACCTGTTCTAAGAGTTCTGAAAGTTTTGTGCAATATATTATTTTGTGTTATGTAGTGGATCACAGACTAACTCACTCCCTACACTTGGATGTACAAAATATAGCAACTCTTTTGCTCTAACTCATAGGTTATCTTCCTCATGACTCCTTCCCCATTGGACAGCAGGGAAGCCTAATTCTGCCAGTTAATAGGAACTGTGTATACTCACACTACATGGCAGCTAAGGGAGCCCTGGACTACTAAATTCAGGCCCCTTTTCTGACTCATCTCATGCAACATGCAGGGAACCATTTGAGACAGTATCTTTCCAGCCTGTCAGATGGAAACTTGATTGCTTTCAAGTTTCCCCTCAACTTAACACTCACCCTCTGGGATTTTGGTTTGGGAAGCAGGATTATCATTATATGCATGATTAATCCTCTGCCTCCCCTGACTCTCTTCTTCCCCTAGGCCACTGAGCCTGAAGTTTGGGCTTTTATTTTACATCTCCTTACTGTCTTCTGTGGCCTAGCTTCCTCCAACTGGTGAGGTTATATGACATATAATGCTCTGTTCTGTTTCAGTTTAGTGTTTCTTGAAGATATTTTCATACACATACACACACACGCCTACCTTATTCTTTTTAAAGAGCTACATAATATTCCATAAAAAGTAATATAGTTTATCTAGCCAGTCTCCTACTGAAGGTCGCTTAGGTAATTTCCAGTTATTTTCTATGCAAACAATGCCATAGTAAATATTTAGTTTGGGTTTTCTTTTTTTATTTTTTAAATATATTTTTATTGTAGCTCCATGTAGGCTGTAGAACTTGAGGGATGAGGAGGATTTTACCAAGTAAAGAGAACGTGGTGAGAGAGAAGAGCAGATATTTCAGGCAGGGGGAACAGTATGACCAAAAACACAGAAATAAGAGTGAATCAGGTTTGTCAGGGGAAAGAGCCATGTTGAGAAACGGATGGAGAGATGTATTGGTCAAGACCTCAAGGGCCTACTATGTGTTGCATCTTGGAAAGATTTGGAGGAATGATGCTGAGGGCGAAATCTAATGGGAAGTGCAGAATTCAGGGAGAGAAATAAGCTTGCTGATAAGGGAATATACATACATTGGGAAATACTTCAAAACTGACGCCTAATATATATATAATATATATATAAAATATATATATCACAACCAAGGTACATGCCCTTGACCAGAATCGAACCTGGGACCCTTCAGTCTGTAGGCCGACGCTCTATCCACTGAGCCAAATCGGTTTCGGCTAGTTTTGGTTTTCTTGAGTATTTGTATGAGTATATCCTTTGGCATATCACTAGCAATGGAATTACTTTATCAACTAGCGTGTGCATTTAGGATTGTCTAAAAATGTTCAAGCACTTTACATTCTCACCCACTGATATGAAAGGCACAGTTTTCCATTAAGATAACAGATTTTGTAAATAACATCAAAATGGCAGATCATTCCTGACTTGAAGTTCACTTGAGAAATGTGCTTTAACAATTCTAACTGCAGCCAGCGTTGGGAAATAATTCCTCTTAAAGATAAGGATCACTGGCTTCTATGCTATTTTTCTTTTCTCTCATCATCATGTTCCCCCCCCGCCAACTCCCCTACATTTTTTCAAATAAATTATGTTTCAATGTTTTTTCTTTTTTTACAACTTTTAAAAAAGATTTTTTAAAATTGAGTTTTTAGTGAGAGAGGAAGGAAGAGGGAGATGGAGAGAGAGAGAGAGAGAGAGAGAGAGAGACATTGATATGAGAGTAAAATATTGATCTATGCCCTCCCGCACAATCTGGGGAACCTGTGACCTTCCCATGTATAGGACACTCCAACCAACTGATGAGCCACATTGGCCAGAGCATGTTTTTTTTTTATTGATTTTTTTACAGAGAGGAAGGGTTAGAGATAGAGAGTTAGAAACATCGATGAGAGAGAAACATCGATTAGCTGCCTCCTGCACACTCCCCACTGGGTATGTGCCTGCAACCAAGGTACATGCCCTTGACTGGAATCGAACCTGGGACTCTTGAGTCCGCAGGCCGATGCTCTATCCACTGAGCCAAACCGGTTAGGGCACCAGAGCATGTTTTAATATTTTCTATTCTTTTTTAGTTTAGATCTGTGAATAAATTTTATGACCAAAATTAATTTAGTACACTTTTGTGAAGTTTACTAGAAAAATCATTACATTATTGTTTTTCTTAATCGAGGCCTATAAAAATGGCCTATAAGTCTATTAACATGGTACAATTTGATTGCTTGAGTTTCCTAAAGAAAAAGTTTGTTAGACTATGGGAATCAATTCAACATGGCAAAACCATTCCTAAAAAAGTACATGATTTTACTGATTTCAGAGAGAAAGGGAGAGGGAAAGATAAAAACATCAGTGATGAGAGAGAAACACTGATTGGCTGCCTCCTCAGGCCCCATACTGGGGATTGAGCCCGAAAACCAGGAATGGGACTGTGACATCCTGGTTCATAGGTCAATACTCAATCACTGAGCCATGCTGGCTGGGTGGCAAAACCATTTTTGAGATGGTGTTGTAACAGGTAATGGGAACAACTAAGGAATTCCAGAACAGAGAAAACCGTGTGGAGGATTTGTTATATCACTGGGTTAGAATGAGTTTCATATTAGCTAAAAATGTTTGGATGATTAAAATATTTCTATTTTTATCTTGAAAGAACTTGCAGCAAAACATCCAAAAGCACCAGGTTTATGATACAGAATTTGTGAGGTTTGGTGGACCCACACCCCACCTTTCCATGGTGAATTATCACTAACAAATTCCACATATTTGGATATTACACCAGCCACATAATCAAGTTCACTTAATTGATGGTGTGTGGAAGTGTGTTTATTCTAAGAAATGAAAAAGACAATATTTGTGAGATAAACATTTGAAGGCAGTGCATACTGGCCACCTCTTCCCAGTTGGTATTTCTATAAGTCCAGAATACTTTAAACCGGTTTACCACACCTGGGAACTTTCAACATGGTCTAATTACTTACTCAAAGATGTAGATGTAAAAATTTTAGGCAACCTTCTAGACCTTTCTCACCATGGATAAACTATGACTTAAAGAATAATGCATGGAAGGATTAATTAGAAATAAGAGCGTTTGAAATAAAATTTGGACCATTTGAATAAACTCATCTAACATGACATTGTAGTTACATAATATGTACTTTGAGTATAACATCAAGCTTTAACAAATATTTAAAGACAAAATTACATTAGCAAGATACTATAAGGCTCCTTTTTATATTTTTAGGTGTTTTAAGTAGTTGCAATGGCTTAAATGATGATTTTAAATGTTATTGTATAATACAGTTTTGCCTGCTAAGTTCTCCACATTTTGTAAACGGTTTTATTTCTTTGGATGTAGAGTATTTTTGCTTAGTGTCATGATATTATCTATGCTGTATTCTGGATGTACAGTCATGTTTCAGTCATTGTCCAGCTTTGGCTGCTGAACTCAGACAGTTGTAAGACTGTTCCCTGTTTCTGTTAGAATGCTTTTCAGTTCTGTACTGAATACTGTAACTACTGTAGAAAATATCACTTCTTCTTTGAAGACTGTTTTGTAATATGTATAAGAAATGGAATTGTGTTTTTAAAGAAAAACATTCAAATATGACTATAATAGTATCTGAGTTACACCATTCAAAGTGCTGTTCAGTAGTTGCAACAAACTATTACATATCATTTAATAAAGGGACTGAAATGAAAACACACACAGTTTTTATAACTCTGCAAGTGATTAAGAGAGCATGAGAATACATTTGGAAGAAAGAGGAAAAACAGGAAGGAAGGAGATGAGTCATTTGGTTAACTGTGTAATGTGGGTGATAGGGTCATAGATGTTGGGAGTCATGTAGACCTGGGTGGGAATTCCAGCTTTGCCATTAACTATGTGCCTCAGCTTCTCCAGTTACATTTGTTGTGAAGGTCAAATGAGATAATACATGTAAAGTATTTAGTATTCAATAAATGCTTACTCTAAGTACTATTATTATGTACCTGGTGCTATGCTGGAGGTTTAACATGTACTAGATACTAAAGGGAATGCAAAAGGAAGTACTAGACTTTATTCCAGACTAGTTGGAAAAACACAACAGGCCATTAGAAACCATCTGGAAACAATGAAGACCATCAAAAGCACTAAGTGCCCTAGAAACCCAGTTCTACTTTGGAGTTGAATTTTGTTAATAATTTGTTCTTGGGAATTTGATGCCTTTTGAAGAGCTGTCTTTAATTTTGCAAGACTTTCTTGAAAGCATCTCATAAATCATGTGACAGGTTATGTCAACCTCGTTTTTTAAAAAAGTTCAATTACACATTTGTTATGGTTTCTAGAGGATCAACATCCTGAAATTCTTTAAAAATTTTCATTGGTATCAGGGCTAAGAAATAGCTTCAGGGTAGAATTGAGGTAGATTTGGTTCTTGCAGTGGGTTTCAAAGGGAAATTTTAGGCTTCTTTTTAGGATTATTTTGTGAAATGTCAGTCTTGTATATGTCTGTGGTTGAGGGTGCGGTGGTGCCTGCCCTGAGCCAATAGAGGAAATGATGAAATAATGAAACTTAATTGTGCACTGTCCAACCAAGAGATGGAGGGAAGGCTGCAGCTTTTTCCCGAACCTGGTCCTATTCCATCATGACATATCACTGGTAGTACAATGGAAATACTATTTAGGGCTTTCTCTATTCTCTCCTCTATCATTCCTCTCTTACAGTTTTAGGGTTAGTCAGACCTGGATCTGAGCCCTCATCCTTCTGGCTTTTATTACCTGTACTAGAGGCCCGGTGCACAAAAATTGTGCACTGGGGAGGGAGGGGGTTCCCTCAGCCCGGCCTGTGCCCTCTCGCAGTCTGGGACTCCTCGGGAGATAACGACCTGCTGGCTTAGGCCTGCTCCCGGGTGGCAGAGGGCAGGCCCAATCCCTAGGTGCAGCCCCTGGTCGGGCTCAGAGCAGGGCCGATTGGGGAGTTGGGGCGCCGCCCCTGTCATGCACAGAGCAGGGCGAATCAGGAGGTTGTGATGCCACCCTCAGTCACCTTCAGGGCAGGGCTGATTGGGGGGGTTGCGGCACCACCCTCTGTCACTCACAGAGCAGGGGCAATCAGGGA
Organism: Myotis davidii; assembly: GCF_000327345.1. NCBI lineage: Eukaryota > Metazoa > Chordata > Mammalia > Chiroptera > Vespertilionidae > Myotis > Myotis davidii. The sequence continues at coordinate 5,237,043 of NW_006383016.1, forward strand.
GTTAGGGCACTGCCCCCTGTCACGCACAGAGCAGGGCCGATCAGGGGGGTGAGGAGCTCCGCACT
>NW_006383016.1:5237887-5252058 GCF_000327345.1 Myotis davidii
AGCTCAGAGGCCGGCAAGGCAGGCGGGGAACATTGGTTTCCTCCGTCACTGAAGCAAGCAAGCCTCATGTTAGTTTCAAGCTGCCTGGCTCTGGCCGCCATCTTGGCTGTCAGTTAATTTTTATATCTCCCTGATTAGCCAATGTGAAGGGTAGCGGATGTATGCTAATTACCATGTTTCTCTTTTATTAGATAGGATAGCCTTAGGGAACTCTTTCTAATCTATGCTTTTTCATAGTCCAATGGAGAAACTGTTCATGAATGTGCATTTCAACAACACTTCAGGAAATTCTGATTTAGGAGGAAGGGGAACTGAAATCTGGAGAGTGGATTGATTTGTCTAAGACCATACAGCTACTCTGTGGCAAAGCCCAAAATTGATCCAGAGTTTCCTGACTCCTGGTCCAACATTCTGTTCATAAAAGCAGTGGCCTATTGTGGGGTGAAGGGTCTGGGGAGGCATCCTCTAGTCTTGTCTTCTACCATAAAGCAGCTACAATATTGCTCTTCAGAAAGACCCTAGATAGACTCACCCATTCAGCTCCAAGGCACACTACCTTATCTGCTTCTCCTGCATCTCAGCTTTTTCCAATGTTACACCCTTCTTCCTCAAGCTCCAGGTAAAAATCTAGGAGTCATTCATTGCAGATACCATCCTCTTCCTCATCCCATTTGTAATCTTCAGGAAGTCCTGTTAATTTTCCCTTATAAGTTTCCATTCATCTCTCACCTGGACCATCACTTTTTATTTGGTCTCACACTGAACTTTCCACAATGTGATTCTTTTTTCTCTCTACCACCTGGTATAAAAACCTTGAATGACTTCCTATGACTGCTAGGTTGGAAGTACAATAGGAGCTCCAGACTCCTATAAGGACTGGCTTTTTAGTCTTACTTTGTACCATTCTTTTCTTCTCTGAGCTCTTTCTTTAAGCTCCCTGAAGGTGTCAGCTCCTCCTTGCCATAGGGGCCTTTGCACATGTAGGTCTTTTGTCCAGAGCACTGTTTTCTCTCTTCTTCTTCCTTTGCCTAGTCAACTCCTACTCATTCTTTAGTCTTAGCTCAAGACTGACTTTCCTAAGAAAATCTTTCCTGACTGCTTCCAGTTTTCTGAGTTACTGTTGCAGGCACTCCTAGAACCACCCATCCCCCCCGCCTCATATGTGTATCAGTCTGTAATTCATATACTCATTTGAACAACTACTTGATTAATTTCAGCCTTTTCCACCCTATTATATGTTCCATGAGAGCAGATAACATGATTGATTTCACTTACTATTTTTCCTCCAGTATCTAGCACAGTGCCCAGCACATAGTCGGTTCTCAAAAAAATTGTTTAATGAATGAATGAAGTTCATACTTAATTATTCCTTAAATCTCAACTTCATCTGGTTTCAATAACCCAAAGCCTACCTTTCATATATTTACACTTACCAGTAGTTGGGTGCATATATATACGTGTGTCTTTTATAGTCTCTTTATTATAAGGTAAATTCTACATTTCATGTTGGCCATCTGCAATGATATTTTCTAATCTGAAGGTCTCAGATAGGAAATAGAAGGGGCTTCGTGATTGTAAGGAAGGGAAATACTTAGTAAATTACCCTTCCTCTCTCTCTTTTACTGAACTGTTGGGGAAATCCTTTTGATCATGAAAGCCAGGGACAGTCAGGCTGAAGGCCACAGATTATCATGGTTTGTAACAAGGTTTGAACACTAGATAACTCAGGAAAAGGAGATAGAAATCCATAGCTATCATAATCCATTGAATTCCTTTACATTTGGGAATTATACTATTAAGGTACACTCTGAGACCTTTTGGTTGATCATCTCAGGGATTTCATGCCATTATAAATCATTATTGCAAATTGATAACCTATACCCAGACATGGTTGGGCACCTCATCAAGTGTGAGTTCAACAAGGTAAACAAACTATTGGACTGAGGAAGAGATGGGGTGGGGAGGCTTGGAGATGTTCCCTGGGGCACCTGGGAGTGTCCCCAAGAATCAGAAAGTTGGCATTGTGAAACTAGGGATTATTCAAGATAAGGTATGCAATACCTTTGCACTTAATGCTTAGTAAATATATGCAATTCTTTTATTACTGTAGAAAGCAAATAGGCACTTACACTTTAGTTGGGAGAAGAAATAACAGGTACAACTCTCCTTTTCTCCAAAGCATAGGCACATTGGAATCTGCTATTTATTTATTAAGACACTCCAATGGTCTGTTGCACTTTTATCAAATGGGATCTTTCTTTTAAAATGCAATTCTGCCCTTGCCTGGTGGCTTGGTTGGAGTGTCATCCCATATACCAAAAGATTGTGGGTTCAGGGCATATACCTAGGTTGTGGGTTTAATTTCATTCAGGGCATATACCTAGGTTGTGGGTTCAATTCTTGGTCGGGCACATAAGGGAAGTAACTGATTGATGTTTTTTCCTCTTTCTCTCTCAAATTAATAAATCATAACCTCAGGTGAGGATTAAAAAATACAATATTAAGTAGAAGAATCCTTAACATGTTTCAAGTGTTGAAAAAGAGGAAGCTTTTTCTGAGTAACTTTTGTATAACCACTAAATTCCTGCCTGAGCTTTCAGGATTTGTTGAAAAACAGGTCTTTGATTTTCACACTTTTATTCTTTCCACACTTTACCACACTTATTCTTTCTTTGTGGATCTTATCACAATGTGTTATTATTTGTTATTTGTGAGTGTCTGTTGTTTTTTTAAAAAACAGAATTGTGTCATTCCTACTCAGCTATAACCTCCATGGGAATCTCTGTTTGGTGACTTCTGTTTATATCCATAGGACCCAGAACCATCATCTCTGGTCTAGGATAGGTAACTAATAACCATTTATAAGTACCAATCCACTTAGCCCTCTCAGGAGCCTACAAGGCAGATATGATTATCATCCTCATGTCATAAATGAGAAAGCTGAGGCATAGAGAAGCTAAGTGATTTGTTAGTCAGTGGCAGAATCTGTAATGGAACCAAATCAGTCTCGATGCATTCATCATGATGACCTTCTGCCACAAACAAATGCTGGTTAGAAGAACAGAGGCTCCATGGGAGCAGGTGTGGAGTAACTTTGGCTATGTGATGTACGAATTACTCATACAGACAGGTCAGGCTTTCAGTGAGCCTGGAAGCCTGCTACAGTGTGCCCTTGAGTTGGGGGGTGGGGTGGCAGTGAGGGGAGAGAGGAACAGCTAAGGACATGGTAAGTGGAGTGAGCAAGTCTAGTCAGAAGTACTCAAGTAGCCAAGCTGATCTGTTCTGTTCTGTTACCTAATATTCCTCTTTTTATGGATTAAAAGTCAAGATCTAGATTTTTTTTATATTTGGAAACAGAATGGCCTGTGTGTGCGTGCGCGCGTGTGTGTGTTTATTTTCCAAGATTCCTAAAGCTCAACTTAGTGCTTTCTAGCTACGTAGCTGATCCTATCCTGTCTGATACATTGAAAACTAAAGCAGTAATGGGTTAAGGGAGGTTCATGCTGGCCTTTTTCTTAAAGATGTCTTTCTTTTTTTAAAAAATTAGGTCTTTAAAATGTATTTTAAAACAAGTTCTTTATGTTTTTGGATTTTTTTTAAAGAAACCAACCAGTATAGAAGGGCACAAAGTGAAAAGCAAGAGACGCTCATCCAGAAGTGTATGTATGTCTGTATAGAGTCTCACCTTTCACCCTTATAAATGGGAACATATTACATTATGTGTCCTTGTTTCTTAAATAGATTTATTTGCGGGGGGGGGGGACTTTTGGGGTAACATGACAGATTGAGCACATACTTTTTCTGCCTTCTAATACTCCACTATAACTACAGATATATGTCAAATATTTATAAAGATGGAACAAATAGAAGAGGAATCAAAAGCTCTTAACATTTTGGAAGCAGACAAGTAGATAGAAGAATGGCAACTGGTATAATAGACCCAGGAAAGTGGAACCCTAAACTGACGAATGAGAAAGCTGAGAGCTACCTCCTCTAACTCAGATGCCTAAAGGCTCAGCAGCTGATGGCTGGAACCATATATATTAGGTTGGTGAGGAGGGGAGAATAAGAGATGTGGTGATCAGGGTGTCTGGGCTGGAAATGCCAGGCACAGGTGAAGGCATGGTGTCTGTCTGAGAGAGGGAGAGTAAATGCATAATAGATTTTCCCCACTTGGCTCCCCGAACTTAGCAGTCAGGTCTTCATTGTCCAGGTAAGGGCTAGAAGAGTATCCTCTAGGGAATCTGACCTGTGCAAGCAGAAAGGCATAAAAATATGGACACCATATTGCCCAGGTCATTCTACAGGAAGCTCAAAGTCAGTAAACTTCATCCTCAAGCTTAAACCTTCCAAACAGCCCTTCTCCCCCTTCTTTTAAACATGAGCAGGCAACCAGCTATGTGAGGACAGCATCTAACATGAGGAAGTAAAAAATAAACAGAAAATGAACTTAGAGGAACCAGATTGTACAATCAATTAGCAGAAAACCTGAAAATATCCTCAGGGAAAATATTTCTCCCATGAAAGAAGAATGGGATGTTATAAAAAGTAATGTTTGAAAATGAAAATAATCCTTGGGTATTGGAAACACATCAGAAGTGAAAAACTCAAAAGAAAGGTTGAGTAAAAAGTTGAGGAAATTCCAAGAAATTACAACAAAAGAAAATAATTGAAAATAGGAAACAAAAGAAGAAAATTATAGGATGAGTCCAGGAGATCTAACAAGCTCAACAGCAAAAGTCCCAGAAAGAAAGAGCATAGAGAACATGGAGGAGAGGACACTTTTTAGAACTTAAGGACATGAATTTTGAGATTAAAGGGGCCCAATGGTTGTCCAGCAAAAGAGATGAAAAGACTACCTCCAGCATAATTGTAAAATTTTATTATCTTGAGAATAAGGAAGATTCTACAAACTTCCAGAGAGAAAAGACAAGTTGTATACAAGTAATCAGCAATCAAAAGGGCTTTGAACTTTGAAAGACACTGGAAGCCAAAAGACTGAGGGTGAGGGCAATACTTTTCAAAAATATGAAGGGCACTTATTTCCAACCTAGATTTCTATAGTAAGCCAAAATATGAGTCAAGTCAGAAGATAAAAAAAGGATACAGGCAAATCTTTAAAAACTTGCAGCCCTGGCTGGTATAGCCCAGTGGTTGGAGCATCGGCCCTCACACGAAAGGGTTCCATTCCTAGTCAAGGACAGGTGCCTGCTCCAGTCGAGGCACATGTGGGAGGCAACCAATCAATGTGTCTCTCTCACATCAATGTTTCTCTTTCTCTCTCTCTCTCTCTCAAAATCAATGGAAAAAATATCCTCAGGTAAGGATTAACAAAAAGAAAAATTGCAAAAAGTCCCCATTCTGAGGAAGTTTTTAGAAGATACACTGAACAAATGAGTGAATGAGCCAAGAAGGAGGAAGGCCTGGAATACAGAAGATCCATCGTTTCAGAGAAGGGAAGGGACTCTCCTGGAGAGTGATGAAGGGAGATCCCAGGATGACAATTATGCTTCAGAAGTAGAGAGCAGTCAGTGCATATGGGAACAGCATGACTCAGGGGGTAGGTTGAGAGCTGCCATTGCCAAGTCTAATGCCATTGTACCAGTCTTTTAAAAAAAATTATTATTGTGGTAAAAATCACTTAAATTTTACCATCTTAACCATTTGTAAGTATATAGTTAAGTAGTTCTAAGTATTTCACATTGTTGTGAAATAGATTGCCAGAGCTTTCTCATTTTGCAAACCTGAAAGGCAATACCTATTAAACAACTCAAAAGAAGGGTTGAGTAAAAAGTTGAGGAAACGCCACAATTCTACTTTCTGTTTCTGTGAATTCGACTGCCTCATATTTGTCTTTTGTGACTGGCTTTGGTCACTTAGCATAATGTCCTTAAGGTTCATCCATGTTGTAGCATATGACAGGATTTCCTTTCTTCTAAAGGTCGAATAGTATTGAATTGTATGTGTATACCACATTTAGTTTGTCCATTCATCTGTTGATGGATATTTGGATTGCTTTCACCTCTTGGCTTTTGTGAACAATGCTGCTATAAAGCTATAAACACAGGAGTACAAATATCTTTTTGAGACTCTGCTTTCAATTCTTTTGGATGTATACTCAGAAGTGGGATTGCTGAATCATATGGTAGTTCTGTTTTTAATTTTTTAAGGTACTGACATACAATTGCACCATTTCACAGCCCCACTAACAGTGCATAGGGTTCCAATTTCTCCACATTCTTACTAACCCTTATTATTTTCTGGGTTTTTTTTGTGTGTGTGTGTGTGTGTGTGTGTGTGTTGGGGGGGGGAAGGGGTTTTGTTTTTGTTTTTGTATAGTAATCATCATAATGAAATATTTCATTGTGGGTTATATATATATATATATATGTGTGTGTGTATGAGGGAAAATCACTGATCGTTTGCTTCCTGTACGCCCCACACTGGGATCAAGCCTGCAACCCGTGCATATGCCCAGACCAGAAATCGAACTTCGACCATCTGGTTCATAGGTCAAAGCTCAGGCACTGAGCCATGCCCGCTGGGCTCTGTGGGTTTGATTTACATTTCTCTGATCATTAGTGATGAACATCTTTTCATATGCTTGTTGGCCATTTGTATATCATTTTTGGAAAATGTCTATTCATGTTCTTGGCACATATATATGATGTATAAATAAGGATCCAAAATTCACTCTTTTGCATGTTGATATCCAGTTTTTCCGACATTTGTGTGAATGACTGTCCTTTTCTCATTGAGATGTCTTGGCACTTTTGGCAAAGATCATTTGATCATATCACAGGAGTTTATTTCTGGGTTCTCTATTCTATTTCATTGATTTGTATGTCTGCTTTATGCCAATACCATATTGTTTTGATTACTTTAGCTTTATAATATATTTTGAAATTAGGAAGTATGAGTTTTCCAAATTTGTTCTTCTTTTTAAAAGTTGTTTTGGCTATTCAGGGTCCCTTGAGATTCTTTATGACTTTTAGAATGAATTTTCTATTTTTGTAAAAAATGCTATTAAGAGTTGATAGGAATTGCATTGAATCTATAGATTGCTTTGGGTAGTCTGAACATTGTACCCATCTTTTTAATTGCATAAAACTACTAGAAGATGAGTTTGACCAAAGTGATGGTATAAAACAATAAAGTGGAAGATGAGAGACCACTGGGAACGGATAGATTACCTAATGGGATTAACTATTGGAATACTGTACTGAGAGGCCATTGGATAGTGTGGAAGAATTATAGGTATAATTAGGTATAAAGGTATTCAAGCTAATTAAAAAACAAAGTGATTATTAAATCTGGGGGAATAAAAACAAGAAAGGAAGCATTATCACACCACATTATAGTACTTGCTATGATTAACATTTGCATGCATATATAGTGTAAATATTGAATATTTAGTTAATCAAAAGTATAATGTATATTAAGTTGTGAAAGAAAACACAGAGTTAGGAGAGTTAGACCTTCATTTGCCCATAATAAGAAGTCAATAGTGAGTTGAAAGACAGCAGTATGGTTTGTTTAGTGCCATGCTATGCAATATAATAGTTGCTAGTCAGCACTGGATATGTGACTGGTACAAATTGAGATACACTGTTAGTATGAGCTACACATTGAATTTTGGAAACTTAGTGCAAAAAGAGAAAAATATCTCATTAAGAAATTTTAATTGGTCACATGTTGCAATGATGATATTTTGATTGTGTTGAGTTAAATAAGACATTAAAATTCATTTGCACTTGTTTATTTTGCCTTCTTTTAATGTGGCTACTAAAGAATTTAAAATTGCATACGTGGCTTACATTATATTTCTTTTGGACAGCATTGGTTAGAAATAGGTGATATGTAGATGCACAAGAAACAGCTAAGACAGTGAGAAATGGTGGAACAATTTGGGTTATGCATATATGCATACAGAAATTATTGTGTTTCGTTCTAAGCCTTTTAATATAATTTGACTTTTAAAATAAGTGCATATAAAGTTTCCCCTGTTAGTTCACATAGATTTATCTGTTCTTTTAGAAACTGCATAATATTCTACTATATGAAGATACCATAATTGCTATATTAAGTCTCTTTTATTTGTGGATACTTAAGTTGTTTTCACATTTTTTTGTTTTGCTATTTCAAATATAATTTTAATAAATATCTCTGGACATAGATTTTTGCCATATTATATCTGCAAGATGAATATCCAGAAGTGGGCTTCTGAGAAAAAGGGAATGTGTATTTAAAATTTAGATAGACTATCAAATTTCTCTTCTGAGAAATTATGATATTTACACTCCTAGCAACTATACCATCTTCTCCACACATTGAATAACCAGCCAACCCTGCTAAACTTATGGCTAATAACAAACTAATTTGAGGAACAAAGTAATTTTGTGGCAAAAAACAGATTATTTTTAATTTTTAGTTCTGTGCTACCTCTTTCCTCACCTCTTTATCCTATTAACATCACTCTAAGTTTCCTTAATTTGTCTTCAACCTTAGCCTTATACAAGTACTATATCATCCAGTCTGAGTATTTACACATACCCCACTTTTATTAAAAACAGTTGTGTACAGTTCCCTCTTCCACATTATTCTTTCCCTTTATGCCCAGCAGATAGCCTTCAGGGGAGCGGCTACTCTAAAGACCGTTTGAACACTGAAGGATTGATTGAGTGAAAATAGGAAGGCTGTATGCAGGCCTTAATAGTCCTCATTCTGCCAGGGGAAAGAGTTGTTTCTGATATAGACACAGATAAGGATAACTTACTTAAATAACTTCCCTTTCCTCCAGTTTAATGATAAAATAAAGAAGAAAAATATGTCATAGGGTGGAGAGGTATGTGATGGTGCAAGTCAGCACAGAGAAGTAACAGCAGAATCTAAAAATAAGTATCTATACACTGTGTGTAGAAACTCAGGACCAAAAAGCCCCATATTACATCGGTGAGCACATCTTTGTCACTAGGGAGGTTTCTCCTCGGCCACCGCAGGTTTGAGTTTGCACCCTCCTGCTCTTAAACATCTCTGGGGAGGGAGGGCTCCATGGTCATCCTCAGAAAACCATGTGTCAAAACTGCCTGCAAGTCAGAAGGCTCTTGCTTCACTTACTTAAGATCATTTCCTCTTCTATCCTTTATGAATATGGAAAGAAATGGGACCACTCTTCATAATCTAATAATTTTGCACAGGCTTCTTGTATCACTTCTATCCTGCTTCTGCAAATTAAAAGAATCCTCCTCTGTGATATTTTTTTCTGCATCCCCAAATAATTTCAAAGCTCATTTCTTTTACATCTTTATTGTTGGAAGTACTACATATCCTCCTTCCCCCCCATTGACTCCTTCTAGCCCACCACCACCCCTGACCCAGGCCTTCATCCCCCTATTGTCTGTGTCCATGGTTATGCATATATGCATACTTAAAGCTCATTTCTTTATCTATATGACACTAAAGTTATTCTTTTTTATTGTTGAAATTTGCAACTAAGCATTTAATTATTTTAATGTAACTGGTGGGAGAAATGGAAAGTGATGGTGGTGTTTTGTCATTGCTAAAACTTCACCTTTGTGCCCTAGCCGGTTTGGCTAGCTCAGTGGATAGAGTGTCAGCTTGCGTACTGAAGGGTCCCAGGTTGGATTCCCAGTTAACAGCATATGCCCAGGTTGTGCTTGATCCCCAGTAGGGGGCCTGCAGGAGGCAGCCTATCAATGATTCTCTCATCATTGATGTTTCTATCTCCCTTTCCCTTCCCTTCTTCTCTGAAATCAATAGAAATATATCTTTAAAAACAACAACAACAACAAAAAACTTCATCTTTTTTTCCCTTACTTCCAACCTCCAACATCCAACCACCAGTACCAACAGCCCATTTCCTGTACTTACAATATAAATTCAACAAAATTTATTAGTGCTGGCATTGTGCCAGAAGCTTTTTCTTATGAAACACTAGAAAATAGAATGATCCATTGCTACAACAGCATTTTGTGAAGATTTGCCAATCCAGGCACAAGAATTTTGGCGTGAAGTATGGCAGGGTTCATTCAGACACACGGAGGAACCTCTATCTCTAACCTCTGAAGATAAACAAGAGGTCACTTGAGATAATGGAGTATATTCCATGGAATTAGAGCTTGATATAATTGACTGTGCAGTTCACTCCAGCTTAACTACATAGCACACATTACCACTGATTTGCAGTAGGGTACTCATACCAACTTCCTGTTCCTCCTGCCTAAGGCATTAGTGAATTAAATTCCTACCCAAAAAAGGTTATGAGAAGTGCCTTTCTCCTATTCTGGCTTAGATCTCTCATCTGTGTTCTTGTGCTATGCTAGTTAGGGTGAGGGTGGCCAAGATCTGGAATGCAGAATGTATTCTCATCCTCTGTTTTTGTATTCTGTCAAAGTTCTTTCTAGAGATTTTGCCAACTGCGTGGCTAAAGAAGCTAGCCTCCCATCAAAGGAGTGAGTGGTAAGCCTGTTGCTTGTCACTTATTACTGAGAAATAGTTTGTCTTCTCTTTATACATAGATAGCCTTGTTCTGCTCTAGTCGCTTCCTCTGGTGATCTGACACTGTGTTCTGTCCATTTCCTTGGCTGGAAAAATTACTTCCGGCTTTATTTTCCCCTTTTCTTAAGAATGAGTGTTGTCTGCCGAAACCGGTTTGGCTCAGTGGATAGAGCGTCGGCCTGTGGACTGAAAGGTCCCAGGTTCGATTCCGGTCAAGGGCATGTACCTGGGTTGTGGGCACATCCCCAGTGGGAGATGTGCAGGAGGCAGCTGGTCGATGTTTCTCTCTCATCGATATTTCTAACTCTCTATCTCTCTCCTTTCCTCTCTGTGAAAAATCAATAAAATATATTAAAAAAAAAAAGAATGAGTGTTGTCCTCCCTATTTACAGAACATTCATAATGGAGAAAATTTGGAAAACATACAAAAGCACAAGGGAAGTAATATTCATTATTCTTCTATGCAGAAGTCAATACTCTTAATATTTTAGAATATGTAGACATATATGTACCGGGTGGGGCAAGAGTAGGTTTACAGTTGTTTGTATGGAAAATAATATAATAATTAATAAATAATAACACAAGAATAAACACTGGTCCTGGCCAGTGTGGCTCAGTTGGTTGGGCATCACCCTGTGCACTGAAAGATTGCCAATTCCATTTGTGGTCAGGGCACATGCCCAGGTTGCAGGTTCCATCCCACAGAAAGCAGCTGATTGATGTTCTCCTCTCACATCAATGTTTCTCTCTGCGTCTCCCTCTCCCTTCCTCTCTCTACTAAAAAAAATCAATCAATATGTTTTTTGTTGTTAATCCTTACCCAAGGATATCTTCCCATTATTCATGTCAAGAATCTATTTTATAACATTTTTATTGATAGATTTTATTAGCTCAATTATGAGGACATAGATTATTTCCATTTTTATATTACATATAATATTGCAATGACCATGATTGCACAGAATCTTTGCACACATTTGGCACTTTCTTCAAGATAAAACCCTAGAAGTGAAATTGTAGGGCCAAGGGGCATGTACATGTTAAGGCTTTTTCTTTTTGTATATTTTTATTTATTTCAGAGAGGAAGGGAGAGGGAGAGAGAGATAGAAACATCAATGATGAGAGAGAATCATTGATCGGCTGCCTCCTGCATGCCCCACACTGGTGATCGATCCTGCAATCTGGGCTTGTGCCTGAGCAGAATTGAACTGTGACTCCCAGGTTCATAGTTAGATGCTCAACCACTGAGCCACACCAGCCAGACCATGTTAAGGTTTTTTAATAAACATTGCCTTTTTGCCCTTGCTAAAGGTGGTACCAGTTTGCTCTCCCAACAGGAATGTAGGGAATTATCCATTTCTCAAGTCTGTGGTCAACAGCAGGCACTTAATTTCTTGATTTTTTTCAATTTGATAAGTATAAAATGCTATCTCAATGTTTAAACATGGCATTTTTAGCTTATAAGTCTGAATATATTTACATGTGTTTCATAGTCAGATATATGTACTTTTAAAAAATCCTCACCAGAGGATATGTTTTTTTCTTGCTTTAGAGAGAGGAAGGGGGAGAGAAAGAGAAGCATCAATTGGTTGCCTCCCATATGTACCCTGACTGGGGGTCAAATTCACAACTAGGTATGTACCCTGACTAGGAATCAAACCCATAACCTTTTGGTATACAGGACAATGCTCCAACCAACTGGGCTATAAGTAGTATGATAAGTACTTATGTATACTTATTAGTTTCTGGACTTTGGTTGAGCTCATATAATAAAAAATTTTGGCTTATTAAAAAAATAGGTCCTCTATCTTTCCTCTTAGATTAACTCCTATGTGTTTTACGTTTTTGTTGTGCTTTGGGAATAGAATATTTTTCCATTTTATATAAAATTTGCTCTTATTAAAATTTGCATCATTATGGAGAAAAGTGTTTTTGACTATTTTGTAAATGGTTGTCTTACCAAACTGTCCTATTTATACAAATAGATGTTGTTACTTGATCTTATATTTACTAGTAATCATGTCATTCAAATTATATCTTTGTGGCCTCTTCTGTGACCTGTATACTTATTTTTTCTTGTCTCATTCTTAATCAAACTTCTGGAATGTTAAGTGCTTGCAGTCGTTCTGAGCATTCTTGTCTCACTTTTTACTGAGAATTTTGGCTGTTGATTAGAGGTAACAATGCCATGTTTGAAGTTATAACTAAGAACAGATTTTTCACTGAGCAAAGTCATGGAGGCCTATCATCTTGATAAAGTCATTCCATGTTCCTTGTGGTTGTAATTGCTCAAGGGTGGAACAGTGTACCATTTTGTGTCCAACATGACTTAACCTGCATGTGTTACATGATTTAATTCTCCTAACAGCCCTATGAGGTAGACTTTGTGATCCCTAATGTCCATAGAGGAAGCCAACATTTAGAAGAATATATGAGGTAATTAATCCATGTCACCACAATACAACAGTGCTATTTGAAGTCATTCTTCCTGTTTTCCCCCAAGTGTTTTGCAAAGTGATGGGAATAGTGGGAGATACAAAGTTCATTACTCTGTGAAATCTGAAAGGAATATGAAGAAATACATATAGTCTTAACTCAGTCTCTCTCAAATTTTAATATTCATTAGAATCACCTGAAGTACCTTTAAAAGTACAGATTCTTGGGCCCTACTTTCAGAAATTCAAATTCCAAGGAGCCAGGCTGGGATGGGGCTCAGGGAGCTGTAGTTCTGAAAGAGGAAGTCCACAAATTCCCTGTTTAATGGTGATGGACGGAGACTTGACTTGGGTTGGTAAACACACAATGCAGTGTACCAATAATGTATTATAGAATTGTGCACCTGAAACCTGTATAATTTTGTTAACCAGTGTCACCCCAATAAAATAAATAAAAAGGAAAAAAAGAGAAATAACAGTTTAACTGTATAACTAGGGGTATTATGTTAGTTAATCATATTTCATAATTATTCAGAATATAGAAATTCTGCTCAGAGCTAATGCAACAAGGCACTCTGCCAATTTTCCTAAGGTCCTCTTCTTATACAGTGTAGTTCTTCTAGATCAGCCACCAAGCCTATTTAGTTTGTTCAAATCGAGGAAGAAGGAACCAGTGTCTGGCTGAGTTGTGTGAGAAGTAAATATCTTAGAGAATAAGATTTTGCTAACCACATCTACCAATGTTGAGGCAATGATGTTTTAAAAATCTTTTGAATAAAAACAAATAAAAGATTTCTCCAATTTGTTTGTTCTTTGTCTATTGCCACTTTGACATAGTTCTTACTGGGAATTCTCTTTTATACCTGGTTTAAGCCTATGTATTTTGGAGCTTTTAAAATAAATTAAGTAATTTTTCATTGTTGGATTATATTATCTAGATTCACCACTACATCTTCAGTTGCATCAGGAAGAAATGCTTCACATTTTCATCTAGGACACATTTCCTTTAGTGGCATTAAATAGATAAAGACTGAGTACATGCCCTGACTGGTTTGGCTCAGTGGATAGAGTGTCAGCCTGCAGACTGAAGGGTCCCGGGTTCGATTCTGGTCAAGGGCATGTACCTTGGTTGCAGGCACATTCCCAGTAGGGTGTGTGCAGGAGGCAACTGATTGATGTTTCTCTCTCATCAATGTTTCTAACTCTCTATCCCTCTTC
>NW_006383016.1:5252650-5253696 GCF_000327345.1 Myotis davidii
GTTGTCCCATGCACCAAAGGTTTTGGGTTTGATGCCCAGTTAGGGCACATACCCAGCTTTCAGGTTCGATCCCTGGTAGGGTGTGTGCAGGAGGCAACTGATTGATGTTTCTCTCTCATCAATGTTTCTAACTCTCTATCCCTCTTCCTTCCTCTCTGTAAAAAAAAAAAAAATCAATAAAATATATATAAAAAAGAGACTGAGAACATGGGAAAGATATTAACCACTTGACCTTAGCTATTTAATCTTACCTGTGCTATTTTGGACTACAATTTTCCTGTTAGAGAATAGATCTTACATACATGTAGGTCAGGCTTATCTTCAACATACATGTCCCATATTTCAAAGCATTAAATAAAAGCTCTCACAATTTCTAAGATTATGGATGGGAACTGATTTTATTATGGTGTTTGAAAAGCAGCCCCAAAGAGATGCTGATGGCAAAAGTTTATCACCCTGGTGTGGCTGCATGAAAGGGTGTTTTTATCTACTTCAAAGGACATCTTAAAAAAAAAAATTCCAAACACAATGTAGCCTAATTCTTAGGAGTTGGAAAGGAGAATGTACCCGGTAGAAAAGGAGGCTGTAAAATCAACCCCTAGCACTGTTCCTAGCAATCAAGGGGCTAGAACAACTGTGACTGAGTTCTTTATAAGGCCCTTGGATACTGATGAATTGATCCAGATACTCTAACAGGTAGTGCCTAGATGGTGCAATTCCAGGATCCCAAATAAGGCTTGAGTGTGGATGCCTTAGAGCAGTGGTTCTCAACCTATGGGTCGCGACCCCTTTGGGGGTTGAACGACCCTTTCACAGGGGTCGCCTAAGACCATTGGAAAACACATATATAATTACATATTGTTTTTGTGATTAATCACTATGCTTTATTTTTATTTATTTATTTATTTATTAAATCTTTATTGTTAAGATTATTATAGTTTTTCATCTCTCCCCCCACCCCCTCATAGCTCCCCTCCACCAGTTCCCATCGCACCCCAGGCCTTCACCACCCCCACACTGTCCTCGTCTATAGGTGTGAGATGGTT
>NW_006383016.1:5255100-5260451 GCF_000327345.1 Myotis davidii
GAACTTTCATATGCAAAAGCCTCTGCACACAGCTTGGGTGGGGCAGGGTCTTAGGGGATCAACAGGGCTGAGCACGCAGCTATGGCTGATCCTCAGCCCTGCCCTAAGAGGCCCTGTGTCTCAGTGTCCTGCGGTAATTGCTATAAGCACCTCTGAGAGAAAGCCGCCCTCGAGTTCTAACTGATGCCAGACAGTCCAGTTTCTCCCAGTATGAGTTTGGATCCCCGGAGACTGGCCCAGAACTGGAGTTCAGAGCACTTGGGAGCTTGTGACTCCCTCCTGATTGAAAAAGACAACTGCATCTTCAGTTGCCAGCCCTGCACTTTACTTCCGCACTTCTTTTGAGTCTCAGTGTGCTTTTCTCTTTCCTTCTAGTTGTAGAATTTCCACTCAGCCAACCTCCCAGTGGTTCTAGATGATGTTTGTTTTGTCTTTTAGTTGTATTTTTGAAGTGGTGTGCGAGGCAGCAATTTCTGGTGTTTATTATGCCGCCATCTTGGTTTCTCCCCACTACACTTTAATTATGTTCAATTTGTAACAATGAAATTGGGGGTCACCATAACATGAGGAACTGTATTAAGGGGTCGCGGCATTAGGAAGGTTGAGAACCATTGCCTTAGAGCCTGCAACTCACCATTAGAGACTTTTCTTCATTCACAATTCCCTGGGGAGATGGTTCAAGTTGTCTCTAACTCCTTGCGTTATCAGTATGACTACTGCCTTTTTTGAGACTACCAGGGAGAAAGGTAGGGGAAGATGAAGAGCTAAAGATGGGAAAGAGCCCAGGAAAAGTGTGGGAAGACCATGCTGGGGCCTGGTTGCTGCTGCCAGCCAGGCTCTTGGGAATTGCTGTCTCCTCTGCTTGCTTCTCTTGACTCTGGACAAGGTGGTCATTGTTGAGAGGTTATCTGAAGTCCTAGAGGAGGTCCTTACAGGTTAATTAAACTTCTGCTTCCTTCTTGGGCATGTGGAAGTTCTGATTTTCACCTGGTTCACTTGGAAACCTTGAGGAATAGTCTGGGTTGGGGTGGGGGAGTGAGCATAATGATAATGCTGCTGCTGCTATTTGGGTCTCACTCTGATACAGTGAAATATGATAACACTAGAGGCCCAGTGCACAAAATTTGTGCATGGGTAGGGTCCCTAGCAACTGCAGGCTGGGGGCGCCTCCCTTCCCCCGGCCACCTGCTGCCACTGCTGCCGCCGGCCTCACCCCCTGGTTGAACTCCTGGTTGAACTCTCAGTCTAGGGGACAATTTGCATATTAGGCTTTTATTATATAGGATGACATAGAGTATAATTCAATTGCCAATTTTCTCCCACCCTCCTTTCAAACCTGCTTTTTGAGGGATGGGCTCATTGCAGTCCTTGTCTTTTGGGGAGAGACTAGAAAGCGATTTCCTCCTGATTGTTCGACTCTTGGTCACATCTTTAATTAGTCAGTTGCTTACACATCAAATTACCTTTCAGTATCATAACTCTACAATTTACAGCATTAAACATTTTAAACCCTGATTATCCCACTATGGTGTAGTTTATTGCACTTTTAAAAATTGTAACCTGAGGTTTTCTCTATAATTTAGATTCTTCCTTGATATTTTCTTTTTTCACTCCTTAGTTTCCTTTTATTTACTAAATATTTACTGCACCCCTAGCATCATGACAGTCACTGTCCTAAGAAACTCTTAGCTGGGGTGGGATTTGGGGAGAGAGTCTTAGCTCATTTGTTAGGGTTGCATAGAACAGAGGGCTGTTGAAGTAAAGAGATGGTGACCTAACACCAACAATTCTTCCTTCCCTCCCAAGAACATAGCACTGTCATTTTCACTAAAAACCCCATTTCTCAAACAGTACCTCACCCTAAACTGGTTACTTATTTTTCCCTCCTTTACTATCATAATCAAAAAAACATTCATGAATCATGTTAGTGGTTTGCTGTCATCTCCCCTTCTCTTCGTCCACTTCCTCAAATGCTCTGAGGCCTTTGACACCTGAAATTCATACTCCTACCATCTTTTGGGGGAGCACTGGTGACTACATAACTGATCCATCTAATGATCTTTTTCTTGGAGACCTCCTCAGTTCCAATGATCTTCACCACTTTTCCATTTCAGATTTTTATACCATTGGCCCCACCCTGGATTTGTCTTCCAGCAGGAGTGCTTTGCCCATGAGACCTTAAAGGCCAAAACCCCACCCTGGTCACAGCTTCTCATCTCCCACCCTGTCACTCTTTTTCATTACAGGAGTTTGGATATCACCAAGTCCTTCAGTCCTTCCACTTCAAGTGGATCAGTCCTCTCTTGATTTCACTTCTCTGGGCAACATAGACCTTATTGTGCATTCATCTATTGTGTGTGTGTGTGTGTGTGTGTGTGTGTGTAGGAATGTATGCTATATTTATTTTGTCTCAGATAATCTATTTTTACTGATACAGAATTTACATGCAGTATGTTACATGCGGTAAAATGCACAACTAAGTCTTAGATGTGTAGCCTGAAGAATTTTCACATATGTGTCACCTATGTAACCACCACCAAGATCAAGATGCAGAACATTTCCATTACCCCATAGAATTCTGTCCAGCTAATTTCCAGTTGGTAACCACCCTCCGGATGTAACCACTATTATGACTTCTAATCAGCAGAGACTAGTTTTGCCTATTCTTGAGCTTCCTATAAATGGAAAAGTCACTGCTTCATAGAAACCAAGATTTAAATATTTTTTTACTGATCACCACATGGTGGGAATTAAATATGTTCCATTAGTCCCCCCCTCCCCCTGCCCCAACACACACACACACACACACACACACACACACACACACACACACTCACATACAGCTATTGTAATAAAGAGGGGGAAAAAAAAATTTTTGTCTGGCTCTGGAGATTGTCCTGTGTCATTCTTGCCATCTTGTGTGATTTAGCTCAAGATCTTGATGCTTAGGTCTCATCCCATATCCAGCTCCAGAAAAGGGGAATGGCCTTGTATCTTTTTTCTCCGTCTCCACCCTTACTCACAGAGGTATGCAACTGGGCCCAAGCCAGGACATAAAGGATGCTTTTTTGGAAGCCAACCTCCTGTATAAACAGGGCATGCATGTTGTACCTCTATTTGAGCATAAAAGGAAACAGTTTGCTGTAATTTTGACTGTGCATGTTCCTTTAAGCCTTCCAATATAATAATGTACAAGATATTATAGGTCTAATTTGTCCAGGACCTGTGAAAGAGAAGATACAGTGTCCAAATCCAAAGGAGTCATCACATTTATTGTTTTTCTCAATCTTTGTAGTTTCCAGATGAGTTTTTATGAGCTCTTGGAAACCCACTGTGGGTCCTCTTTTCCCCTCCCTCTACACAATGTCCCTGGGGAATTTCATCATCACTATGGCTTTAGCCATCATGTCTGTGTGTGACTCCCACATATGTTTACTTCAACCCAACTTTGGACTGAGCCCTTGACCCTAGTCCATCCTTCCTGGATATCTCCATGTGCATGTCCCACAGGCATTTGCAATTCAATCAGTCCTGAAATGGACTCAGACCCTCCTCTTTTTCAAATGTGCTCATTCTCCTGCAGTTTATGTATTGATGATGTGAGTTTCTCCATACCCTCACCTGTGAGTTCTGCCTCATCCACGCCCCCCCACTCCACGTGTACTTCACTGCCCTCGTTCAGAGTCTACCATCTCCTGCCAGTTCTTGTCTTAAATCCTCCTTATTCTGTTTCCCCAGTTCTATTCTGTTCTTCCATTGTGTAGCAACTATCCTTTTTTAAAAAAAGAGTAAGAGTAGTTCTCAATTTTGGGTAGTTATTCCCCAGGGGAAAATGTGTGGGGATATTCTAGATTGTTACAATGACTGGCCGGGACACCCCTGACCATAATCTGAGTCCTGATGGGTCCAGATCAATCAGAATAAGCCTTTGTTTGCTACAAATTTTTATTTATTTATTTATTTTTTAAAATCCTCACTTGATACGTTTATTAATTTGAGAGGGGGTGGGGGAAAGGGATAGAGAGAGATAGAGAAACATTTATGTGAGTGGGGATCGAACCCACAAGCTTTTGGGGTATGGGGCAATGCTCTAACCAACTGAGCCACTCAGCCAGGGCTTAAACATTTTTTTTTTAAATTAAAGTGTCATATGCACACAATTTAAGGAGTTGGAATGTTGTACAAGACTTGTTAAGAAAAATAGAAGTTCCTTACTGGAGGACCCTCTTTCAAAAATGTTAAAGGGAATTCTTTTAGAAAAACTTATATCTAACAAAAGTTTATATTTTTAAATAACCTCCTTAGAGTAGGTACTTTTCAATTTTTCAATGTAAAGCATTCTCTATTAACTTCCCACAATGTTAGATGATTTTTTTCTCTTTCATTCCCCAACCCCAATATACACACTACGCTTTCAATCTCCTTATTATTACAATACTAGTAGCCCTGTGCATGACTCCATGCACAAGTAGCTCACTGCTGCTTGCCTCAGCTGGCCACCCTGCTCACCACCACTGGTAGCTGTCTGCCCCACCCTCCTGTAGCTCTCCACTGCTTGTAGATCGGTTGTGATGTTATGGTGTCCTGGCTAATTTGCATATTTCTCTATTATTATATTAGACTGGAGGCCCAGTGCACAAAAATTTGTGCACTCGGGGTGGGGGGGGAGGGGGGAAGTCCCTCAGCCCGGCCTGTGCCCTCTCGCAGTCTGGGACCCCTTGCGAGATAACTACCTGCTGGCTTAGGCCTGCTCCTGGGTGGCAGAGGGCAGGCCTAATCCCTAGGTGCAGCCCCTGGTCGGGCTCAGAGCAGGGCCGATTGGGGAGTTGGGGCGCCGCCCCCTGTTATGCACAGAGCAGGGCGGATTGGGAGGTTGCGATGCCACCCTCAGTCATGCTCAGGGTAGGGCCGATTGGGGGGTTGGGGCACTACCCCCTGTCACGCACAGAGCAGGGCCCATCAGGGGGTTGGGGAGCTCCCCTGTCTCACACAGAGTAGGGCCCATCAAGGGGTTGAGGAGCTCCCCCCTGTCACTCACAGAGTAGGGCCGATAGAGGATTTGGGGCACCGCCCCCTGTCACAGAGCAGGGCGGATCAGGGGGTTGGGGTGCCGCCCTCTTTCACCCACAGAGCAGGGCCGATCAGGGGGTTAGGACACTGCCACTGTCACACTCAGGTCAGGGCCGATGGGGAGGTTATGGCTCTACCCCGTCACACACAGAGTAGGGCCCGTGGGTGGGAGGGTTGTGGCGCCGCAACCTCTCACACACAGAGCCTCAGGGCTATCAGGGGGTTGGGGAGCTCCCCCATATCAGGCACAGAGTAGGGCCGATCAGGGGGTTGGGGCGCTT
>NW_006383016.1:5260579-5268118 GCF_000327345.1 Myotis davidii
CTGCTCTTCTTTGTCTTTTTCTTTTTTTTATTCTGGGCCAGCTTTAGCTCTGAGGCTTGGCTCCAGCTCTGAGGCCTCAGCTGCGCCAAGTAGGTATCTGGTTTGTTTACGTTCTATAATTGAAACTCTGTATCGACTCCAGCTCTGAGATCCCGGGCTCGCTGAAAGCAGGTTTCTGGGGTTTTGTTTAACTTCTATATTTGTAACTATGTTTCAAACTGCAGGCTCAGAGGCCTGCAGTGGCAGCTGGGGAAGGTTGGAGTCCTCTGTCACTGAAGCAAGCAAGCCTCATGTTAGTTTCAAGCTGCCTGGCTGCCAGCCGCCATCTTGGCTGTCAGTTAATTTGCATATCTTGCTGATTAGCCAATGGGAAGGGTAGCAGTCGTACGCCAATTACCATGTTTCTCTTTTATTAGATAGGATAGTTCATGTAGTGATTTTTGTTAGATTAGCATTTAGTGTTTATTTTTGGTTGAGTCATGCCATAAATTATGAGTATTTTTCCTTTCCTACACACCTCTATTTCCTGTAGGATGAATAAAAAATCTTGCTTTTCACCTTTGCTTATTTTTTATTCACTTACCAGTAATCAAACCTTCAATTTTCTGGCGAGTATCTGAATTTCCTCTTTTTTAATCCTCACTTGAGAATATTTTCCCATTGATTTTTAGGGAGATTGGAAGAGAGAGGGAAAGATGGAGAGAAACATCAATGTGAGAGAAACACATTGATTGGTTGCCTCCTGCATGAGTCTCTACCAGGGCCTGGGCCAGAGTGGAGCCTGCAACCAAGGTACATGCCCTTGACCAAAATCAAACCCAGGACCCTTTGGTCTGCAGGCCGATGCTCTATATCCACTGAGCAAAACCAGCTAGGGCCTGAATTTCCTCTTACGACATTCATACACATCAGGTATTCTAGCAATTTCAACTCTTTAAAGAAGTCTATCTCAGAGCCTCCTGGCTTATTCTACTGTGGACTGGTTACCTTCCACAGCCGGTGACCAGGTACCATCTGGGAACTTCCTTTACGAATTACCTGGAGATGCTCTTCCTCTTTCTCATATTTCCTGTATCTCCTGTCTCTCTCTTATTTGGTTTTCCCCATTGTTTTAGTGATGCTCACCCAACACTGGCTTCTTGAGAAAGGCTGTATAGGAAGTAAAATTTTGAGTGTTTTCAAGACTATATCTTTGCTTTGCCTCAGGCTTGATTCTAAATCACATTCTAGCTTCTAGTTTTGCTGTTGGGAACTTTAGTCATACTGACAGCTATTCTTTGAATGTGACCCCTTTTGTCTCCCTTGAAGCTTCTCTTTTTCTTAAAATGTCTTGTAGAACTAACCAACTCTTTAAAATGTGTGCATGTGTAACTTTGATTAAAAAAATTAAAAACAGTGTGCTGCCTCTGGTGTGTTCTTTAGCTCTGAAATGTTTGAGGATACCATTAAGAGGGTGATGTAAAGGTGGTCCAAGCATCCTGAGGTTGATTGGACACAATTCCTTTAGATTTTCTTCCAAGCCTGCAGTTTGACAGCTAATGATTTTCAGTGATCAGACCATCTATTTTCAAAGCAGCTGATTTCCCATTGAATTGTGGAAAAGTTCTTCTTTAAACTGAAATATATCTTCAGATAATACCTACCATTTGTTCTAGTTTTACTACTTGGGACACAAAGAACAAGTCCAGTTTTCCTCATTATTAGCCCCTTGAAACATGATTAGACTGTCATCGTTGACAAACTACCCCTATTTCCCACACCCACTTGGTTTTTGGTCTTCTCACATCCTGTTCAACTTCCTCCAATTACATTCCACTTCCAAAGAGTGTGTGCATGCTCAGAACAGAACAGAATATTTAAACTGTGGCTTGACTACAGGACACTTTGTCCTTCACTATAAAGCTTAGCAATTAAAAGTGGAAGCTTTAGAGCCAGCCTGTCTGGGTTCAGATCCAGCTTTGATACTTCCTAGCTGTGCAACTTGAATTGAGTTACATAATTTCTTCTGTTCTTTAGTTTCCTTGTCTATAAAATAGGGACAATGTCAGCATCTTTCTCACAGAGTTGTAAATATTAAACAATGTGATATATGCCCAGTGCTCCGAACAGAGACTGCCATAGTAGGTGCTCAATGAATGTTAGCTATTAACTTTTCCCCTAGAATCATGCTATTAATGTAGCCTAAAACATCCATTAATAAGAAATAAATCAAATAACAAATTATTTCTTGAGTCCTTACTCTGCACTTGATGCTGGGAACAAGGAGAGTAAGACCAGCTCCTTACCTGGAGCAGTTAATAGTCCATCACTGTGTTGATTCATTGGGTTAATTAAGTTCTGAAGTTCTTTACACTTGAATTATTTATTTATTTTGAAAAAATACAACATATTTTTAAAAAATAAATTTTCTTTCAAAGGTACACATCATTTAGAAAGTTAAATAGTATTAAAATGTTTATAACAAAACATAGTGGTTTTTTTTCACTCCTCACACTCCTCCAGTACCTCTTCAAAGAGGCAACTGCTTTTGATTCTTTTGGCCATTCCTTCTGGAGGATAGCAAGTTCTCACTGAATGTTGTGGATAGGTTATGCAATTAAGTGAAATGATGGATAGCAAAGTCAGTCACCATAGGCAAATTGATAGATGCGAGTGTTAAGTTCCTATGGCATCTTATCAACATTATAATAACAAAATGACCTTGAGTGAAAGGACATTATTTAAGGACCTGCTGTGTACATGTTAGCACTTCCAAATAACATGATTATATTGTTTTGAATTGTGACTTTTGGACATTTTCTATCACCTCTTATGGTAGATGAGTATCCAACTCTCTTGTACCATCTTTCCCTCTATTCCTGTGCCCCATGCTCCCAATATAAGACCCTTTTGATTAGATCAAACTTCTATGCTTACATAACTTGTATATGCAAACACAATTCACAGTTGAGCATTGTGGACTATGGTTGCTTCCTTTCTTCTTGATTTTCCTGAAATTAATTGTTGCCCCCCCCCCTCATTTGCTTAATTTTCTTTGTATCTACCGTCTAATAGATACAACTTCTAATATACACAAGGTCAACCAACATTAGGTAATCAACCAGTCTCTTTTCTTAAATAGGACCCCTCACTCCCACCCCTCCAAATCCATTCTATCTTGTTGAGTGCTCTCCATGCTATTGCACACCAGTCGTCCTGGAACTTCCCTTCACTATTAACCTTGTAATTCCCTGTTTTTTTTTCTACTGCATTGGATTCCTCATCTCGTCCTCTTTCTTGGTTTACTCTTTTGTTTTTGTGGCGAACATCCTCTAGTAATCCAGGTAAAAAGGATCTTCCCTCTGTCCCTAGTGTTCTGAAATTTCACAGTAATGTTCCTAGGCATGGGCCTATTTTCACCCATTATGTTGGGCTCACTGTAGCCCAGCGGTTCTCAACCTGTGGGTCGCGACCATCGGAAAACACATATAGCATATCAGGTACTTACATTATGATTCATAACAGTAGCAAAATTACAGTTATGAAGTAGCAACAAAAATAATTTTATGGTTGAGGGTCACCACAACATGAGGAACTGTATTAAAGGGTTGTGGCATTAGGAAGGTTGAGAACCACTGCTCTAACCAACTGAGCTACCTGGCGAGGGCTGCTTTTTTTCTCTCTCTCTCTTTTTAATATCTTCTTCTTTTTCCTATTCTTTCTGGAAGATTTATTCAGCTTTATTATTTAATCCTTTTACTGAGCTTTACATCTCTGCTATTATTTTTAGAATTCCCTAGAGCTCTCTTTTAAAAAGAGCGTATTGCAAAAAAATGGGCAAAGGACCTAAAAAAACACCTTTCGAAAGAGGATATATAGAGGCCAAGAGACATATTAAAAAATGCTCAAAGTCACTAATCATCCCAGAGTTGCAAATCAAAATGACAATGAGGTACCTGTCAGAATGGCTATTATCAACAAATCAACAAACGACAAGTGCTGGCGAGGATGTGGAGAAAAAGGAACCCTCATTCCCTCATTCTGGGAATGTAGACTGGTGCAGCCACTGTGGAAAAGAGTATGGAGTTTCCTCAAAAAATTAAAAATGTCTCCTTGAGTTGGTAGAGTGGCCTTGTGTAGTAGGTGTTCTACTAGTATAGGGCCCAGTAGCTCAGCTTTCCCAGTCACCTGAGCTGGGAGCTCTAGGTACACCCCTTTGTGGGCTATGAGCACAATATTGTTGTAGTTAAGACTTGATTGCTGTTGGTGTCACTGGAAGGAATTGACCTCCAGGCCAATTGGCTGTGAGGACCAGCTGTGACTACAGTGGGAGAGCTGCTGAGCAGGAGACACCCCTATGGTGCAAGACTTGCTTCAATGAGGCTTTGGTGCTCACTGTGTTTGCCCCTTGAGTATGTTGCTTATAGGTGTGTAGAGTTGTAATCTGGTATGATCTGACAGTGACCACTAGGTACACTGGCTCTTGGGTCTCCAGGGAGGTGCAAAGTCAGCCACTGCCTGGGGCCATCCAGCAGGAGATACAGAGAGATCTGCAGATTCCCCCTCTTTGTGTCAGGTTTAGAAGTGCCCAAATGCAGCCCAGCTGTGAAGCAAGTCAGGCTGGTGCTGGTGCTGATGCGGGGTCTTGGGCCTTTTATTAATAGCTCTGGGGTTCCCTGACCCAGCTGCAGCTTGTTTGACAGATTTTACCCTAAGCAAGGAGAGGCCACTCATTTGCAAAAGCTGCTGCACACAGCTTGGGTGGGGTTTTAAATTGAATGAGGCGGGGTCTTAGGGAATCATGAGGGAGGAGCAAACAGAAATCGCTGCCAGTCAGCCCCACCACCTGATGTTGGAGGTCCCAGCATAGGAACAATCATCGCTGCAAGCACCCCCATCTGGGAGAAAGCTGCCCCCGAGTTCCTGCCCTGATGCCAGACAATCCAGTTCCTCCTCATATGTGTCTGTGTTCCCCGGAGCCTTGTCCTGGTGCTGGAGCTCAGAGGAAGCGGGACCTTGTAAGTTCAATTTGTGGTGCCAGCCTTTTAAGAGGAACAGTGGGGTCTCCAGCAGCCTGTATCACTGAGCCCCAATCTGCACTGGTTTTTACAGCCCGTAGTTACAGGGACTCATTTCCCAGCTCTGGGAGCCTGGGCTGGGGGTCTGGTGTGGGGCTAGGACCTTTTGCTCCTCACAGGCAACCTCTGTAGAGACAGTCTCCCTCCCAATTAGAAAAGCGGCCTATGTGGGTGTCAGACCAGCCCGTTTGCACTTCCACACATCCTACCAGTCTCAGTGTGCTTTTTCTCTACTTTTCCAGTTGTAGGACTTCCATTCAGCCAGCTTTCCAGTGGTTCTGGATGATGGTTGTTCTGTATTTTAGTTGTAATTTTGATGTTGTTGTGGGAGGTGGCAAGTATAGGTGTTTACTTATGCTGCCACCTTGGTTCCTCTTCTCTCCCTCACTCTCTCTCTCTCTCTCTCTCTCTCTCTCTCTTTTAATAAATTTTAAATTGACTTTTAGAGAAATAGGAAGGGAGAGAGAAACATTGATATGATATGAAACATCAATTGGCTGCCTCCTGCACTCCCCCTGTGGGGATTGAGCCCACAACCCGGATGGGAATTGAACCAGCAACCTTTTGGTGCATGGGGTGATGCTCAATCAACTGACCCACACTGGCCAGTGGTCTTCTTTCTGTTCATCTGTTTTGGACTATTATTTCAAGGGTGCAGCTTTTCTCAAATGTCTTGGTAACTTATTTTTAAGGGAGAGGAACTGAAATGCTGATGGGATGTTTTGTTTAGGTGAGGCTTATTAGCTGGTAGGCTTTTCTGAAGAGGGATGTGTCAGGCCTCTTGATTTTTCCATTCGAAGACCTTCAAGTGTTGGTGTATGCAGATGGTTGGGGCAGGCTTCTCTTAGGGTATTCAGTTTCCCAAGAGAGGATTTCTTCAGTGTCTTGCCTGGAGGACATAAACCTGTCTGGCACGTATTTTGATAGCTGAGCCTGAGAAAGGTTGTCCAAAGGGCAAAGTTGTTATGTGTGTGTATATGTACCTACAAGCGTGTCTGATCATCCAGTGGAGCCTTCACTTAATATCCCTGTTTTCTGTTGGTATTTCACTGTGCCCTCACATGTGGCTGAATTCCCTTGGCTGTTAAGGGTATATTCCTTTAACAACTTATTTTTTTTAGAACACCATTTTAATGGGTTTTGCGAGGGAATACACAGAATCTTCAGTTCTTTAACTAGAAGTTACGCCTTTATATTTATTGTTATCTATTCTGGCCAAGGCTTGTCTTCCCCCTGAACTTGTGTAATTGTTTACACGGATTCTCACTTCCCTGAGTCTTGTTTAATCTGAGAGAGCCTATTGGGATTGGGATTCTGCTATTTAATATGAGAGTGAAAGTACTTAAATATTGGGCTAGGCTCCTTCAGGAATCTGAACTATGGGTCAATATGCCAGTTTCTACAGGATAGCTGTGAGGAAGAGAAAGAAGACTGATATAAGGAACAGCATGCTCGCTATGTGTGTGCAGCCACAACCAATGTGGTGGGTGGGACACAAACTGATGTGTGTGCCATACTAATGCAGCACTTGCTTATCTTCCCTGGAACTATCTGTGCACCTCTGGGAAGCTGTATGGATGCCCTAGTTTTATATTTCACTCTCATTTGCTCTTGCAGATTGCCAGCTGCCCATTCATCCTAGAGCAGGGTTTCTTAAGAAGCAGGGTTTCCTTCTTAAAATCTTGCATGCAACTGAATCACTAACAAGAGCTCATAACCTAATTAAGATAGAGTGGACAGGGAGAACCAAGATGGCAGCATAGGTAAACACCGGAGATTGCTGCCTAGCACAACCACTTCAAAAATACAACTAAAAGACGGAATGGACAACATCCAGAACCACAGGAAGGCTGGCTGAGTTGAAATTCTACAACTAGAAGGAAAGAGAAAAGCATACCGAGACTCAGAGGAGGTGCAGTGCGGAAGTAAAATACAAAGGTGTGGAGGTGCATGCGGAGAGGGCTGGCAGCTGAGGACATGATTGTCTTTTTCAATCAGGAGGGAGTCTCAGGCTCTGAGCTCCAGTTCCGGGAGAGTCTCTGGGGCTCTGAGGACAGGACTGTGAGCAGCCATACTGTTCGCTCCACCCGCCCAGTTGATGCCCTGGGGCTCCGCCTCACCCAAGCCATGCATGGAGGCTTTTGCATATGAAAGGCCTGGCCCTTTGTAATCTGAAAATTACTTAACGAACTGACCCTGCCCAAGGCCCAAGGGCAACTTGCATTGCTTTACAGCTGGCTTCTGCAGGGTAGCCTCAGGCAGAGGCTAAATTAGCACCTCCTTAAATCCAAGAGCCACTGTACCCAGTGGTCAGAGTGGACCATCCAATTATAACTGCACAGATCGATAAGAGACACACTCAGTGAGCACCAAAGCCCCACTGAAGCAAGTCTTGCATCATATGGGTGTCTTCAGCACAGAAGTTCTCCCACTGCAGACACAGCTGATTCTCACAGCCAATTGGCCTGGACAAAAATTTACA
>NW_006383016.1:5269336-5276345 GCF_000327345.1 Myotis davidii
CGTTATATGAAATGCTGAAAGGTATTCTTTAAGAAGAGGAAGAAGAAAAAGGTAAAGATAAAAATTATGAACAGCAAATACTTATCTATCAACAAGTGAATCTAAAAATGACGTGAATAAATAATCTGGTGATCATAATAGAATCAGGGACATAGAAAGGGAATGGACTGACTATTCTTGTGGGGGAAAGGGGTGTGGGAGATGCGGGAAGAGACTGGACAAAAATCGTGCGTCTATGGATGAGGACAGTGGGTGGGGAGTGAGGGCGGAGGGTGGGGTGGGAACTGGGAGGAGGGGAGTTATGGGGGGGGGAAAGAGGAACAAATGCAATAATCTGAACAATAAAGATTTAATTAAAAAAAGATAGAGTGGACAATAGTAAATATGACAATTCAAACTGGGCAGAAGCTATAGCTTTTATTTTGGAAAGGAAGAATTTTATAAAATGAAAAACTGACAGACAAAAAGCTTGAAGAACAAATGGTTTCTAACCTCTATTTGGACATTTTTGAACATAATGAATGCCTACATTTAAAGTCTTTCTTACCTAGTCACAAGCAAGAGATAGCCTACCTTAGAGTTACAGTACGTTTTTGAAAGTAATACAACTACTTTTAAAACTGTCCTATAAATGACATTAGAACTATAGGAGGTTTTCACTAATTCAGACAAGGATCCATATTATCAAGCAGACTCTAAGCTTTTGTTTTGAACTAGAGGCCCAGTGCATGGATTTGTGCACTGGTGGAAGGCATGGCCTGTGGGGATCAGCCGGCTGTGGGTGTGCCGCTCATCCCAATCAGCTGAGCAGCTGTGGACCTGCCCTCTGAGCAGCTGCTGAATGAGGAAATTAATCTGAGCTGATATTTTGGGGTAAAGTCTTGGGTGAAGGCATGTTCTGTGTCCTGGAGCGCTTTGCAACCCAAAGCCACTCGGCGAATGTCCTTGATGTGTGATGCCAGGTTGGTGACACCATTGGGGATGTCCAGGGCAACTGTACTCCAGGATCCTCAGCCATCAGGACAGCCTCCCCGGGGGGGTCCACAGTCACGCCCCCTCTTGCCATCTGCCTGTGCCAGCTCCCCATGCTTTTTCTAGAACACATCTTAGAGGGCCTGCATCAGCTGGCCAGAATCTAGATTGTCTCAGCTGTTTGATAGGTGCAGAGACTCGGCCTCACCCTAGGCCTGCTAGCAGCTGCTCCCACCGTGAGAGCAGCTGCTCATCCCGGTCAGCCGAGCAGCGCTCCCACTATGGGAGCACACTGACCACCAGGGGGCAGCTCCTGCATTGAGTGTCTACCCCCTGGTGGTCAGTGTGCATCATAGTGACTGGTCAACTGGTTGTTCTGGTCATTCCACTGTTTGGTGGCTGAACTTTATATATATAGATAACAGTGGACACATTAATAGAGCATGAAGGATTTATTGCCCACTCTCATCCAGTGCCCAGGAAGCTGGTTTAATAACAGGGCTGAGCTGGGGTATTGTGAGGTGGGGATATGATAGCACTCTGGTCAAAGTTGGCTTTGAGTCCTCTGCTCTCTGCTCCCATCTCCTTTGTGCATCCACCAATCTTCATCTACAAGGCAGGAGATAATGAAATGTCCACTTGTCCTGGCCTTCAGTGTATAAAACATACCTGCTAAGAGAACAGTTTTCAATTGGGAGTAGAATACTTGTGACCTTGAAGTTGTGTAGGTGGAATGTGGAGTTTTTAGAACAGTTCCTAAGAAGCCAGTGTACTTTCACCCCATTGTTATCTGCAAGCATGCTATGTATTATTATTAACTTTGTAAATTTTCAATGGATTTTTTGTGTGTGTGACAGTAACATTTATAGAATTCATTTTCAGTGTTTTACTTATCTGTGTTATGCTTTAGACTTAAGATAGTCATAAA
Organism: Myotis davidii; assembly: GCF_000327345.1. Taxonomy (NCBI): domain Eukaryota; kingdom Metazoa; phylum Chordata; class Mammalia; order Chiroptera; family Vespertilionidae; genus Myotis; species Myotis davidii. The sequence goes on from NW_006383016.1 coordinate 5,271,237, forward strand.
ATCCTTAATTGTTGTGTTGCAAAACTCAACTACTATGACATCATCATTTTTAATGTATTCTAGACATAAGAATAAAATTGACTTTCAATAAAATTAGTATTGCAGTTATAAATGTCCTTAAAAATTTACCCCCTTTTTAAGTGTTTTTAAAAAATTTTTAATGAATTTATTGGGTGACATTGGTTAATAAAATTACATAGGTTTCAGGTGTACAATTCTATAGTACACCATTTGTATATTGTATTTTGTATTCACCACCCCAAGTCTTCTTCCATCACCATTTATCCTCGCTTTACCCTCTTCTACCTCCTCCATCTCCTATAACCTTTGCCTTTAAAGTAAAAGGTAAGAACATCAGCATTCCTATTAATATTTAATTTCCTTCTCAGAAAAAAAATGAACATTTCATTTTAATCATGGTGAGATGAAGTTTCTTTATGAAAGTATTGATGTAATAAAAGATTCAAAAAAATTTGATCTCCACTTCTAAGCAACTGAGCAAAATGAGCTGGGATTCAGGGCAGACTCAGGCAGTCTGGAGCTCATCTTTTGGAGGTTCCCTAGTTGTGGAGTCTTAGGTGGTGCTGAAGAGGAGAAAGTGAAGCAGCAACTGTGCTGTGTGTTTTTTCTTTGTCTTTTTGCTTCTGTTTATTATGGAAATTTTCAAGCCTATACAAAAGTAGAGAGACTCATATATTGAACTACCATTGCAAAATTTTATTTTTAATGTAATATTGTCAACCTGAGGGGGGGGGGTGGGGAACAAAGTGGCAAATATAAGACATCCTTGCAAACATGGTGGATCTTCAAAACCATGGCAAGGACATATTTCCTTGGCTGCCCAGGTCTACTCTTTCTCCAACATAATATACTAGCATATATAAATACCAGCATAATAGGAATGTCATTTTTTTTTAACAAGAAATATACTTTCTGAATTTTGACAGTGACCTATTTTTTAGGGCTGCCATTGATTTGATAGAGGTCAGGGCAAGCTCTTGGAATGGAGCTGGGCACCTGACATCACCAGCTACCTGTATAGTCAGCGATACAGCAGGAGAGGCACGTACTAAAAAGGCACCTGTCCCCTGTGGCCTGGGGAAAGGTAACAGATAAGGGACATGAAAGCAGGTGGGGTGCAGTTGGAAGCTGTACTTGGGCCTGGAATTTCCATTTACCTTTCAGACTCTTAATTGCTGCTGTGCAGGTGAGGGCTTGGGGGAGCAAAGGCTGCACATTCCTTCATTAGAGGAATGCTACTGTTTAGTTTACCAGCATGAAAAGCCCTAAAACCCCCTGGGCCTTGCAAAAACAGATGGGATTAGTCAGTAGTGACATTTACTGGGTATTTTTCTACCCTCCCCCCTTCTCAGGAATGACAAAAGTTTTTGTTCTTTCTACTTAGTAAACTTATCTCCCTTGAGGATTTTCATCTTGCGAAAGAAAGGTTAAATTCTATATGGATTTACTGGATTTTCTTGTAAACTAACAACAAATCTAAATTGCATAGCCAATTTGGGACAGTGTTTCAATTACGTTGATAATGGAATGGGTGTACATGGAAGCTATCCATTGAGGAAAAAATGAGGTTGAGTTAGGAAAGTGTTAAAAGGAGTGAATCCTCTGAAGTAGTAAAAGCCTGAAAATTTTCAGCTATTTGCAGAATGACGGCTTTTCACACAGTAGAAACCAAAGAAACTTTTATATAAATACTACAAAATTCTTGTCTAACCACAGTGGTAGATATCCAGGACTCACACCTTCATAGAAGGGTGAAATGTAACCACATGTATCTTGTAACAAGGATGTGCTAATTGAAAAAGAAACTCAATGAGAGGTAGAGTGCCAGTAACCAAACCAAGGGTAAGACTGGGCTGCCCACATATTGGTCTGCTAGTTCTTCCTTCCTTCCTTCCTTCCTTCATTCATTCATTCATTCATTCACTCACTCGTTCATCCTTTCATTTTTTTCCTTTTCCCCCACTGCAGAGCCTTTGGTCTCATGAATACTCCTGGTAGCATTACTGCCTACTCTTCCTTCAGATCTCAGCCAAACTTCATCTCCTCAGGAGACCCTCCTCATCCTCCTCACCTCCACCTCCACTTAACAGGTAGGTCAGATTCTTTCTGAATTACTCTCTGTGGTGTATAATAGATACTCAGTAAATATTTGTTGAATAAATGAACAAGCTAATCCGTTATCCATGCCTTTTTTCCCTTGGTTGCTTTACTAAGAAAAATTTACTAAGCAAAAGCTATGTAGGAACCCTGGCTAGATGAACCACTCTGGGTGGAGAGCAACCTTTCACACCTGAGAGCTCAAGTCAGGACCTACCTTCTTCCAAATCCAAGGGAGGTGAGTGAGCTGGATTTCACTGGGTCTAGGAGTGGAAGGTTATAGAACTAACCCAAATGGACAGAAAGAGATAGAAAACAGCGAAAACAAGTTTACACTTGTGCCAAGCTCATGTGACTCCTCGAACCTGAAATTTAATTTTCCTGGTAAGGAAGCTGTGATCTAGAGAGATGAATGGATTTACTTTGAAATCGGAAAACTAGTGACCTTGGATCACTGGGATTTCTTTGAACTGATTTGAAGTAATTATAGATTGAATGAACCTGAAGTATGTTTTGGTGCCTTGGATTTGAAGGGGACAATTTATTTCCAGGTAAGTGAAAGGACTCAAGAGTGTGGGCTTGTCTACACTGGGATGTGTGGTAGGAGAGAGGGAGTAGCAGGAACCCCACGAGGAGAGCATTTGGAGAGGGGGCTACTCCTTTAGCAGTTGATTACCCATTGCAGAGTCTTACCAACAAGTAACAGTTTCTCATGGCAGTGAGATACGCATTCCATTTAGCTTGGCTGGCCCATTTAACAGGCTGTAAAGATGTGTGCTTTTGAGAAAACTGCAACTCATTTGCAGGGTTTTGGTGCGTACAAAGCCCTTTCACATGCATTAGTTCCTCCTCTGAACTACACAAGAGGTACCATTCATCCTTGCAAAGGTTCCTCAAGCCAATATTGTGAAGACATTAAGACTAGAGAGCTGTGGTTTACAGGGCAAGTTATTGGAAGAAGAGTGGTTGAACGTGGTCCCTGACTCCGGTCCTACACTGTGTACCACAGGCAGCTCACAGGAAAGGAAGTGTGTCTCCAGCGGCCTGGAGACACGTCGAGAAGTGTGATAGGTTTTTGAACGCACTCCGATTTTATTTTTAATACTCAGTCTGTGTGCCCCCTTCTCAGAGGCCTGCCTTACTTACCTGGAGCTTTTTCTTCTTGTCACACGCCATAGCAGAAGGTGATAGAGGTGAGCAGCAACCTGTAAGGATAATGATTGTTAGCAATCCGTTATACAGCATTTACTAAGTAGCCGATGCCAAGTGCTACATGTACATTATTTAAACTTACAACACATCTGTGAGGTACGTATGTAGTGATCCTCAGTTACCTATGTGAAAACCGAGGCTCAGTGTTTGAGGCCTGTCTTCTTAATCACCACGTGCTTTTTTTTTTTTTTTTAACATATTGACTTTTTACCAATATCATTATTAAGCCATTTGAGTTCAAAATAAAGGCCTCACTATTACATTCTGGAAAATATCCTGAAAACTCTGTATTTCCCCAAGAATAATTCTTTCTAAAGTAATTTTCTAGAAAAGTATGCTTCTTGAATAGGAATCCACTATGCACAGTACAACGCACAACCCTGAAGAGTGTGTAAAAGGTTGGTCTCCTCCCCTCCCCCAGGCTGCCCTTCCTCTCTCTGGAAGCATCTGCCATTAGCAGTTTCTGTTGTTGAAAATGATACTTGGAGATTTATTTTCTCATTTGTGCTTGGACTAGAGAGAAAGGATGTAGCAGGGGGCTGCTCTGGCCTTGGCTGTGTCCTCGGTCAGTATCGAAGCACATCTGGGCTGTCTGGCATGCTGGCAGGGCAGCTGGTCAGAGGGTGGAGTGAGGGGCTCTCTGGGAAAGATGTGTGTCTCAGGGAGAAGGAGCTTGGCCCCACATCAAAGCTTCTAGGTTTGGGGGAAGGGAGGGAGATTCTGAGGAAGAAGTGGTGGTTTCCTGAACTCCCAAGGCAGAGGCCCCACCCCCTACCCCCCACCCCATGGAGTCATTTCTGAGATCTTTTCTGGAGGGAATGCTCTGGGTTAGCGTGAAGCTTGCAAGGACTGTTTCTTTGAATATTCTGGAAGGCATGGAGCACTGGGTGAGGCCCCTCCCTCATGGCAGGTCCCGATAAAGGGGGGAGCCTTCTTCCTCAGCTCATCCCAGATCACTGGACAATGTCAGCGCCTCTGAGTGTCTTGAGTGGTGATGGGGGTCACTGGAGCAGTAGTGCCGTGAGGGGTGACCACACAGTGGGTGCTAGAGGTAAACTTCACAGGCCAGTCTCTCCAGGGGCTCCAGAAGAAGAGAGGAACAGAATGGCTGCAGCACATAAAAGACGCATGTGGGATAAAAAGCGTTGCTCATTCTCTGCACAGGGCATTCTCTTGTTTCTTTGTTCATACTCTTTGTCTTGATCCTTTTTTTTTTCTCCAGGTGTTTTTCTTTTTAATTAAATCTTTATTGTTCAGATTATTACAGTTCTTCCTCTTTCCCCCCCATAGCTCCCCTCCACCATCCACCTGGCTCCCACCCCACCCTCTGCCCTTACCCTCTCCCCCACACTGTCCTCATCCATAGGTGTACGATTTTTGTCCAGTCTCTTCCCGCACCCCCCACACCCTTTTCCCCCGCCCCGAGAATAGTCAGTCCACTCCCTTCCTATGTCCCTGATTCTATTATATTCACCAGTTTACTATGTTCCTGAGATTTTTTATCCACTTCATTTTTAGACTCACTTGTTCATATGTAATTGTTGTTCATAATTTTAATCTTTACCTTTTTTCTTCTTCCTCTTCTTAAAGAATACCTTTCAGCATGTCATATAATACTGGTTTGGTGGTGATGAACTCCTTTAGCTTTTCCTTATCTGTGAAGCTCTTTATCTGACCTTCAATTCTGAATGATAGCTTTGCTGGGTAAAGTAATCTTGGTTGTAGGTTCTTGGCATTAATCACTTTGAATATTTCTTGCCACTCCCTTCTGGCCTGCAC
>NW_006383016.1:5277395-5286137 GCF_000327345.1 Myotis davidii
GTTCAGAGCAGTCGGGGGCTTTTGGCTCCTTTCTGATTCAATAAGACAGCCATGTCCTCAGTCGCCAGCTCTTGCTGCATGGCCTCCGTACCTCTGCACTTCCACACCTCTTCTGAGTCTCAGTGTGCTTTTCTCTTTTCTTCTAGTTGTAGAATTTCCACTCAGCCAGCCTTCCTGTGGTTCTGGATGATGTCCGTTTTGTCTTTTAGTTGTATTTTTGAAGTGGTTGTGGGGGGCAGCAATTTCCGGTGTTTACCTATGCCGCCATATTGGTTTCTCTTTTGTCTTGATTCTTTATGCATAATATTCTCCTTACCTAGATTGGTCTTTTTCTTCCTTTTTCCTGTCCAGTTCTGCTTATCCTTTAGGGACGTGGTCAGGCAACTCCCATCCTACATCCCACCCCTACTCCCAGGCCCTATGTATCTACACTACTTGACTTGTATTAAAATTGTCTGCTAGTGGGTCTGTCTGAGACTAGGGGTGGTTTTGATCAGTTTCATAGTTCCGTTGCCTGGCTTTCAATAATTATATTGAGGAAGTGTTGAGTTCCTCCTCTGAACTACACAAGAGGTACCATTCATCCTTGCAAAGGTTCCTCAATGACAATTTGGGCCAGCTTGGCAGATTAGAGAATCTGTCTTTAGGTTCAGGGTGGGGCTAAAATGACTGCTAAACTCTGGGTGATTTTGTTTTCAGATTAAGCATATCTGGAACAGACTGCACTGGAAAATGAACCACATCAACATGTCACCACAAACATTTAATTATCTTAGATATTCATGAAACTACTGGCTGGATTACTAAGCTTGGGTCACTGAGGAAAAAAACACAAAACACCAATTGAGAAATCTCACTGTTTCTGTGAGGGAACTGGACTATGAGAGTGTGTTGAAATAGTCTAAAGAAAGGCTCTATATCATTGTTATATTTTCACCCACATGGTATTCTTTTTTCTTCTTCTTCTACTGTCTTTTTCCATTCCAGACATGGTGCTTTAAGTTATTTGACATGGGGGCAAGATTGGGATATGGAATATGGCCATTATGGAGGGGCTAAGTAAATGCCTAATTGTTTCTAAGTGACAGAGAAGAAAGCAACCATAACTGGTACGGTTCTGGCAGGTAACCCTTTCTGTCCCATTAGAAGATTGTGAGGAAAATAGAGAAAGAATCTGAGCTCTCTGGGTAGGTTCTGCTTTGTATAGTTCTAACTACATGAACTCAATTTGTGCTTCAAGTTTGCAAGTCTACATCTAATGGTGCAGGCTGTGTACAAATGATAATTCCCCCCTTTGGAAGGCAAGGAGACAGGAATGGGAGAGGTGGGTGGGGGAATCAATATGTCAGTCAAAAATTTGAATTCTAAGTGCTATCTTCTTAGTCATCACTTTCATTTCTGTCTTCTAGGGAAATCTGACACAGCTAGAAAGCAATGGAAAACACTAGGGTTGCATCAGATGTTGAAGAGGAACTGATCATAGCATGGAGATAAAAATGTTCTCTTTAAGGGGGATTTTTTTTTTTAAAGCTGGTTATTTAGAGGTAGAAGCCTTTTGGGGAAAAGCTAACAAGGGTTCCAGAGGCCAATTTGTCCCTTGTTAGCAATATAGGCCCCATGTTTGAATGATGAGTGGATGTGTTTCAATGCTATTCCTCTTCATCTCAGTGTAGATTTGCAAACGTGGGCTGCAAATAATTTTTCATCTCTTTTCAGGATGTTTCCTGGTGGAGAAGGTTCTAGATCTACTAGGTAGAACAATATCCAAAATAGACAAACATGTTGTGTGGGATTTACTACCTCTATTTTACAAGTGAAGACAACTTGGAGTAGTTAAGGGATCACATTCCTATAAATGATGGAGTCTCAACTTAGAAATAGTAGTTTGCCTCTAAAACGTGTTAGATTCCATTGAAAACTGGCAATTAGAGTCCACTATTTGTACAAGTGCATGCTGACAAGGCTTCATGAATGATCAAAGTGGAAAGGAGTTTCTCAGGATGGTATCTTGGGGGAGGATGGAGTGCCCATGGATTATTGGAGTCAAAGGATACCCAGCCAGTGTGGTTTAGTGGTTGAGCTTCAACCTGTGAACCAGGAGGTCACAGTTCAATCCCTGGTAGGGCACATGCGGGCTATACCCCAGTGGGGGGCTTGCAGGAGGCAGCCAATCAATGATTCACTCTCATTGTGATGTTTCTATCTCTCTCTCTCTCCCTTTTCCTTCCTTTCTGAAATCAATAATAATATATTTATTTTTAAAAAGGAGACCTGCCATGGGGACAGGGGTGGAAAATGACATGGGAGGAGGACAAGGGCAGAAATGAGCTGAACATGGGGATAAGGGGAAGGAGCCAGATCTCAAGCAGAAGAATCCTGGTTGGGAATAATGAGAGACACGGCTAGGAGACATTGGGGATGTGCGTGTAAGGGGTAGGAAAAAAGTTAATGCCTGGAATTTTCTTTCCATGGCCTCAGGGAGCCCAGGCAAAAGGGCTATGAGAAGTCCTAAGAACATGTTTTGCACTCAATGGGTAGAAAAGGGGGTTGCCAAGTGAGTTATATATGGAAGTTGTGCAAGGGAAGTTCTTATGCAAAATGACTAAACATGCTCCATTGCTCTGGCTGGTTACTTATAAACATTGTGTATGTGCAGAAGTTGATGGGAGTCCAGATATTTTAATTTCTCAGAGAATAAAATGAGAATAAAGTTCTAAAAGTCAGAGGGCTTCTGGGTTACCTACAGCAGTTTATGACAACCTGTCCCTCCGTCACAGCAGAGATAGTTTTAGCACATTCCCTTCCAACATTTCCTGCATCTAGCAATGGCACCTTGGATGCTGGGGGAGACTGACAGAGCCTCACTTGAGGGAGGGCCCGAGAACTTGGGGGTGGGGAGGAAAGAGAGGTCTGGTGCAGACCTGGATGCTCTCTACAGTTATGCAACTTCCTAGCCACAAATCACTTATTAAAGCGCTGCATTTATAGGACAAAGTCACTGTGCATTTGGGTCACTCCAGTTACCTCGAACCCTGGGACCCACAGGCTGAGGAGGCAGCTGGTCATCTCAGGGAGATTCCTTGCACAACATCACAAGCAGAAAAGAGATTCCCGAACTTGTGGGCGACAGACCTGGAACACACAGCAATCAAGTGGGAGATTACCAGATCCTGGAGAGGGAAGTGGGTTACAGAAGCTCTCTCCTTTCTCCGCAACTTCCAGGTGGGTCCCAGGGAACACACAGTGAAGAGACTTTCTAAGAGCTAATGCTTGACTGGCTGCACCCAGAGTCTCATCCAGGGGGATATTTGTCTAATTCTAGCACAGGGATGAGAGTTTGTCTATCCATTTTGATTAAAAGCATAGACTCTAGAACCATAGAGTGTGAAAGTGTACTAAAGTGCTTGGAGCTTAAGTCTCCTCGGTAAAGATAAGAGTAATACTGGTAAAATTGTGCTGAGGCGCAAATGAGATAACGCATGTTAAGTTCCTGAGGGCAGATTATGAGATGGAGCTTTGCATGCAGGAAGGTTACTGGAGAGTCCTCTTGAGATCAATACCTCTGGGAAAGTGCAGATAGCATTACTGGGCAGAGGGACAAAGGTGAACCCAGATGCAGTTGTAAGAAATGCCTCTCTAATCCCATGGGCGCTTGTACAGCTGCAAGATAGCCCTGCAGAGCTATCCTAAATTGAGCCAGAAGGGATCAGTCTTACATCCCAACAATGAGCTGTCCCCAGGAAGGAGATACGATTTTAGATGAAGAGACATCAGCAGAGGGCAATATATCCAGAGGGATTAGCTGCCAGGACTCCCAGCAGGTGAGGGGATTGAGTGCTTGAGCCCTGTAGGTGGATGTTGCCCCACACATCCTCTGCAGTCCACCCTGCACTGCATCTTTACTTGCTGCATGTAGTAAGTTCTGGGAACAGCTCTTCCATTCTGATGGGTTTCTTTTCCTGGGGAAACTTACAAGAGGAATGTAAATGTAATAAATTAGAACCTTCACCACAGTAGCTGCTGTTAAGGCTGCAACTGAAACTCACTGTCTTCCTTCTTTACTACTTATTCTAGCTTCTCCTTACCCTTATCTGATCAAAGTGGTTACTTGATGAGTGTAAATGAGGCTGTGGCTGCTGTACTAATCCATTTCCATTAAGAGACACCAAGGGCCTGGTTGCTAAACAAGTCTTCCCTGCTCCCCATCTGTAGAAACAACCCTTCACTTCCTGATTTTCAGGGTCAATTTCTTTTTAAAAAAATATATATTTTTATTGATTTCAAAGAGGAAGGGAGAGGGAGAGAGAGATAGAAACATCAGTGATGACAGAGAATCATTAATTGGCTTCCTCCTGCACACCCTCCACTGGGGATTGAGCCTGCAACCCTGGCATGTGCCCTGACCAAGAATTGAACCTTCACCTCATGGTTCATAGGTTGATGCTCAACCACTGAGCCATGCTGGTTGGGCAGGGTCAATTTCTCATGGCAGAATGTTGACCCCTTTCCTTGTCTGCCATTTTCTTGGTATGAAGAACATGAACTAACTTGGTGGTAGTCATACCTTATCACTTAATGGGAAACTTACTGTGTCCCCTGGGGGAAGCAGTCCACCTACAATGATGTGACCCACTGAATCTTTGTAGGGCTTATCTCCTCCCATCTGAAGGGTATGGTATTACCAATGCCTCCAGCATACTTGCCACTTCTTGCTTCTCAGGTGCAGATAACATACCGTCATCAGTATAGTGGACCAATGTGATGTTCTGCACTATGTCCAGTTGGCCCATATTTCTTTAGACTATATTTTGATAGAGGGTGGGAGAGTGAAGAGAACCCTGGAGCAAGACTGTAAATGCATGCTGTCCTCTGTCCCAAGTGAAGGAGAGCTGATGCTGATCTTCCTTTTCTATGGTGACTGAAAGAATGCATTGGCCACATCCATACGTGCAGATGATGCACCTGAAGTGATGTAATCTGCTCCAGCCAAGGCATCACTTCTGGCATCGCTGCTGCAATTGGGGCTAGTGCATAATTGAGTTTGTGCTTGTCCATAGCATTCCCCAGGATCCACCTGGCTTTTGTAGAGGCCAGGCTGGTGGACTAAATGGCAATGTGATGGGGAATATCATCCCTACATCCTTTAGATTTGCCATTCCCCTAGGGATGTGATACTGTTTTTGATTTACTGTCTTGGCTGGAGTGGGGAAGGGCAGTTCAGAGGCTTCCACTTGGCTTTCCCACTATGATATGTGGGGTCTGGCCAAGACCTAAGTATGTCTATTCTAGTAATATATTAAGGTACAGGGAAAATGACTTCTAGATGTGTATGAGGAGCCTGAGCCAGGATCCCATTTATTAACTGGCCCTCATAAGCTCCCACTCTAATGGGGGTAGGATGGCTATATGTTGCTTTGGATGCCTGAGTTTCAGTGTCAACCTGTGTGCTATGTCCAACAGTTCTCAAAATCCTTAGGGTTTCACTTTTTCCAAGTATACAATTACCTGAGTAAATGACTGTAGATCCCTCTAGGAAGGATTGAGGTAATCATTACTATAAACACTTACCATGTTTAGTGTTATGGAGTTCTCCCTCCTAGAGACCTTGACTCTTTTTCATTCAATAGGTTCCAGGTCACAACGCTGGCTCAGATCCAGAAATTGGACTAAGGATCATGACTTTTCATTGGGTGGTCCTTAGTCTTTCAACCATTCATCTTTGATTTCTTTGGTTTGTTTAGATTGAACATTACCTGCATTTCTATGATCAAACTGGGCAGCTGTTTGATCACCTCAGGCAATGGTGCCATAGAGGGGACTCAGTGTTTGTCTCTGCTGCTAGCGGATTGGGTACCCAGTGGCGGCCGTAGCCAGGTCAGCCCGGTGAGCAGAAGTCCATGTTGTTGAGCCCATTCATAACATCCATTACTGCCACCATGGCCACTTTGCTCATGACCCATTGGGCAATGACACTGGTGGCTGGGGAAAGAGACTTACTGGTGTTCACAGAATGGGTCATCCTGTCCACTCAATTATTAAAATCCTTCTCTGCCGAGGTCACCCTTTGGCTGGAGTGGGGTGAGCATTTACATGGGGCACAAATATCTTTATAGTTTTTATCCATTTATTGAGGTCTATCTACATACTTCTCCCCCAAATTTCTTTGTCATCAATTTTCCAATCATGTTCCTTCTAAGTCCCTGATCATCCAGCCAAACCATTGGCCATATCCCATGAATTGGTATATAATCACATGTCTGGTTCATTTCTCCTGCCAAGCAATGTGAACACCAACTTTACTGCCCAAAGTTCTTCCTATTGGGAGCATTTTCCTTCACCACTGTCCTTCAGAGATGTCCCAGATGGGACTAAATGCTACAGTTGTCCACTTTTCAGTATTGCTTTTGATTTCCTATTTTACTATTTTCTTAGGTAGAGACCATTCTCGTGGTTTCTACTTGGCCTTTCCCACCAAAATAGCTCTCACTCCACAGGGCAGGGAACCAATGTGGAGATTCTGCCAGCTACCAAGTATATCTCTTCCAATTATGCATTCTGAAACTGGAAAAAAAATCACAGGATGGGTTCTGGGACCCACTGGGTGCACTGTGAGAGGGACCAGAGCTAAAACTCCATTGATCACCTGATCGCCATAAGCCTCTGCTCTGACTGGTGGGCCACAGTGACATTGGAGTATCCTGGTGTTAGTGTCAGTTCAGAGCCAGTGTCCAGTAGTCCTTGATAGGTTTGATGATATTCTTTCTCCCAGTGCACAGTTACCCCAGTAAAAGGTCTTAGGGCTTTTTGGGGAATGCTGGGAGAAAGAATAACAGTATACATTTTTGGCCCTTCCTTAAGGGGACCTGATCTTCTCTTAATTCAAGGGGTTCTAGGTCTGTAAATCGGCTCATATCTGGGAATTGATTCAGGTTAGACTTTTATTCATTTGACTTTGAACTTTTCTGCTTATGCAGATCAAGTAAGAATTTAGTAAGCTTCCTATTGATTTCACTTCTAGAAACATCCTGATCAACTAGACCAGTGGTTCTCAACCTTCTGGCCCTTTAAATACAGTTCCTCATGTTGTGACCCAACCATAAAATTATTTTCGTTGCTACTTCATAACTGCAATGTTGCTACTGTTATGAATTGTAATGTAAATATCTGATATGCAGGATGGTCTTAGGTGACCCCTGTGAAAGAGTCGTTCGACCGCCAAAGGGGTCGCAACTCTCAGGTTGAGAACCTCTGAACTAGACAATGCCATAAATGTATGGAAGTTAGACTATTCTGATTGCTGCTCTGATTCTGCTGCCATTATGGTAGCTATGCCCATGTTGCCTTTGGCTGTTGGGTGCTCTCACTTGGCCCCTGTGCCTCAGGGTCCAGTCACTCCCGTTGAATTTGTCTCTCAGTTGTGTGGCTGCTGTTCCCTCTGTGAGATCTGGCCCACAGCACAGAGCAATCCCAGAGCTCTTCAAGGATGTGAGGGCTCCTCTCACAAACTTATTTCTCACAGTCATGGTAAAAGGTGCCTTCTAGACCCTCGAGTGTGGGTGTGTAGGTCTGAAATGACAACCCACTAACATTCCAATCTCTTTAACACTTGGAATCTCTTCTCCATAAACTCAAGCACGCTAGGCATTTCCAGTTCACTCACTGCAGGCCGTCTTTTGGTCCATGTTTCAGCCAAGCAATCAATCAAACTTTTAGAACCCTTTCTAATTCTCCAAACCATAACATTTAATGCAAAATCTCTGTGTAGTGGTCTATATCGATGAATTTGGCTGCATCCAAATTTATGTTCTTTCCACCATTATTCCATAAGCTCCTATTCTGTCTGGTGGACCATAGTGACATTTGGGTTATCCATTGCTACTAAATGTTCCCCTCATTTCTCTGTGTAAATTAGAAAACTCAAGTAACTCTTTTTGAGCATAGTGCATTTCTACATGGGTCATACTTTGAACCTCATCTTTAGAGGACTGCTAGGACTTGAGTCTAGTTATAGGTCTAGAAGAAAGAGGAGTTGTAGAGGTGGGTACTGAGGAGAATCAGCATTGTCTTGCATGGATCTGCTTCAGAGAAACCATTATAGTTTCTTTGGGCAATGTAGAGCCAATCCCCTCAGACAGAGTTGGAAAGGTCTATACAACTAGGGTGGGGATGCTGCTGCCAGTGAGCACGGGGAGACCAATGCCACTGGGAGGTGGGAAGACTTCTTCCATTGGAAGAGAAGATTGATCAAAATTTAGGAGCTCAGTGTCCCTGGTTTTCCCACATGCCCCCATCCTAACTTGCAGGATCCCATTCTTTCTCAATCAATGCCCTCACTTTAGTAGTAGAGTCCCTGTGAGTCCGAGTGGTCAACTTGTGTTGGAATTTAACCAGTTACAGAATGTGGTCTTATGCTTGATTTTAATTAAGTAATTTCAGCCCTGTGGCTACAGGAAGTAGGGTTTACTTCAGGGCACACATAGTAGCTCTTAGGTTATTTACGTGGTACATTAGTGGGGAATTCAAATTGCCACTTGTCCAGTTGCTGGGGTCCAACCCCAGCAGGTCCAGGGGTCCCCATAGGTGTGGATGGAGTCGGCGAAGAAGGAATGACACGGAGACAGCGTTCAGTTGATCAGCAGCTTTGCCAGGATCTCTAGCCACAATCTCCAGCCAAGTTCTGTGTCCATGTTCTCTTGCTAGGTTCTCAAGCCAGGTTCTCCAGGTTCTCCAGCACGGTTCTGT
>NW_006383016.1:5286288-5287906 GCF_000327345.1 Myotis davidii
GCGTTTCTTATCTCCATTCCAGGGAGTAAAGATTATGTACTTAAGCATGATTGTTCGTAGTTAAAGTGATTAATTACCCGCCTGGCAGTTAAGAGTTTTATTCCCTCCCTAACTTCAGGGGAAAATCCCTACCTGGGGAAACAACCTTTCTCAGAGAGGTGACCTTGGTTAAAACACATAGTGCCAAGAAGGTGACCAAACATATTAAGAACAGTATGCCATATATGCCAGGTCCCTTGAAACAGCAAGGATGGACCGGCTCCCGGCATCCAGTGACATTAGGACCAACCAACTAAGGTAATTAAATTCATTGATTTTCCAAAACTGTTCAAAAGTATCAGATACAGAATCACCTGCCTTGTTACATCTTACAAGTGGTTGATTAGGAGTATTCAGTGCAGATATTTAGCATATCTCTATAAACAGTTCATGCCTCGACTATCAGTGCTCTCTTTACTTCTAGTCACTAGCATCTTTAGTCTAATTCTATTAGAGAGCACTTTCAGGAACCCTTGAATTAGTTACGGCCAGTGTAATTCCATGTTATATAATACAGTGACAATCTGTATTACCTGAAGTGAAAAGCACCTATCATAACTGATATCATAATGCCAACTGATCAGAGCCATTAAAATGTAGTGTGTAAGGCGATGATTGCCAAAATAACTTATTCCTACAATTAGCATATAATTCACACAAATTGGCAGGTCTATTGTGTGCCTTCTTTAAAAACACACACACACAGAATTGGTCCGAAGCATAACTCACATTCACTTTAGGCCTAACCTACCTAGAACCACAGGGAAACTTGCATTTTAATATTCAGTGCTTACTCAAATAATTCCATGCTTGTTCATCCTTTAGGAAATAACCTCCAGAAAGGAACTGGAATGAGAAATAAAAGACTGATGACCATTGGCTAGACAGCTGCTTGCTCCTGGCACTGGTCTGGATGTACTTGCACTAGAAGACAGGTACTTGAATTACAAGAGTGATAGCCCCAGGGGACAGGGTGGGTCAGAGCAAGTTTCAGGAGAAGGCACTGAAATGACCACATATAGAAGATCAAGCAGCCCCGAGAGATGAAGGGAGTGTGAGATGACGTGGATGTGTTAGTCTTGGGTGACTGTTTGTCTTGAATTCCTATGAGATGTTGCTGTTCTGCCTGTGGCAGCTCTGACAGGGAGGTTCCATTCTGCTCAGGTAGCCACTCTAGGACTTGGTGCTGCTGTCATCTGATGTGTTTGTCACTGCATCTCTCTGTCTCACAGGTGAACACCTTTTGACACCTGTTTAGCTCACAAGCCAATAAATTTCCTGTTCTAGAAATTGATCCTTCTGTCCCCTATGGTCCACAAGCACTCAGGCACTGCTGACAGCTCCTGGCCAAAATTGATGAGGGCAAGCACATACCCCATATCCAAGCCCGACCAATTGTTTCCTCTGTTGGGATTTTGTAATCTTAACCATGAAAAGCAGGTGTTCTCTATAGTTCCATCTATAATTTGTGAACTTGGGAGCTGTGGAAGGGCATCTTCTGCCCACCATGAAACTATATAAGCAGAAAAGGCCAGTCTGCAGAAAACACTTTTCTCCTTGCCTTCAGTCTGTTTGCGCC
>NW_006383016.1:5287991-5289874 GCF_000327345.1 Myotis davidii
GTCCTTCATTTGGTTACTCGGTCACATCCTGGCTTGCATTGACATTACTGTTTTGTACTTGTATTGTTTTTTTCCCAAGTATGTTTAACCTTAAGGCTTTTCTTTCCATGAGTTAGGACTTGCTCTTGTTTACAATCAGCAATCAATTAGAATCATCAACTAGGATGCTAAAAATGCTGTTATTTGAGCACACAAAGGCAGCACTATAGCTGGGAGCAGAGAGGAGCTGTGGTGGCTGGGGTTTTATAAGTATTCTTTCATTTCACCAAAGGGGCCCACTGTTTTCACATTCACAAGTTTTGTGTTTCACTGTATTTGTGTTTATTCTCTCTGCTTTTGTTGTGTTGCAGTCTTTGTGCATGACATCGCTCTTGTACTTCCTCTGGAAGCCCAGGAAACAAGGAAAGGCTCAAGCCCTTGATGTGAAACTCAGTAAGAGAAGGGGAAGGAAAGTTGGCAGATATCAGGTGTGCTTTGGCCTGTTTAAATCAGAAATGATTTTTTTTTTTACAACATCAAGAAGGTCAGGAAGATTGGAAAGGGAGCAACAATGACTAGGGGAGTCAAGTTGTTCTGTGGCAGGAGTTTTACAATAATGAGACTGGAACTTATGCTCAGTCCTTGGCTTGAACACAGAGTCAGCCCTATGCTGTGGTGATTCAAGGGTTGGGATAGCAATGAAGAGTGGTTTGGGATCACTGGAAACTGACACAGACACCTGATAACAGGATGACCGGTGTTTAAAGTTATTATAATATTTAAATAAAAATTTATTTTGAGATGGAAATCAGGCTATCATAGTCACATATAAGAGTAGTATCCAACTAAATACCTTAATTTGCAATTATTTCTACAAATTTTTAAATAATTAAAACAAGTTCTATTTGTATTTTTTCTGGTAGTATAACCTTCTCAATGCCTATTATCCTACTTTACACAATGTGTGTTAAATTAATACTTGCATCTATATATGAATGAATACCTAATTGGTAATTTAGAAAAGTGATTCTCAAATTTTAATGGACATTAGAATCATCTATTAATCTGATTAAAATGTACGTTCTGCTTCATTCAGTCAGTCTGGGCGGGGCCTGAGGGTCTGCATTTCTAACAAGTTCCTAGGTGATGCCTACACCATTGCTCCATGGACTATATTTTTAATAAAAGGTTTTAGAAGTCTGGGAAGAAAGAGCTTCATATAGACCAACACCTTTGGTGTTTTCTTTCCTGTGTTCAAGTCAGTGGTATGAGTTGCATGGTGAATGTAGTTGGAGGTCTGGAAACCTGGTCCTAGTCTCAACCCTGTCCCTTAATTAGCTCCATGTCTTTGGGCAGATCACTTGCCCTCTTTGGATTTCAATTTTCAGCCCTTAAAATAAGAGAGTGGGACTGGACCATATTTTGAGCTGTCCCAAGGAGCCCTACAGCTCTATAGAGATGCCTCAGTACTCTCTCCAACCCCCACACCCCTCCAAGAAAAGTGTGAGGAGGAAGAGGAGCAGTGAAGGCAATGGGGAAAGTCATTATTTAGAAAGATAGGAGAACAACCAGGAGTGTATCCTGTCACTTAGAAGGTGGCTCGAAGAAGGATGCATGAGTGGATTGTATCAAATACTCTTGTTCAATTATCGTTCAGCACAGTATTTAAGGTGGGCATGTTTCCCACTCTTGGGATTTTAATGCACGCATTGTTCCAAAGAGGTCTGAAAATTAATTCTGGACCTGACTCCTTACTCATGGTATCCAGAGTATTTAAGACCATCCTTAAAGGCAAAGGAAGAGGGAAGGGAAATGCCGCCAATGCTGTACTACTGTTCCAGGGTCACCTACTCTCCTTCCTTCCCTTTGGTTTTCCCATGGACGCCCCCCCCCACCCCCCACTC
>NW_006383016.1:5290004-5298033 GCF_000327345.1 Myotis davidii
CGTTCCCCCGCCCCCTCCTGCCAGAGGATCCTTCAGCTGTCACTCCTGGGCAGCGATCCAAGAGGAACTTAGGGCCAAAGTATGACCTGGGCATCATGCTAAAATGCTTTTGATGTTCTCTATTTCCAGGAATGAGAAAAGGGGAGGGAGAAAGGAAGTTTTTCCAACAACACATTTTTATAGTTCAAAACCATTTTTTCTCATTCATAGCTGTACATTAGAATCATCTGACCACCTGTAATGTTTTAAGAAAATATGCACACACACGCCCCCCGCCCCGGGGGGGGGGGGGGTTCTGATTTCTTGGTGAGAAGTGGGACTCAAGCAATGTGTTTGTTTGTTTGCTTGTCTGTTTTCTGAACATCCCCCAGTGGTTTTAATGTACAGCCAGGAATGAACACTGGTTTAGCACTTGGGCTCAGTGTTTCTCTTATTCTTTCAGTCTGTCCAAGGGCAATTTGCTCTGAGTCCAGAACTGCTCAGTAAGAAGCCTGTGCTGGGTTATTTTAAGGTCTCCTTGATGTGGGCAGAATTGTTAACTTGCTGTTAGAAGGAATGTGTTTCCAGGCTCCTGAAATGTTCCAGCCTTCAGCCCTAGGTGACCTCTAGCCTTAGGTGACCAATGGCTCTGTTGGGGGAAACTCCAAGGCAGAAGAATGGTTTTTAGGTGGCAACAGCTTCAAGTTGGTGCTCTAGGGACCTAGCAGTGCTTCTGCTAACTCAGCATACACGGGAGGTATAGCTAAGCCTGAGCTCCCTGAGTGGCAGGGAGTGTGTCTGCCTCAATTTTCCAGACCATAGGCAAATGAGCTGGAAACTTGCTGCTGTATTTTTTACTTAGGAGTGTTATTCCCAGCCAGATATCATGGTCCTGACATTAGGCTCCACAGTGGGGCTCAAGCATTGCATCCTATGACCTTATTCAACTGTTGTGTTCTCCCTCTTTCTACTACCTTCTCTCTCTTCATGTTTTTGAAGATCAAATATGCTACCCCAAAATATGCTTAAGGATTATTTTGAGCTAAAGACATCTGAGATTCAACAGATGCAAAAAGAGACCTTCTAGAGCTTCTTTTATCTGAGCAAAAGCAGAAACTACTAAGAAATAAGGCTGCTGTACATTCCTTCTCCTGGGTAAGTTGTATGGCCATAAACAGGATAGATAGTTGGCACCAAGAGGCACCTGCACAAACAAGCCTTGCTAAGGAAACCTTTATGTCCTATTAATTCCCTCATATATTTACTGCCCTACAGTTTGCAGTCCTTGGAAGCCTAAAACCCTTCTCCTCTGTCTTGTGACATCTCCACGCTTTATCATTCTTTGTGACAATTGGTGTATAAGCTCTAGGGAGATGAAAGGGCCAAATCACATTGGACTTGTAGGACTCAGTAAAGGTGTTAGATTTAATTGTGTTTTATTTAGTCTACCTTTCTTTCCACTCTCCTAGCCACATTTTTGGTCAAGATCCTGTAACATTTCATCCAGACTATTTACCTTGTCAACTTTTCTAACTCTTCCTCCTCCTCAGGCTCCTTAGCTGGCTTTTCTCTTTCTCTTCCTCACCCCTTTCCTCAGCCTGCCCCAAGCTTCTCCTGTCTTTTCCAGGTGTGCCACCCAAGGCCTGCCTAAGCTTCCTTTTTGCTCCCGAGGAGCAGAGTGTCTGCTTAATCATCTTCCTCTGGTCTTGCCATCTATAACAATAAAAGCCTAATATGCTAATTATACCGGATGTCTTTCATGCATCAGGCCTCTAGTGTTATTATAATTAGAACCGGTAAGCCCGCACTTGATACAAGAGTTAATTTCCTTTTCACCCTCCTCATCTTCATCCCCATTCTAATCTGTATTTTAAAATTTTGATCTGTTCTTCTGAAAAGTGCAGTTTTATTTGTGTGTATTTGTTTTAAATTTTGTAAATGACATTATGTTATATATCCCATTCTCTTTATTGATTTTTGTTTGTTCGTTAGGTATTATGTGTTTAAGCTCTATCCATGGCACTGTGCATTTCTAATCTTTTGCTCCTAACAAATGATACTATTTCCTGGTGTACACATTATTCAGTGTAGGCCAGGTTATGCTGAAGTGGCAAACAACCTCAAAATACAGTGGCTTACCACATATGTTCATTTCTCCTTCACATAGAATCCTCTGTAGGTCTGGTAGTTTTCAAGCACAGCTCCTTTTTAAGCTGTGATATAGGGATCCTCACGATTTGTATTTCATAGCTATGCCATTGGAAACATATGACTTGCAGGGTTGCTGAGGCAGAGAAGGAGAGAGCATGGAGAATTCATACCCATTCTTACAGTCTTCAGACTAGAAGTAGCACATGTCACTGCCACTCACAGCACTCTAACCAAAACTGTTATATGGCCCTGACTAACTGTGTGGGGGATGGGGAATGCAGAGGACACATGGGTAGTCAGTAAGCAGTAAATGTCTTTGATACAGTGAGCATCCACCATATTTCATCTGCATACTGTCCAAATTCCAACCACCAACAACAATGCTACAGTGGATATCTTTGGCTTATACCAAAGTTATCATGTAAACCCAGATGAGAATTTCTCTGAGATGTTGTAGTGGGTTGAATAGTGACTCCCCAAAATATAGGTCCACATCCTAACCCCCAGACCTGTGAATGTGGCCTTATTTGGAAAAAGAGTCTGCAACTATAATTACTAAAGATTTCTAGATGGGATAATCCTGGATTATACAGGTGGGTCCTGAATTCACGGATAGTATCCTTAAAAGAGACAGAAGAGCAGAAAACATAGAGAAAGAGGAGAAGGCCATATGAAGGTGAAGGCAGAGATTGGAGTTATGCAGCCACAGCCACGGACACCTGGAGCCACCAGAAGCTAGGAAAGACAAAGAAGGATTGTCCCCTAGAGCCTTCAGAGGAGCACAACCTTGATTTCAGACTTCTGGTGTCCAGAAAGGTGGGAGAACAAATTTCATTGTTTTAAGTCACCAATTTTGTGATAGGTTTTAAGGTAGGCCTAGGAAACTAACACAGATTTTGCTGCCTGGCAATGGGGTGCTGCTGTAACAGTACCTAAAAATAGGGGAATGAATGGCTATGGAATTAGGTAATAAGCAGAGGCTAAAGAATTTTGAGGCTCATTATAGAAACATTCTAGATTCTGGTGAGGACTCGTAAGGAAGTGAGGAGCACAGTGGTAAAAGCTTCTGTGGGCTTACAGAACACATATATTGCCACATATAGAATGTTGTTAGAAAAAGAACATTAAAGCTACTTCTAGCAAGTGCTCAGAAAAAAATGAAGAACATGTTATTGGAAAGTGGAGAAAAGGTTATTCTTGTTAACACATTGTATGCGGGAAACGTATTTATATGTTTTATGTATTTATATGTTCTACCAGTGTAGTAGAGCGCGGGACACGTATTAATATGTTTTTTATAGACTAGCGGTAGAATGCGGGTAACATATAAATACGTAAACTAAAGTTATCGTAATTTTATTGAACGTTGCCGTTTGTGCAAAAAATTAGCAAAAATGGCCCGCGCCACCTGTTAGCGCGCGATAAAAACTACCCGCAAACAATGTTAAACAGTGGTAGAAAATCTGGATGTATTGTGCTTTCATTGTTGCATAAAAAGCAAAACTTGCCACCTATGAGCTTGGATATTTGGCTGAGGAGATTTCTAAGCAAAGTGTTGAAAGTGCAACCTGGTTCCTCTTGCTGCTTATGTTGAAATACAAGAGGAAAGATCAATTGAGGAAGGAACTATTAAATAAAAAGGATTTAACATGTTGATTAGGGGAGATTTTTTGGCCGACCCAGGTTACAAAAGATGCTAAAATTAGAAAATTCACTGTTGGGAAATGTCCCTTGGAGAGAAGGCTAAGGGTGTGGTTAAACGTTCTTTTACTAGAGAAATTAGACATCTGACTTATGAAGCCACTCAACCATGTCAACAAAAGCTTAGAACAGAAATAGGGTTATGCAGGAAAGTTCTGTGGAGGACCCTCTTGTCTAATGGCCTGGCCCCCCATGTCATGTACAGGAGGCCCACAGGTTTTTGAGGATGTTATATCAGCAGAAACACTGCCAACTTGGATTGAAAAGGGTAGAGACAGAATGAAATGAGAGAAGGCTATCAGGCTTTCAAAATTCTACAGACAGGAAAATGGCTGATAGAACTACTCAACTGCAAACATTTGCTACTCTTCAAAGAACTTGTATGCATATATGCATAACCCATGGACACAGACAATAGTGTGGTAAAGGCCTGGGGGAGGGTTGGGGGAGGCTAGAAGTGGTCAATAGGGAAAAGGAGGGACATCTATAATACTTTCAACAATAAAGAGAAATTTTAAAAAAAGAATAAGAAAGAATGACTCTGAGGTGCCGTTATAGACCCAAAGGATAGGGTCACTGTTGGCACAGAGGGTGAGACCACCAGAAGCACAGAGGGCAGAACTGACAAGGACCCAGAGGGTACCTTGAATTACAGAGGATTATTCTCAAGCCTTGAAACCAAATGAATTTTGCCCTGTCAGGTTTTGACTTTCTTGGGAAAGGTCTATCATATAACTGTTCCATTATTGTATTTTGGAAGCAGATAACCTGTTTTCCAATTTCACAGATCCACAGATAAAGAGGAATTTTGCCCCAGGTTGGACCATACGTATCTCACATATACCTGATTTAGATAGCTTAGATGATGAGATTTGGAACTTTTTGAATTGATTCTGGAATGAGTTAAAATTTGGAGGGATTTTGGGATTAGGTGAATGAATATATTTTGCACGTGGGAAGGACATACATTTTGGGGGACCAGAGGGTAGACTCTATTGCCCCCCCCCCACCCCGGCCCTAAATCATATCAACCTGGCAACTGTAAATGTGACTATATGAAAATAGTCTTTGCAAATGTAATCAAGTTAAGATGAGGCCATACTGGATTAGGATGGGCTTTAAATCCAGTGAATGGTGTCCTTAGAAGAGACGAAGAGGAGAAGACACAGAAAAAGAGGAGACGCCCACGTGAAGACAGAGCAGAGGCTGGAATTATACAGCCAAGAAACACCGGAAGCTACCCAAATCTGAAAGAGACAAGGAAGGATTCTTCCCTAGAGCTTTGGGAGGGAGAGAGGCCCTATCAATACCTTGATTTTAGACTTTCAACCTCCAGAACTATGAGAGAATAAATTTCTGTTGTTTTAAGCCACCAAGATTGTGGTATTTTGTGAAGGCAACCTTAAGAAACTAATACAGGTGTTTTATCCAAAGAAGGCATGGTGTACTTCATCTGACTATCTCCCTGATTTCTCTCCATATTAGTTGTACCAGTTTACACTCCTGCCAACAGTGCATAGAAGTTCCTACATTTCTGTCAAAGCTGGCATTATCCAGCTAATTTTAACTAACCTAATATGTATAAAGCAACATCTTATTATTCCTTTAATTTTCTATTTCCATGATTATCTTTTATTTTTAGTATCTCATGGTATGTTTGTTATCTTTTAGGATTTTCTTTTTTGGAAATTGCCTGCTCATAGCCTTTGCTGATTTTCCTATGTGAACTGTTTTCTTTTTCTTGCTGATCTTCAGGAATTCCATACATATTCTACTTATTGATCCCTAATTGGTTTTAGACATTATAAATATCTTTCTCCATTTTTTTCAGCTGTCCTTTAACCTTGTGCATAGTGTCCTGTTTCATTTTCTTTTTGTTTGCCCTTATTCATCTCAAACTATACTAACCCCTTTTACGAGCTGTGTTGGAGTTTACTTAATGATATTGCAATTCACGTTAAATGACTTGTTCTTTGTTCACTTGCCTTTCAGCTGTTGTATGTTATTTTTTCTGAACCCAGTCAACTGTGCACTCATGTGTTTAGCAAATGTCAGGATTGGAAATGGTAGGCCTTATTCTGGAACAGAAAACATTGCAACTGATCAGGAACATATGGGGCTTCAGGCTGCTCACATGTGGATGTATTGATGTGTACTTGGGCTACAAGTTACATCACTCTCACCTCACAGCCCCCTTAGGGAACCTGTTGAGATACGTGAGGGCGAGCAGCAAACAGTTCTTTGGCCAGTAGTGTAAGTGAGGGCAGGTGTGTCTAATTTCATAGGGAAATTTGTAGGGGTGAGTGTTCACTGAATCATTCAACGTGAGAGTTGGAAAGGACCTTGGGGATCATTCAGCTCTACCCCCTCATTTTACAGATGCAGGAACTGAGACCCAGGGAAATGAAGAGGCTTGTCCAAGTCATACAGCTGAGGCTGGA
Source organism: Myotis davidii (assembly GCF_000327345.1). Lineage (NCBI taxonomy): Eukaryota > Metazoa > Chordata > Mammalia > Chiroptera > Vespertilionidae > Myotis > Myotis davidii. The sequence goes on from NW_006383016.1 coordinate 5,296,277, forward strand.
ACCCAGATCTCTTGACTCCCATTTTGTGTGTTTGCATTTTTCTGTTTCCCAAGAGGATTGTCACAAGTCATTTTCTGGGCTTGAGGGTGGGTTCTGGACCAGAGTTAGGACTTAATCTAGGAAATCAGAGGCCTCCAGAATTTGAACCCACTCAACCTGTCCAACCTTACTTTTTGCCATTTTAGATTAGTCTCTGCCTCATTTCTCTCATGTTACATGCTCTACTCTTACTTTTAAGCTTGTATTCATGGTATGATCATGCACGATCATACCTAGCATCCCCTTTTCTTCTTGTCCATCTAATCCGTCAAGTGCTCATCCTTTGAGGCTGAGTCTTACCTTCTTCACACCATTGTTAACCAACATTATTCTCTTCCTTTAGGTTTTCATAAAATGTGCAGTCTATACAAATACAATATAGGCTTGATTATATGCTGCTTTTTTTCTGGAATGTTTCTATGGTACAACCGACTGATCAAGTCAGTTAATGTCTATGCACCTCACTGTTTATTCACTAAAAAATAAGAGTTGATCAAGATCATTTCTAAGGATGCTTCTATACTAACATTCTATGTCTACATAAAATTTTAAAATCATCCAGGAAAGGGACTCTATCTTATATTTCTTTTATAATTCCCTTAATCAAGTAGTTCTCATCTAAAGACAATTTTGTTCCCTAGGAGACATTTAACAACATTTGGAGATATTTTTGATTGTCACGCTGGGGGAGGGGGATGCTATTGGCATCTAGTGGGTAGAGGCCAGAAATGCTGCTAAACATTCTACAATGCACAGAATAGGCCCCACAAAAATGGATCATGTAGTTTAAAATCTCACCATCAATGATGAGAGAGAATCATTGGATTATCTAGATCAAAATCTCTGGCAAGGTTGAGAAACCCTACCTTAGTATATAATGCAACACCATATAGACATATAGTATACATGAATAAACACTTCCATCTTTCAGTCAAAACAAATTGCCCTCATAAAAGGGACCCTGTCAGATATGGAGGGAAAAGAAAAGGAAGGGAGCACTCATGCAAAACTACTGCTTAATTAGAGAAGAGAATGAAATTGTCCTTCGTCAAGAGGGAGAGAAAAGAGAACAATAAAGAAGGAAATGTTGAGTGGAAGAGAACTGAGAGCTGAGAAGTTATTATGGGAGGTACTGATTTCAATAGCTCATCTTGTAGACATCTTCGGTGGAAGTGCTTGTGACTGTGGGTAGTGATAATAATAACATTGAAAACATGAAGGAAACTTCTGGGAACTATAATTTATGTTGTCAAGAAGACATGTGTTTATAACATCTTCATTCTTACTTTCCCTTGAAATAAAGTCTGGGTGATAAAAATATTTAATTAATAGATGAGGCAAGGAGATTTGTTCCATGGGGTCTGAGCTCCAACATCCAAAAAAATATGCCTTAGCTATGCTCCCAGCATTTTCTCTCACTGTATCATATCTGTTTGTCTCTTTATGTTGCAACATGCAAGAATGTCAAGTTATTTCTTTGTCATCCTCCCCTCTCCTCTCCATCATCAAATGAATGTAATAAATATCCTCGACACACAAAATAGAAAGCTCCCCCAAATGTCGGGATTGAAGGGAAGATCCATGTCCTGAAAACTCTCCTGAGATGGACATCATTATTCTCAACCTCTCGAGCACTTGCAAGGAGATTGCATTATTTGTTCTGGCTACCAGAAATATTTGGCAAAGTTTTAGTTTAGATTTTGTTTGAGGAAGAAATG
>NW_006383016.1:5298963-5301574 GCF_000327345.1 Myotis davidii
AGGGAAAAGAAAAGGAAGGGAGCACTCATGCAAAACTACTGCTTAATTAGAGAAGAGAATGAAATTGTCCTTCGTCAAGAGGGAGAGAAAAGAGAACAATAAAGAAGGAAATGTTGAGTGGAAGAGAACTGAGAGCTGAGAAGTTATTATGGGAGGTACTGATTTCAATAGCTCATCTTGTAGACATCTTCGGTGGAAGTGCTTGTGACTGTGGGTAGTGATAATAATAAAATTGAAAACATGAAGGAAACTTCTGGGAACTATAATTTATGTTGTCAAGAAGACATGTGTTTATAACATCTTCATTCTTACTTTCCCTTGAAATAAAGTCTGGGTGATAAAAATATTTAATTAATAGATGAGGCAAGGAGATTTGTTCCATGGGGTCTGAGCTCCAACATCCAAAAAAATATGCCTTAGCTATGCTCCCAGCATTTTCTCTCACTGTATCATATCTGTTTGTCTCTTTATGTTGCAACATGCAAGAATGTCAAGTTATTTCTTTGTCATCCTCCCCTCTCCTCTCCATCATCAAATGAATGTAATAAATATCCTCGACACACAAAATAGAAAGCTCCCCCAAATGTCGGGATTGAAGGGAAGATCCATGTCCTGAAAACTCTCCTGAGATGGACATCATTATTCTCAACCTCTCGAGCACTTGCAAGGAGATTGCATTATTTGTTCTGGCTACCAGAAATATTTGGCAAAGTTTTAGTTTAGATTTTGTTTGAGGAAGAAATGCTTAAGTTAAACATTAAAATTCATGAGAATATTTCAGTTCCTTGTAAACTCTTCCAATCGTAATTTCTTCAAATGAGGTGTCATTTGTGGCTCCTCACTGAGGAAAAGCTCTCCTGAGGGGACTTCCAATAGTTAATTTCAGGAGCTCTCTGAGTCTACAGTCAAGTGTATTGCATCATAAAGCAGGCTGAAGTGTGTGTGTGTTAGCAACACTCATGACCTCTTTTTCACGGTTTAGGTTCCTCTTTGGTGCATGGGCTTATAAACTATGTCCAGAGAAAAATGAGTGTTTTTCACCCAGTATGCCTGAGTTCATTTTCTAGGTTTTCCAGTTAAAACAAAAAAAGAAATCAGATAAGGGAACAAAAGCACCTCTTCCTCTTTTTAAAACTTTTCTGTAAAGGTTTTTGGGAAAATATTCCGGGGCAAGGACTGAGTGTCAGTGTAACCAATGTAGAGATCTACACATAATAGAAATTTGATCAATGTGTGCTGCTGTTGCTGCTATATATTTGGCAGATGAATGCATGGCTTCTCTCTTTTCCTTTTGGATTTTATTTTTATTTTTTAAAACATATTTTTATTGATTTCAGAGAGGAAGGGAGAGGGAGAGAAAGAAACATCAATGATGGGAGAGAATCATTGATTGGCTGTCTCCTGCATGCCCCCTGTTAGGGGTGGAGCCCACAACCTGGGCATGTGCCCTGACCGGGAATCAAACCGTGACCTCCTTGTTCATAGGTCAGTGCTCAACCATTGGGCCACACTGGCCAGGCATGGCTTCTCTTTATAGAATAATCTTGGGGGTGGGGGGAAACAACATCACAGGAAGGAGTTATAACAAGATAAAGCTTGTGTGACTGCACATTTTGTGGCCCAGTCACCATTTCTGTTATTCTGGAGTTTCATTTTTGCATCCATTCTTCAAGGCTGCCTTTTCCATTTGTCATCTTGCAACTCCTGGACACCAATAGCAATATACAAGGGACTGAGTCTGTGAAACTTGAGTGACCATGATAAGCCCTTTGAGATTAATGCATGCATGAGTGGGTTTCTGTTTGGGATTTTTTTTGCTCTTCCCCTTATTGATATCATTTAAAAATACAAAGCCAAAAGAGTCTGGGCAGCCTTTTGTTTGGTTTCTGGTTTTTCTTTCATAGGTCTTATATACCTTCTTGGCTGGGGACAGCTGAGACTGGTTTTACAAGAAGCTACCAATAAAGCCCAGAATGGGGAAAGATGAGTAAACTCTTGCTCTGAGGTCAGGGTTTGTGGAAAGGGAGAAAGGGCTCTCCCCTTCCTATGTTATGAGAATGCATGATTTATCAAGGCTCTACTTAAAAGTTCTCCCGGGCAGCTACCGGTGACCTTCTCACACTTAGCTCACCAGATAATTTTTGAGCATCCTATCTAATATTAGACAAACATGGTAATTAACCGTAACTTTGCTACCCTTCCCATTGGCTAATCAGGACGATATGCAAATGAACTGCCAACTAAGATGGTGGTTAACCGCCAACAAAGATGGTGGCTAATTTGCATACTGCAGGCAGGATGGGACAGCGCCATCCTGCCTGCCCCGCCGCCATCTGGGCCTGCTATCTGTGACCTGTGTGGCGGGCGACCCATGTGCGACCCGACCCAGGGCTGGCGAGCGTGACTGCAGCGATCTGCCACCGGCCAAGCCCCCAACCGTCCCTCCCACAGGAGATCGGGGCTGGTGGGGCAACCGCAGCGGTCCTCCAGCACTCATGCCCCCAACCAACTCTCCCACCGGGAGATCGGGGCTGGTGGGGCAACTGCAGCGGTCCACCAGCAGTCACAGCCCCAACCGGCCCTCCCACGGGAGATCTGGCACTGGATCCGG
>NW_006383016.1:5301820-5320305 GCF_000327345.1 Myotis davidii
GAGCGGGCAGGCATGATCAGAGCTGCTGCCCGCCCCAGCACGGGATCTGGGCCTGCCATGTCTTGGGCAGGCTGGGCGGGCAGGGCTAGTGGCAGCGTGATCCGTGAGAGGGCACAGGTTGGGCTGAGGGACCCCCCTTCCCTGCCAGTGCACAAATTTTTGTGCACAGGCCTTCTAGTCTATCTAATAAAGACAGAATATGCAAATTAACTATCACTTCATGACAAAAGATGGCGGCACCCACAGCCAATAAGGAGGGAGTATGCAAATTGATGCGACAAAGATGGCAGTGACCAGGCTGGGACGCTTGCGTTGTCGCCATGGCTCTGCTGAATGGACAAAGTAAAGCCCAGGAAAGCTATAGCAACAATAACAACGATGACGATAATGATAACAGCTGAACACTTAAAGTGTTCCAGGCTAAAAACCTCACAACAGTCACACAAATTAGATGGAATTAAATGCTAAAAGTAGTGGTAGTTGGTCCCCTTTTACTAACACGGAAGGTGAGGTCCTCAGGTGATTAGAAATTTGTTCAAGGCCACACAGCAAGAATTTGGGGCCAAGCAGCCCAGCATCAGAGTCCCCTTTGAAAATAATTCCCCCTCATACCTCTGATGTCTCCTTAGATCTCTAACATACAAAGTTTCACTAAACCAATTTTACCACATTCTGTGTGGCAAACAAGGGAATTTCAGGACCAGTCATGGGAGAAAGGAGGCTGGACTGTGGCATCTTGTGCTCCTTCTGTGGATTTCACACACAGCCCAACATGGAGCACAGGAGCTGGCCAGGCAGAGAGGCCTGTGCAAACTCAGTGGGCGGGAAGGATGAGCATGTGGATGCAGGAACAGTGAAAGATCAGGTGGCCTTGACTCCTGTACTTGGGCAATGTGACGACCAGGACATGGTTGGGTAGCTACTCAATGGAATGGCCCTGTACCCTCACTGAGTGTTAACTAATTTCCAAGGGGACAGTTTGACTGTCACCAGGCTGCCCTTGGGGATCCACAGCAGGTCATCTCCCTAAGAAAGGGGACAAAGACTGCCAGTAATTGTGTTGTCTTACCCCCCAGAAAACCACCCCAGGCACATTTTAAAATCATGGGGTACATTTTTCTAGAGACATTTGTAAGTGGGGCAAATCTGTTTACATTTTTTGCTGTTGGCTGGTCAGGAATGAAAAAAAAATCAGTGTCAGGGAGTAGGGTCTCTACCATGCTATCTGCTGGAGTTGACCTCCTTCACCTTGAATCTTCATTGTAGGAGCAGCTGATATCCCATAGTGACATCCCTTACCTTGGATCTCTTCTACTGCAGATGTAGTCCCTTGTGCCCATCCATTCTTCCTGCCTCCTCTTACTCTGTGCCTTCATCTATCCAGAATCCTGTGACACAGAGCTCCTCACACAGAGGAGGCCCCTATGGAGATTTCCTTCTTAACTGAGAGAGAATCTGTCATTTCACACTTGGTTTGGAGACTATTGTATTAGTTTCCTACTGTTGCTATTACAAAATATCACAAATTTAGTGGCTGCAAACAACACAGATGTGTTAACTTAGAGTTGTGGGGTTCAGAAGGCCCAAATCAGCTTCTCTGGGCTGAAGTCAAGTTGTTGGCAGGACTGTGCTCCCTCAGGAGGTTCCAGGGGAGAATCCATTTCATTTCCTTTCCCAGCTTCTAGAGGACCCATATTCTCAGCTCAGAGCCCCAGGCTGCAAATTCATAGCCAGTAATGTAGCATCTTCGAATCTCTCACAGACCTTAGCTCTCTGTTCCTGTTATCACATTTTCTTCTCCTACTTGGCCTTCTGCCTCTCTCTTATAAGGCCCCTGGTGATATATTGGGCCCACCCAGTTAACCCAGGATAATCCCAACACCTCAAAACCCTCAGTTTACTCACATCTGCAAGTTCCTTTTGCCATGAAAACTAACAAGTCCCAGGGAGTAGGACCTGGGCATCTTTGGAGCCATTATTCTGTCTAACCCAATTAATGTTTGACATAGACAACTCCAGAAAAAGGATAACTATGCTTCTGCTTGGATACTATTTTCAGATGGTGACAAGTCCAGCGATTTGTAAAGTTGCAGCCTAAACAGTTCTTCTCATTCAGCGTTGCAATTCCCCTGTTGTAGTAACTTGGTAACTTTCAAAGTTTTTTGCTTTTGCTGTTTTGTCAGAATTGCCTTTTCTAATTTCTAAGTTTTAACCTGCTCCTCCCACCCCCATTATAAACTATCTTCCTCTGTTTTTGTTTTTTTTATTTTTTGCAAATTTTGAGCACAACACTAATTAAGAATTTTAAGTACTTGGATTAAATAGCAGTGAGAAATATATACATATAATCTTCGGTGAAAGACTGTGCCTAATTAAAATCTGTCAAAGTATGCATCTCTGCCATTGTGTGTCCAGGTAGCCTTTTTTCTGTGAATGAAAGAACACATGGGCTTTGATTTTCCACCATAATGAAGGACAAATACAGTAATATCCTTGCAAAGGTAAAAGCTGATCTGATGTTTTGACATTTTTCAGGTAGATTAGAATCTTGGAATTTGCATTTTAAGGTCTAACTCCAGATCGATTCCAAATCAAGTTAGTGAAACATGTATCTTTTTTTTAACTTCACAAATAATTAACGTCTATATAGTAAAAGGTAAGATAGAAATGCCTGCTTTAATAAGCAAAAGGGACTGTTTGATGTGAGGTATATTTCCTTTTATAAAATATCTCACCTATTTCTAGAAGTGAAATGCAAGGTCTTCCATTTACAGAAAACAGTAGAGTCCAAATGAGCAGACTGGCTATTTGTATATTGGGGGAGAGAAGGGAAATTCCTATGAGAGCTGCTTTTCCCAAATTGAGTATTGACATAAAATTATTTGAACTAAAACCATTAGTCAACTACTATTGACTAATGGTTTTAGTTCAAATAACTCTTTTTTCCTTGTCACAAATCACTTTGTTTCCTTGGAATTTGAATTAATCCAAGATGAAGTAGTTTTGGCAGAGATTCAAGAAATGGCCCTGGAACATTTTGGTAGGTGTAAGTCTACAAGGGCTGCAATAAGATAGAGTGATTGGTGGCATGGGGACAGAATATTTCTATGATTTTTCAACTATCTTAAAGTAGTACATGGAATCTGTAGGAATCTAAATGTGCCCATTTTTTTTTTTAAAGTAGATATAATTCTTATATGGCTTGCCTTCTTTTGCATTCCATAGACCCTCCACCAAACAGTCAGGAATGGAATGCTACCACATTCCTGCCAGAGCAGATTGCCAAATATCTCGTTATTAGTCTGGAATCCAGAATGGGAAGAGAGCTGCTCCTTAAAAAAATGATAAGAGCTTAGTTAGCACATACTTGAGGAAGTATCGCAGGTCTCTGAGAAATGCTATTTTTCCAGTTAGGCTATTTTGCTAACAATTATTATTTGGACTCAGAGAAAGTATGACAAAAACAGAAGGCGGGCGGGGTAGAGTCCTAACCTCTTCAATCTCTTCCCAGGAAAACAATGTTGTCTCTTCCCAGGAAAACAATGTTGTCAGTTATGGGTGGTTGGGTTAGTGCAGATGTGCCACTGGGCAACTGTAAATAATGGGCCATATGAACACTAAATGCCTTGTGAACTTAGTGGCTATCTTCAGGGCTATGTTTATTCTTTAATAAATAAGGTAAATAACTTTAGTGTTTTATTTTGTTGTCTTATAGATTAGAATGTTTAAAATTCTATGTTCACAATAGAGGTGTTAGCTGCCCCTATGATGTAATCACATTGCAATATATAAATGTATTAAACCAACATACTGTACACCTTTAACATGCACAATGTTATATGTCAATTATATCTCAATTAAGAAACTAGAATGAAAAATTTAAAAATTCTATGTTCCCTTGGGATATTAACTTGTTTGTGTTATATCCTAGCAAAGACAAGACTGTAGCTAAGAATTTTTAGGAGACTAAATGTGATAAATGCTGTAATATTTCTCTCTCCGCTCCTCCTCTCCCCTCCCCTTCCTTTTTTTACTAGTCCAGACACACTTAGAAAACACCTAATTGTAGAATTTTACCATTACTACAATCAGAAGCTCCCTTCCTAAGATTTCTCTTCCTTTCTGATTAACCTAAGGGAGATGCCAATAACATTATCTATCAGTCAAGTACATACAGATGCAACTTACTGCTAACCCCCAAAGGGCAAACATTCTAGGCAAAGCAGAGGGTGCAAAGAAGCTTGGACCATTTCTGCAACCTACTTATGCATTTAAAAATTAGGTTAAATAAAACCAGTGCCCCTCAGGGATAATGCAGACCCAAGCTGGGACCACAGTGGAATATGGGTCATATTTCATTCACTGCTTGTGCCAACAGCCTTGTAATGATATGTGTCTCCCCTGCTTCCTCCTACTTGATCTAAAGCAGGGGTCCACAGACTACGGCCCGCGGGCCACATGCAAATACAAATATTGTATTTTTTCCCGTTTTGTTTTTTTACTTCAAAATAAGATATGTGCAGTGTGCATAAGAATTTGTTCATAGTTTTTTTTTATAGTCCGGCCCTCCAACGGTCTGAGGGACAGTGAACTGGCCCCCTGTTTAAAAAGTTTGAGGACCCCTGATCTAAAGTATAAGAAAAATGAATGGTTATGAGGAAGGACATGTGTGGTGCTGGGAGGATTAATTTACGGGAGTCAAATGCAATATCAGGCCGAGTCTGGCCACAGCAGCTACACTGACTCTTCATGCACGCATCCTTGTTTTTAGTATTCCCTATAGAATGTAAAAACGGACTCTTTTGCTCTCAGCATTTTGGCAGAAGTCCAAGTCAGAGAACCAAATATTCCAGCATCTCAGAGGAGTTTTGGGCTCCCCATGCAGGGTATGCTTAGATGCTGATTTCTGTTCTCCTGGCATTAGCTCACAGGCCACCTCCGAGTGATGTCATAGAAGTGGTGAGACACTAGGATTGAGAGTGTCTTTGGAGAGAGTTTTCAGTGGGGAGCTGCATAGTGAGGAGAGGCAATATTTCTGCCATTTTAAACCAACTAAGGGAATCTGTATGAGAAGCTCACAGAAAAGTTACCATGTGTGTCTGGAGGGCAAGGGGACATCTAAAAAGTCTGCTGAGGAGAGCGTCTCGAGCTTGCTGCTCTGGGGCCATGGAATAGAGAGCCCCATGGAATAGAGAGCTTCTGGAGTTTGTGGGGGCAGGTGTTTCCCCTTGGTCAGAGGAGGACCCATGGAAGGATCCAGACTGGGTCATTATGGACTCTATCCAAGAGGACTGCCTGGAGAGAAAAGGTGAAACTCCCCTCCCCCGTGGGAGTCCAGCTGCTGTCTTTGGGAGATTCTTACCTAGGGCAAGTCCTTGGACAAAACATACAAACGCTTCAGAAGAGAGAGAATTGGCATTTAAATTTTATACCCTGAAAGGACACTGATGCCATATTACATCTCACTTATCAAATAGGCCTTTCTTCAACTCTGGTAAGAACAGAACCCGGCAGGTCAGACCATTCTCCCTTCACCACTTACCATTTCCTGGAGAGGGGTGGGCCAGAATTGGCGGTGGGAGAAACGTACAATTAAATATATTTTGGAGTTTTGATACTACACTGTGTGCTAAACACAATCAATGTGTTTTTGTTGTTGTAAGTAGCTGGAGAAGCCAGGAAATGTTCTAGAGATTTTTTTCTGGGAGCAGGAAGTACAAGTTGAGAGGAGAGTGTCAGGGGTTAGTGGTGGGAAAGAACAATGTTGCTGTTTCCACCTTTTCAAGTTCCACTTTATTTACTGAGCCAGGTCTGAATAACTACAAAGGTCTGACTTGCAGAGAAGTATGTGTATGTTCCAGATCCCGTTCCCTCTCATCTTCTCAAAGACGTCAACCTTGCTTCAGTTGCCTCCTTCCTCTTGTGCATCATTGACTTTTCCATCTCCACTCAACCACTGAGCCACACCGACCCAGGCTTGAATGATATTTTAAATGAGTATAGAATTCTAGGTTGACAAACTTTTGTTTTGGCACTTTGAAGATGTTATTCCATTATTTCCTGGCTTCCATAACTTACGTTGAAAACCCAATCATTAGTTTTATTGTTGTTCTCTTTAAGTTAATGTATCCTTTTTCCTGTGGCTGCTTTTAAGGTTTTTTTCTCAATTCTTGATTATTAGAAGATTGACAATATGTCTAAGTATGATTCTCATTTTATTTATCCTGCTTAGAATTTTCTAAACTTCTTGAATCTGTGGGATGATGTCTTATCAACACTGGAAAATGTTTACCCTTTATTTTCTCAAATACTGTTTCTGTTCCAATTTATTTCTTCTCTTCTGGTAATCCAGTGAAATATGGTAGACTTTATAACTTTGTTCTATTTGTCTCTAATACTGTTTTATTTTTATACATTCATTCCATCTGTGCTTGAATTTTATATTTCTATTCTTCTGTGTTATAGTCTAATAATCTTATCATCTCTGTCAAGTCTGCTGTTAAATGTTCAACCTCACTGGCAATCAGGAAAATGCAAATTAAAATTACAATGAGATACCACCTTACACTAGTTAGAGTGGCCATTATCAACAAGACAAGCAACAAGTGTTGGAGAGGTTATGGGAAAAAGGAACCCTCATACACTGCTGGTGGGAATGTAGACTGGTACAACCACTATGGAAAGCTCTAAAAATAGAGCTACCATATGACCCAACAATACCACTCCTGGGTATATACCCAAAAAACTCGAAATCATTTATATGCAAAGATATATGCATCCCTATGTTCATTGCAGCATTATTCACAGTGGCCAAGAATTGGAAACAGCCAAAGTGCCCTACGATAGAGGACTGGATAAAAAAGATGTGGTATATATACACAATGGAGTACTACATGGCTATAAGAAAGGATGAAATAGCGCATTTACAACAACATGGATGGACCTTGAGAACATCATGCGAAGTGAAATAAGTCAAACAGAAAAAGCTAAGAACTATATGATTTAACTCATATGTGGAATATACTAGTAAAACTGAAACTTATGAACACAAACAGTAGTGTGGGAGTTGCCAGGGAGAGGGGGGTGGGGGAAGAAAGGGGTCCTAATATGAGGTCCTAATAGGAGATTTGACTTTGAGTGGTGGGCACATGGTCCTATATACAGATTTTGTAAATTAGTAATCCACACATGAAACCTATATGTTCATGTTGAGTAATGTCACCCCAATGAAATAAAATAAAAAAGTAAAAAAAAATGGCCAAAGTATTTGAACATACAAAAAAAATGTATCCAATATGTTTGTAACTTCAGATATTGTATTTTTCATTTAGAGAATGCACATTGATTTTTTTACATAAAGTTCTCTGTTACTATTTCTTATCTTTTCATCTATTTTTCCTCTTCTATTTCCTATAACATATGCATCAGTTAAAGTTCTTGTTTGCTAGCTTCAATATGTGGATTATCCATAGGTCTGCTTCTGTCTTTTCTCTTGATTATAATTATCAGCCACATTTTTCTACTTCACTGCATGCCTAGCAATTTTTTATTGTTTTTCAGACATTGAATATATAAAAGCACTTCAGTGGCTCCAGATTATACCTCACACAGGAGGGGATTTCCATTTTCCTATTAGGCCGATAGAACAAGGGGTTTATCTTAAAATGAGTAGGGGTTACATTGCAGCTTTAGTAAGATTTAGTACACTTTTGGTTTTTCTCTGTTCCTTAAACATAGCTCTTCTGAGCTTTTGGTTAGAGCCTGCAGGATTTCTGTCTTCTCAGTCCTAAAAAACTGGGAAATTCAGTGCTGTACATTGGAAGTTTTGAACTTAGCTCTTTATCCTCCCACTTCTTGCTCCATCACAACTTCGAAATTCAGAAGATATCCATCCTCAGGGTGCCTGACTCTGTGCTTAATGGCAGGATCTCTTTCTCTAGTTAGACTTTTTCTCTTTAGCACTACGAAATTAGAGGAGATTGCATTATGCCTTTTGAAGCTTTCAGCTAAACTTCCCAGTCTTCTTTGCATATCCCCTGAACTCAGAGGATGTCCCATGGGGAAAACCAGTTGTGTGTTTTGTGTTTAGCACTTCTCCAGTTTCTAGTTTCTCTCACTAGCCCCACATGACCACCAAAAACCTCTCTGGTTTCTCTTACTTCGAGAAAATTCTTCTTTACAAGTCAAGTCTGATTTTTGGTTCATGCCCAGAATTGTCAAATGTCCCCAAAGAAGAAAGCAACTGGCGATTTATGTAGCCCTCATTGCTTCATTTTCCAAAACCCTTAAAAATGGAACTTTTGTAACGTATCTAGCTCTTTCTAGTTGTTGCCATTGGAATTATAGTCTGCCATGACCTACTACATTTTAATCAGGAACAAAAGTACCCTGACCATTATCTTTTGAGAATAAAGGCCCACCAATATGGTTACAACTTTAAGAATTGAAAGCCCCATAGCCTGCCACTAGTGCTTGGATTCCAGGAGGTGGAAGGCTACTTTGGTGGTCCAGACTTGAGTTCTCAACTGCAGAAGACCTGAGCAAATAAGTAGCATGGCCTTGGGAGCTATTGCTAGACTTGATATGGAGTAACAGCTGTCAGAATAAGTGGCTTTGGAATAAACCATGTAAGCTTACAGCAATAAACACTGAGTGAACATCTAGACTCCTTCATTTTCCTGGATCAAGTTCTCATATGATTAAGGGGGGATAAATTGTGATGGAAAGAGACATGGGGTGGAAAACACACAATATAATATGCAGATGATGTATTATAGAATTGTACATCTGAAGCCTATATTATTTTATTAACCAATGTAACCCTAATAAATTCAATTTAAAAAAGGTAGGAAAGGAATCCTCCTCCCCCCCCTTTTTTTGTGGGTGGTATTTAAAGAGGATCAAATTTGACTCAGAGAATTAAATAAATCTATACTCTTTCACAGAGGAAAAATACTTATTACACTGTTATTTTTAGTAGTATGACCAGGCTACTGGGTAAAAAATTGATTCAGAGCTGTGTGACTCTGAATATGAAGTTTTATGAATTCCTTAATAATTTTATTTTGCTTATATTGTCTTTTTCATATGTACTCATATATACATATACATATACATGCGCTTATATAGGTATGCACATAACATAATTTTTACCCTATCTCCCATTTTAGTCATTATTCATATAATACGGGGAATTATTTTTTAATTAGGCTTTTAAATTATATTCTTTTTAAAGAAAAATATTGACATTTTAAACTAGATCCACACCTTTTATACCATGATCTTAGTAGTTTTTAGGGCTTTTTGTTTGTTTATGCTTTGTGGTTTGATCAGTTGAAGGATACCTTCAGATTATTTCTTCTAGCCCTGACCAGTGTTGCTCAGTGATTAGGGTTTGATTCCCAATCAAGGACATGTGCCTGGGTTGCAGGTTCGATTCCTGGCTCCCTGTACAGGTGCTTGCAGGAGACAACCAATCGATGTGTGTCTCTCACACAGATGTTTCTCTCTCTCTCTCTCTCTCTCTCTCTTTTTATCTCTCTCTCTCTCTCTCTCATCCTCCCTCTCTCTGTCCCTTCTACTCTCTCTAAAAATCAATGGGAAAAATATCCTCAGATAAGGATTAACAAAAAATAAAATAAAACAAAATTATTTCTTGTAGTATTTTGTAAGTAATTCATGCTTGACTATAACTATTGTCTTCATGTATGAAAAATAACCTTAAAATCTTTGGGCTACGAATTTTTGCTCACAAACTTCTAGATCAGTGGTTCTCAACTCTGACTACACAATGTTCTCTCCTGGGAGCTTTAAAAAAGACTGATGCCTGGGTCCCATCCCTAACAATTCTGATTTAATTGGTCTGAGATCTGGCCTGGATATCAGGATTAAAAACAAAACAACAACAACAAAATATGCTCAGGCTCCACTCTAGGTCAATTAAATGAGAATTTCTGCGAGTGAGGCTTGGGCATCGGCACACTCTTACTGCTTTGTGCAAGAAATTCTCACGTTTGCCAACCATGCTGTCAGTGTCCAGCAGTGCCAGTTTTGTTCTTTATTACCATCAATGTGGGTTAGAATTTGGCTTTTACATGTTTGGATTTTTACAATTGTATCTTACCTATCATTTCCCTTTTTATCTTAATCTGTAGTCTTCCTATACCAGTTTATCTTTTGGTACAGCTTTCCTCTCTCTCACTGTGGAGGGGAGTCATTTTATACCTTATGAAACCGTTTTCTGAATTTCTCTTTGGTACTCTGCAGGAGATGATTTCTGGAGGCTTGCTCTTCCTCTCTATCGTCAGAATAATGCTCTCCTTCCCATTTTTCCGTTAGGATTTTTGTCAGACCCCTATTTTTGTTATTATTCTGGTTTTTGTTATACCTGCTTTCTTCTTTTTATTCATCTCCAATAAGGCAAATTTGATCCCACTGACCCCACTCTTGGGTGATGTGGATGGCATGTGATTATATTTCTCAAATCCCTTCTATAATAAAATTATAAATATTCTCATCTCCCAGTCCAACTCCAAAAGTCTAGGGGGCTTTCTCTTCGCCTTGTGTTGCTTTGTGAGGAATTGTCATCTACTTACATTTGTTTGGCACTCTCATACTTTGATTGGACACAATGTACTTAAAAGCACATGTCCAGCATTCACTCTTACCATGATGTTTTTCTCCATCATTCACCCATAAGGCCTCCCTTGTGCAACCTCTTTTCTCAAGAAGTTATGTACTAATGCCAGGACACACCTCCCACTTTACTTCTGGCCGGTTTTTTTCTGGGGCTTTTCGTCTGTGACAGATGGTGAACAATAGCTGCCCCGGAGCACGACCCCCGTGGGCTAGGCGACGACTGATACACATCCTTGTGGGTACATGGCTGGCTGTCCGAGTCAGTGGTTTATTAGGGGAACAGATATGAAGTACCTCCCTGTCCTTACTTAGATGAAATAAGTTGGGATAGGCTATTCTTAATTCATCTGCACCTGGATCATAATTAGTATGACTGCAAAGCCCTGTGGGTAATTCTGGCATATCCAAAGTGGAGAATCATTGTTTTTGTCAGCGGTTGGATCAAGCTGCAGGAGGGACCACTGGGCACCATTTCAAACTGGAAACCGAGGAGGAACTTGAGCAGAGTAACTCCAAACTCCAAGGGGAGACCAAGAAAATAAGTGAACAGGTTTTGCACTCATCCGTATAATGGTGTTACTGGGACAGGGACCCTGAGGAGGGAGAGGAGAGGGCAGATGTGAGAAGAACGTATTCTCATCTATGGTCACAAAGACGGTTCCTCTTCACCTGTGTCTTTCTTTTCCTTTCCTATTTCCCCGCAAGACCTATCATAAACTAGGTTAAGACAAAGTGGAAAAATAAATTTAAAAAATTACATCAGAAAAAATAAATCCCAACCTTCTCAGGAAATAAATCTGATGTTTTCCTATTCATAGTTCCTCAAATATGGTCCATAGCTCTGTCAGAATTATTGCAGGCTGATTTCCCCTCTGTTTTAAATATATTTTTTTCTACTAAGTGTTTGATTTTATTTTTTGGTTTAGCCTGACTTATTTCCTAAGTTTGGGCCTTTATGTGACTTAAGCACAGCAGAACTTCTCTTTTTAGTCTCTACCTTTGCTACTGGGATTCCCAAATCTATTTCTCCCGGTCCCCCTCCCCACAACCCCTGTGTCTCACTCTCGCTCTTGCTCTCAGTCTCTCTTTCTCTTCACAATTTTCACACTCCTGCTTTGGGCTTTCACTGCGTTCTTGCCCTAGCTCCTTCTCTTTCTTACTCACACTTTCTTCCCATTTCTTTCTTTCACTTTTGCTTTCTCACACTCAGCCTCCCTCTCTCCCTTTTATTCTCTCTCCTGTAATTTGCAAATGACCTCTCCACATTTGTAGTTTCAGCTGCCACCTGGCACAGAGGTATCTTTATATGTGTAGTTAGGGGGCTCTTTGAGTTGCTAATAACAGAAACCAGCTCTGACTGGTGTCAAAGGAGGGAAATTGATTGGAAGGTTGCAGAGACATCTCACAGAATCAAGAATTGTACATCATGAACAGAAATGGCTTTAGGGTCACTACTAATACATTAAATCAACACCATTAATTCCCAATCTCCTGTTCTTCTATTCCTGGTGTCAAATTTCTGGGAGATAGAATTTGACCAACTCAGATCTAACCGTTGATCAACCAGCTCTGGATAGAGGAGCCGAGCTGTGTTACTCAGATGAGACCACCTTTGGTCTGCTCTTGTCTATTGCGCTGTCCCCAGTGTTCATAAACTAGGCAGCAGCCAAATGGTTGTACACTGAAATGTCAATCCAGTCCTGGTTTTCTGATTTTTGCATGATAGACTCCTTGGATGAACATAGTAATGACTGAAATTCTCATCTTCCTTCTACCACCCACTGTTTCGTGGGATTTGGTCTCAACAGGTCTCTTGCCTGGTCCTCCAGCCTTGCTGTTATTGCCAGTGCCTCTCTATCCTCACCCCACACTACACAGACAGTAACAATCATACAAACCCAAATTTGTGTATAAGGAGAAATGAACCAGAAGACCTCATCAGATAATTACAAATAATTGATGAAGATTTTCCAACTGGAGTTGGGCTTTAGGCACAGTAAATAGAACAGTTTACTTAAAAAATATATGAATTGTTGCCTGGCCAGTGGGACTCAGTGGTTGAGCGTTGAGCTATGAACCAAGGGGTCATTGTTTGATTCCTGGTTAGGGCACATTCCCAGGTTGCAAGATCAATCCTCAGTGTGGTGTGTGTAGGAGGCAGCCAATTAATGATTCTCTCGCATCATTGATGTTTCTAGCTCTCTCTCCCTCTCCCTTCCACTCTGAAGTCAATAAAAAACATTTAAAAAATAGGAATTGGCAAATTATTCATTTAGCTACTTCAAATATGTCTGAGTACTGATTCTGTGCTGGTTTCTCCTGGGGGTGATGAGCACAAGGGTGCGCAGTGTTAGATACTCCCTGATCTTGGATCCTCTGCTCTAGTGAGGATGATCAGAAACTAATTAAAGGACCTTGCAGAGCTGTATGTAATTTAGAACTATTTTAAGTGTTCCAGTGGGAAGGGACAAGGGTTTATGAGCATCGTCAATGGGAGGCCAGGGAGTCCTTCCCTGAGGAACTGATGCTTGCTCTGAGATCAGAAGGCTGGGAGTGGGGGTGTCAGGGAGGAGAAATTGAGACAAGCCTTCCGAGCAGAGAGAGCAGGGTGTACGTGGGCTCCAGCGCATTTGAGGAACTGGGAGTCTAGTGTGCCATGGGAGAGCAGAGAGGGATGAGGAGCAGGGCAGGAGGCAGATGGGACAGCAGGCAGGGCCTGCCCTTACGAGCAGGATACAGATTTGGGCTGAGAAGCCATCGAGGGCTTTTTAAGCAGTAGTGTAACAGAATCCAATTCAGCTTTTAAAATGGTCATTCTGGCTGCTGTTTGGAGGATGAATTGGAAGGAATTGAGAGAGGATATGGCCAAAGTGAGGGACACAGTGAGTGAAATCTGGAAACTACAATTGTGAAATATCTGCCAATTCATAGAACTGGCAGAAAGCCCAACTCTTGGATAATTTTATAGCTATTTTCATTTTGAACCTGCCAGTGACTATAGTTCAGAGGTCATATGAATAAAGTAGTAATAACGTCAAGACAGAAATTTTTAAATGACTAGGGTTTGCCCCAGACGATGAAATAATAACACTGTGTATGAATCAAGGGTAAATCCTTGGTTTATGGTTTGAGATATTAGGTGAATGTCTGATGTGACTGTCTACGCTGTCTCCTTTATTTCTCTTTGAGAGTGACTTATCCAATGAGAAGAAGCCATCTTGGTTATGCTTTTTCTTCAGTTGGTCAAGTTCCTAACTCAGTCCATATATTTAATAGATTTCTTTTGTCTTCTACTATATTATATGTGTTCTATGCCTTTGAGTCAGCTCTCACCCTTGGCAGCCCTATTAATGAGTGATGCCCACTATGTCCCATCCTCCACAGCCCTGCTCAGCTCCTATAGATTCATGCCTGTGGCTTCTTATTCCTTTTTTAAAAATATATTTTTATTTATTTCAGAGAGGAAGGAAGAAGGAGAGAGAAATAGAAACATCAATGATGAGAGGGAATCATTGGTCGACTGTCTCCTGCATGCCCCCCCTCCCCCCCCAGTAGGGATTGAGCCCGAAACCCAGGCATGTGCCCTTGACTGGAATGAAACCTGGGACTCTTCAGTCCACAGGCTGATGCTCTATCCACTGAACAAAACCAGCCAGGGCATGCCTGTGGCTTCTTTATGGAGTTAACCCATCTCATATTTGGTTTTCCTCTTTTCCTACTGCCTTCTATTTTTCCCATAATCATTGTCTTTTTGAAGATAATATACTTTTTTTATGCTTGTATTTTTTTTAAATTCCTGTAAACATCAAATTAGGGCAGCTGCAGGAAATACCAAATTTAGGTACTTAAATTTGAAAGATATCCTTCAAAATTCTCTTGTAGTTTGTAGCTCACTTTAACTCAAGTTTATGAAAAACATATTGAGACATTTCAGAAGTAGCATTTTAAACATTGGCTATTGTTTATGATGATGGGAGAGTCAGAGGCAATCCAAGTATCCATGGCTGGAGATTGGGAAGGCAAAATGTGTTGGGTACGAAGGTTAGAACGAAAAACTAGATGTCCACACAGCAAGAGCTATGTTTAGTACACAGTTATTTCAATGGGGAAGATGAGGTTCAGGCTAGAGAATTTTTCACAATAAAATTGAATTTTCCTATAAGATTTAATATTGTATTCTTTCCTTCTTCCCTCTTTCTGTTCCCTCACTCATCCAATATTTTTTGAGTCTCCACCACTGTGCTAGACCCAAGCTACTATAAAGAACAGCATAGATATTGTTCCTCTCCAAGTGGAGTAGGGAGACAAACAATAACAAATAATCACATAAATAAAGATATGGGTACAAACTATGATGAATTCCTTGAAGTAAATATAAACATTGCTAAATTAAAAAGAGGTATACCAGGGTAGGCCTCTTTGACAAAGTGACATTTGAGACCTAAAGGATGGTATATCCCCAGGAGTAGTTGGGAGAAGAGCATTTCAGTTCACAGAAATATCATGGACAACAGATCCAAAGAGGAAAAGGGCCCAGCATCTATGAAAAAATGAAGGGAGGTGGTATAGGTATGAAAGAAAAAAAGGGACAAAGCCAGTTTATAGGAGAGCTAGTTGTGAATAAGACGTGAAAGAGTGGAGGTAACATATGTCACTTCAACATGCTTGTGTAACCCAGAAGCCGGAAGAGATAACATCCAAGGATGAACCTTGATCAGAGGTCAATGGGAACTGATCAATAAATGCTTTCCTCTTTTATCCCTTGGGTGGATGGTTTTGGGACACATTTCATAAGTCTACACAGATGAACCCACGGGACTGAACACAAGGTACCTTTAAAGGTGGTAAAAGAAAATATATTAGTACATCTGTGCATTGGTTTTACGTCTTTCTCTGTTTTGTCCCTCTTTCCCCCATCCTGGAATCACTTTTAGATTTATCATCTACCTGTATGCAAGCTTTTGACTCATACATATCAGAGCATGATGATGGGAAGGATCCAATAGCAAAGAAAAAGATGAGGTGTATAAGAGTGAATGGGTAACTTAGAGCAGGGCCTTTGAAAAGGCGAGAGGAGATGGGACCCAGAATCCTACAGAGAGACCGCCTGGATGTTAAAAAGAAGGAAGGATATTTCCTTGGTTCTGAGACAGGAGAGCAAGTGAATATGAATTGGGGTCAGGTCTGCTTGTAGTTTGGGGATTGTACAGATGAGAGAGTTCCTGTATTAGTCAGGTTTAACCAGAGAAGCAGATTCAATAGAGAAAGGAGGGGAAAGAGAGATTAATTGATTGATTGCAAGGAATTCACTGGTGTGATAGTGGGGCAACTCCAAAATCCAAAGGCCAGGCCGTGAGGAAAGGCAGGCTGGAACTTCAGGTATGGAATGCAACACCCACAGGCAGAATGTCTTCTGAATCAGGGAAGCTGCAGTTCTCTTAGGTCTCCTCACTGATTGAATCAGGCCCACTCAGACTACCTAGGACAGCGGTTCTCAACCTGTGGGTTGCCACCCCTTTGGGGGTTGAACGACTCTTTCATAGGGGTCGCCTAAGGCCATCGGGCACCACATATATAATTACATATTGTTTTTGTGATTAATCACTATGCTTTAATTATGTTCAATTTGTAACAATGAAATTGGGGGTCACCACAACATGAGGAACTATATTAAAGGGTCATGGCATTAGGAAGGTTGAGAACCACTGATCTAGGATAATCTTCCTTACTAAAGGTCAACTGATTATGGGCTTTAATCATTGCTAAATACCTTCACAACAACACCTAGATTAGTGCTCAATTGAATAGCTAAGGGCTATGGCCTCTCAAGTGGCACATCAAAAGACCACCATACTACCTGTTTTTACCTCTAGATCTGTGCTAATAGAAAGCTTTGCAGGGATGGAAATGATTTATATCTGCATTGTCTAATACAAAAGCCACCAGCCACATATGGCAATTAACCATGGTGTCTAGTGCAATAGAGGAATTGAACTGAGTTTTATTTAGTTTTAATTAATTTACATTTATGTAGCCATAAGTGCCCAGTGGCTACTATATTGGCATGTAGAGTATAGGGCATGTAGCGTATAAAGCAAAGTTGAGGATATTATTGCTAGCGAACAGTAATAAATCGGTAGATTAAAAATGGCAAAAAAAGCATAGCAAGTTCTCATTTGCCCTTCAATCTAATAGTAGAAATTTCTCAGTCCACCTATTATCTCTGATACTGTCCTTGCAGTTTGCTCAAATCACAGTTTGCAAATACTAACAGTAAACATGAGATCATAATTCTGGCTGAGCAGCCCATCACTCAAAGGAGGGGTGCATTTCAGCATGGAGCAAGCAAAGGCCTTGCTTCCTGTGTGCACAGAGCCTCTTTCGGATGGCAAATTGCATTATAAAAAACAGCAGTCCATGTACCACATCATGTTCCCTGATTAATGGATTGCATTATATCTTATCAGCATAATAGAAACACTTTGTAGGAAAAATGTCCTTTCTATATAACAAAGGTAAACTAGTGACTTCTTAAAAATAGAAAGTGTGCAGGCCACCTTCCCCAAACACAATGTAATAAAACTTGAACTTAGCAATAAAAATAAAAGTATATCTAGAAACATAAAACATTATTCTAAATAAGTTCTTGGACCAAAAAGAAGTCAAAACTAAAATTAATATTTATTTAAAAAACTGATAGTGAGACTAGTGTATATTAAAACACAGGGGTACCGTCAAAGCTGCATTTAAATACTTTTCTTAGCTTTAAAAATACCTTCTTAGAAAACAAGAAAAAAACCATAATTACATATTTGATTTCTAGAAGCTAGAAAAAGACATAAAAAATAACCCAAAGGGCCCAGGCTGGTGGTGTTCCAATGCAAAGCATTGGCCCATGCACTGAAGGGTCACGGGTTCAATTCTCAGTCAAGGGCATGAACCTGGTGCAGGTTCAATCCCTGGCCCCTGCAGGGCACATGTGGGAGGAAACCAATTGATGTATGTCTCTCACATATCTCCCTCTCTGTCCCTCTTTCTCACTCTCTCTCTCCTTTCTCTCCTCCTCCCTTCCTCCCACTCTCTCTAAAAATCAATGGAAAAAAAATCCTTGGGTTCAGGATAAACAAACAAAAAATAAACCAAAGAAAACAGAACAAAATAAAGACAAAAATACAACAAAAATGTTGACTTGATAAACAAAACTAGCATTTATTCTTTTAAATATACATATTTCTGGACATTTTTATATTAAAACTAGAAGCCCCCAGGGGCGATTGGGGCCGGCAACCACCACTCGCACCCGCTGACTGCGCCTAGCGATCGGGGCCAGTGCCAGGCACCAGCAGCATGTGCAAGCACCGGGCAGGACCACTGCGTGCGGGAGCAAAGAATTTTCAGTTATCACCAGAGGCTCGCCCTGATGACTGCAACTGGCGCCCCGCCTTGGTCTGGCACCCCGGCTCGCCTACTCCACCATCCCGCACCGCCTGACGCCCACCATGTTCTGTGCTCTGCCACCTGCTGCTGAAGCCCGCCATGTTCTGCGCGTGCCCCTGGTGGTCAGCACACATCATAGTGACCGGTTGTTCTGTCATTCGGTCTATTTGCATGTTAGCCTTTTATTATATAGGCTACGAAGAGAAAATACAAATAAACAGTTTTTGTAATGAGAAAGAGTAAGTAAAAAGATTTGGAAATATTTCATACAGTAGAAAACTGTAACTATTAAGTGGAAAAAGGTAAATCTATATGCATGACATTAAAAAATTGTTCACCACATACTGACAAGTGAACAAGGCAAGTTACAAAATTGGATGCACATATGACCTCATTTAATATATATATAT
>NW_006383016.1:5320337-5331603 GCF_000327345.1 Myotis davidii
ACATATATATATATATTTAAATCGAGAATAGTTTAGGGACGGAATTGAATTAGGGACTCAATTTATCTTTGCATTCTACTTTATCTACTTCTTTATTGTTTATGTATTTATTTTCTTCACAGTGGTCATGAATTACTTTTAATAAGTACATGGATGATACTTTTAAAACCACTAAATATGTTTAACATAGTAATAGTTCCCAAGAGACTGCTGGTTGAAATGAACATCATTTCATTTAGGGGGTGTCCAAAGCAAGTCTGCTGTAACAATTTCCCTTCTGCCCTGTACTACTCATCACCCACACTTCAGTGACATCTGCTTTGTCATGTGTGCCTGGCATATTTTGTGGTCATGAACTAATGCACCTTCATAATGGAACATGTTGATACCAGGAATGAAAATTGTGATGCATTTTGGATGCTGTGAAGTTGAGATATGCAAGGGTCGCGGGCAGACCTTTTGGTGTCTGTGAGGGAGGGACTAAGGGTGTGGTCACCTTCCTCCAACAGAGCACAGGCATGGCGGGAGGTGGGTGTTCAGCTTCAGAGCTACTCCTCTGCAAAGCGTCTTGGCCAGTTAGCCTGGCTTTGGTACCCAGACCTGTTTTAAATTATAACTTAGTTGCATGTTTTTATTTTCCTCTGTGCTAATTTCAAGTCTGTCTCTTGCTTCTGGCATATCCATTATATTTATTATACTTCTGTTGAAAATTTTTACAGATGTGCTGACAATGACCTTTAATTCTTCCTGGCTGGTAGTGACAACTTTTGAAGCTACCAGCAAGCTGTTCCTCCACACTTGGGACTAAATATTATTATTTCCTTTATTGCTCACTGACTGGCGGACAGACTTACAGAATTTTGAGTTTACAAGGGACCATTAAGATTAAGTCATTAAGCAAAGCTAATGGAGGCCAGATCTCACCTTCCATCCTTTGGGGCTTCCTTCCTCAACAGTGCATTCAGACTTCAGTGTGAATCGCAGTCCTGTGGAATTTGTTAAACACAGATCGCTTGGCCCAACCAGAGTTTCTGACTCAGTAGGTCTGGGGTTTTGCATTTCTAATAATTTCCCAGGTGCGGGTGCGGCTGCGGCTGCTGTGCTAGAGAACCACAGCTTTAGAGTAGCACTATGCAACAGAAATTAAAAGCCAGCCACATATGTAATTTAAGAATTTTCTAGAATCCATATTAAGAAAGTAAAAACAAATTGGTGAAATCAAGTTTAACCATGTGTTACTTGACCTAATAGATCTAAAATATTATCATTTCAACATGTAATCAATATTACAAAAGTTATCAATGACTTAGTTTACATTCTTTTGAGGGGAGCAAGTCCTTGAAATCTGACGAGTGTTGTGTACTCACAGCACATCCCATTGGAACCAGCACGTTTCAAGGGCTCAGTAGCTCTGTGTTGGACAGTGCAGTTCCTAATGCGTCTTACCCATGTTTATGCCCCAATACACCTGAGGGATATAATACATTTCCAGTGATAATAGTGACTCATTAAGGCTACATTTCCTGGAAAATATATGTGCAGCCCCTCATCCACTTGAATTAGGGGCTGATGGAGCTCTCACAAGAAGCTGGAACTGGTACAACATACTTGACCCAGTGAGAATGCTATAGTTTTGGTAGGAAGGTCAATTACAAGTACAGCACAATTTTCTGCCCACGTTTACCTAACATGTGAATCCTGTGGATCCTTAGGAGACACTGGGCAGGGTGGTGGTGGTGGGGGTGGGGGGCAGCAGAAAGAACTGCTTTACAGTGCCTCAAGACAAGTAGGGCATCACCGAGTTCTTCTGGGACCTCTCTAATTGGGAGGACTCCAGAGAAGTTGTATATTCCTCCAACAGTGTACACAGAGCACTGTGCAACTTTGACATGGCAGAGGCTCCAGTACCTTAGCTGTGGCAGGAGCAGCATGCCCAGCAGATGCTTGGGGACAGATGGCAGATCAATAGATGACCAGAAAGAAGTGTCCTTTTCAGTAAGTACATGTGAGGCAATCGGAGAACTTCTGGAAAATGTGTACAGTAGAACTTAAAAGGGGGCTTAGGTTTATATAAGCATGTGGAACTGAGCCAGTGGTACCTGGCTTATTATTGTTAGGGTGGCCCCATTATGTGAATACGTTTTACAGGGGTTCAGAGGAAAGATTAGCTAGAGATAGCAGGGAAGGCTACATACTAGTAGACCAGGCCAAGCTTGAGCAAGGGGCTTGGTGGTTTTGATGTGTAATGACAAAGAAATTGGGCAAGGGGACTTCAGGAAGAGGAGACAGCTTGATAAAAGGCCTAGATGGGCAAGAGGCTTTTTGGCAGATGCTGTGTGCCTGAAGGAACATAGGAAGTGCTAAGGTTGCAAAAGATGAGCAGGACCAGGACATGTTGAGCCTAGAATATTGGGCTTAGAGCTTTGGACTTTATCTCATGGGAAATGGGGAACCCTTGAAAATGTTTAAGCAGAGCAATGTCATGATTAGATTGTTGTAGTGAAAATAATTTGACAGCTGCAGGTGGAATAAAATATTTTGAGAAGAGACTAGAAGCCAAGAAGACTAGACTTGTCCACAGGAAGAGTAAAAAAACTACCTGGACATGAAGCTGGTGTTGGAGGTGGAGGTAGGAATGGAACCGATAAACATTTTACATGGGATGAGTATAGGGTCGGAATGAAGAGGGGAAAGAGAAAGGTTGAAAGACAGATGTTAAAAAAGGACTAGAGATCAGAGAAAAAGGAAGGAAAAGAGCAAAAGATTGGGAGGAAAAGGGGACAGAAATTGACAGAGCACAGAGGAGAGGGAAGGAAGGCACAGGTGATACCAAGATTTCGAAGCCAACAGTCAGTGCAATGGTGACACTTTTAATAGAAACAGACAAGCACTAAGAAACATCTCCCCAAAGGGTTAACTCAGTTTAGTTAATCCAGGTCTTGTAATAGTCACTTTATTAGAATCATGCATTGGAACTGAAGGCCAATGGTTAAGTTTGTTCTGACCATGGCCCTTCTCTGGTAGTTATTAGGAGAACTGTGGGCAACAGAACAAGTGTCCTTTATAAGACAGTCCCAAAATAAAATGCTAAAATATCTCTGTTACTAGGAGACATATTCCAGTCTTCTGCTTAGAGAAGAAGGGATGCCTAATCCCTAATCAGGTCAGCTAATGTTCAGAAATTATTTTTAATTCTATTCAAGGCAGATTTTGCTCAGTTTTAGAGTATTCTTGGAGAGACTATCTAACTTCCCTCTGATTCCTTCTCAAGCCCTACCCAGGGCAGCAACATCCATCTTTTGTTGCTGACAGCCATTCTCAGTGGGTCTCTACCTACTGCCTGGCACCACGGGATGTGTCACAGATGCAACTGTGGAAGCCACTGGTCTGTTTGTTTGCCTCTCTCCGCCATATTACAGCAGCCCTCCCCCAGTGACAGATTTGAACCTAGACTTAGAGAAATGGCTAAAAATAGCAAAATTCACCTGCAGGGAAAAACCCAAGTCCTTCCTTCATAAGGAAGAAAAAGGAGGAAAAGTACCCTATGGTAAGGGTAAGGACATGCCATCTGTGCACCATTGTGTCTAAGGATCACATTTGACTACTTCATAATTATTTTTTGACATCCTTTGTAGAAGGGAGACATTAAGGCATTTAAAAAAAACTCATATAAAAGCCTGGCATTTGTTTGCTAAGAAATTTACCCCTTTTGTTTCCCCTGGAAGAAATCTAACAGTCTGGACTGTTGATAAACATTCCCCTTTGGCGTCCCTACTCCTCTTAAAGCCAAAATGAGGTAACTGAAATTTTCTAAGCAAATATGTAATTACCCTACTTTGCATATTATTTGCATAAATGGGAATGCAGATATTTTCTTTCTTCTGTGGGAGAAACCCAACCATAAAACCTTGGATTTCATCTTGTATCCAATTTCCTGTCTTAAATACAGTGCTAAGAGAATTTTCCCAGACATATTACATATTCTGACCACCCCCCATCTTCCAGCTTTCCATTAACAACAAAATTAAATTACACCCTCATCCTGCACAATAGCAGGAAATTCATTCTCTTCTAGAATATTCCATAGAACTCCAGAGAGTGATTTCTAACTACCCAGTAACTGCTTCTGAAGCGTTTTGCTTTTCTCTTTTGGCTTTGCTCCAAGAATACAATTCCTCTTTTATTCCTTAAAACATTGCTAACACAACCTAAACGGCAGTGGTTAATCTGTTTCCTAAAGATGAAGATAACAAAGAGAACTACAAAGCACAAAAGAAACACGTAAAGCTCTTAAATATCGTGGACCTCTGAGGCAATTCCACTTTACACTGAGTCCTTTCTTCTCCTTTTCTCCCTGGATTCTGGTTAGTTGCTGGGGCCATTGTTTCACTCACACCTTTCACTCACCCCCAGTTCCCAGGAAAATCCATAAATTAAAGTAAGCTAACAATAAAAAAAAACAACCCCACACTTCTTTTCCCTAGAAACCCAACCCGCAAGTCTCTGTTTAAGGATGACTCCTTTATATTTTGAGATAAAGTTCACCTCTTTTTCTAACAATATTCCCCATTTTGAATTAGCCTAAGCCTTATCTTAGATGAACAAAAATTCTTTTAAAACCTTCCTAACAAAAATAGGTCATTTCCTCTAAAGATTATTCAACCTCTCCCACCTAGCAATAGCAGCAATCTATAGACACATTTTTCTTCCTAGAACAAAATTATTCTGAAATATTTACTTCTCTACTGCCTTCACTGTCCTTAATTATTTTCAGTGGAATGGTTGACAAGGGAATAATGCCTATTGCCAGGATTAGAGAATCTGTGAAGGTGAAAAGGGCCAACAAAAAAAAAATCATTATAAATATTATTCAAACCCTTTAAATCATATAAAGGAAGATAGTGTAATGGAAAAACTACATGCTTGGGACTCAGCAGATGACAGACCTGCATTCAAATCCAAGTCTAGTAACTATTCACTCTGTGTTCTTGGGCAAGTTATTCCATAAGAAAGGAATAAACTCACCTATATGCCACAGGTTGTTATGAAAATTGAGAAAACATATATAAATTGGTGTCTAGTCAGGGGCTCTAGAAATATTCTTGCCTCCCCCACCTCAAACTAGTAAACTGCTCTTGTGACCCAATACAAACTGGTGCCTTAAAGACCTTAGATTGACCAACTGAATAAGAAAATGTTCCATTAGGCAGGTTAGAAACCAACCCACTGAATCTTTCCTTTATTCTCCTATCTTGTTCCTTTCAGCATCTTTCCCACCCTGCCTCGGTTCTTTCTACTCCCCACTGCCACATACTCCTTGCTGTGTAATGGGAAATTGTCCATTAGACGGAGCCAAAATATATTAGCACTTATTGCTGTTGTTGAATAACATTTTATGTTTCCTTTTTTAAAAATCTAAGTCAAATTTTTAAAGTTGTCTTACTAAGAAGCAGAATAGATGAACTGATTTTAAGTGTGTTTATTTCCATTGATTTGGGGAGGTGGGGACGGAGGGTTCTCTGTAACAAAGAGAACACTTGCCTTAAACCACTCCGCTTCTTATTTTGTTTTATCATTATTTACTCAATAGTCATACACCTGTAGATTTCATAGAATAAACAAACAAACTCTGCAATTATCCACCCTGGTGTGGAAAACCTAGGAGTAACCTTGACCTCTCTCCTTTCTTCCTACCCCACAGCAATCTGTCAGTAAGGCTCCACCTCCAAAATAAATTCTGTGTCCACCCACCTTCCTCCATGTCCTGGGCCACTCCTGTAGCTTCCTGGACTTCCCAAAAAGCCTCTAAGGATTGCTCTGTTCCTCCACATCCCCTCCCCACAAGGTCTCTACAACAATCAGAATATGGTTGCTAGATCAAGCAAATAAAAATACTGGATATCCAGTTAAATTTTAATTTCAATTTAGAGGGCCAGTAGTAAATAGTTTAGGTTTTGCAGCCAAGTTGGTCACTATCTCAGTCTCAGCTCTGCCTTTGTAACACGAAGGCAACCACAGGTAATATAGAAATGAATGCACATGGCAATTACCTTAGGGCACATCTTGCTAACAAATGCACAAAATAAATCAAGGTAAAACATAGATGCTCATAGACAGTTCAAAGTTTTGACTGCTTGATGCTGAGATGCTGAGTGTAGTTCATGGAAAAGAAGCTGCTGCACAAACCAAAGGCTGGCCAACGGCAGCCCGGGTGCTGCTGTCTGTCCTTGTATAGCCCATGAGGTAGCCATGGTTATTACATTTTTAAATGTTGAAATATAAATCAAGAGAGCTGTTAGCTCAGTGCTGTTTCTTTCTCTCTCTCTCTCTCTCTCTCTCTCTCTCTCTCTCTCTCTCTCTCTCTTTCTCTCTCTCTTCAACCTGATTCTCTGTTATATAGTTTTCCTCCTAACTGCACACGTGCCTCCCACCCCTGTCCTTCCCACCACCTCCCACACACCTGGGCTCTGTGAAGCTGCTGCTTGGCAGAGACAAGCCCACCTGAATTTTAACCAATGGCTTATCCCCTCCCTCCCTCTCTTGGCCTGATGGTTAACCTGGCTCTCAGTCTTCTGCTGTTCTTCCCCAGGCAGTCCTCTCTTCTTCCTTCTCTTCAGCAGGGGAGGGGCTTGGGTAGGATTTCCTCACTCTCCAAGGCCATTTCGAGGCTGTCAAAACACTGGTGTCTTCCTTTCCATTGCATCTTTTGCACTTCACATCATCTATCCACGCTGTCTTTTTCTTTTTCTTTTTTTCCACACTGTCTTTTTCAAACCAATGATACCAGAGTCTGCTCCTGGTCACCTTCAAACATCTTCAGGGTGTGTGTTCTTCTCCCCATGCAGGCCACCTCATTCTCCTCCATCACTCACAGCCTCTTCCTTTCCCTCCATGATGCCTCAGGCCTCCACCTTTATATTCCATAGCAGAGAAGCAGCATCCTGACATCCTGGGCCTCCTTCTTTGCAATCCCTTGGGACTCCCCCACTTCTGAAGTCCACACCTCGGGCTTCTCCCTCTCTGATGACATCCCTCAGCTGTCTGCTCTTCTCTGTGCTCAAGTCCATGCTCCTCACTCTGATTGCCACAGAGAACTTGCTCAGTGCCTTCTGCCTAACCTCCCATTGAGGTTGCCACACCCAGGCCTAGCCCCAGATCTCCCACCATGCCACTTCTTCATCACCACCCCTTCTGCCTTGTATTGGTGGAAGCTACAGACTAGGACTATTCTGAGGTCCTGCTGTCTGATTCCAACCTGTAATATGCTATGGCTTACCCATCTTTTATTTTTCTTTTCTGATATCCCCAAGGCATCACCCGAATAGTGATTTCATCCCTGCTTTCTCCTTTTACTCTAGTGAAGTGGTTCTCAAACTTGACAATCACTGGAGGGGGGCATTTAAAAGTCCTGATGCCTACGTTGTACTCCCTACCAATTAAAACAGAATATTTGGGGGTAGGAACCAGATATCAGTATTTTTAAAATATATTTTATTGATTTTTTACAGAGAGGAAGGGAGAAAGAGAGAGAGTTAGAAACATCAATGAGAGAGAAACATTGCTCAGCTGCCTCCTGCACACCTCCCACTGGGGATGTGCCTGCAACCAAGGTACATGCCCTTGACTGGAATCGAACTTGGGACCTTTCAGTCCGAAGGTCAATGCTCTATCCACTGAGCCAAATCAGTTAGGGCCAGATATCAGTATTTTTTTTTAAAAAAAGATGTTCAGGTGATTCCAATGTTCAGCAAAGTTTGGAACCACTGCTGCAGTGTTTCTGGTTCATGCTCACTTTTAAGGAGACCCTTAATGTCGAGCATCAAGTCTACATATATCAACAGAGCTTAAACATCATGAGTGAGTCTAAGACAGGAGTGGGCAAACTTTTTGACTCGAGGGCCACAATGGGTTTTTAAACTGAACCGGAGGGCTGGAACAAAAGCATAGATGGAGTGTTTGTGTGAACTAATATAAATTCAAAGTAAACATCATTACATAAAAGGGTATGGTCTTTGTAAACATCATTACATAAAAGGGTACAGTCTTTTTTTTTTTTAGTTTTAGTCATTTCAAACGGGCCGGATCTGGCCCGCGGGCCGTAGTTTGCCCACGGCTGGTCTAAGACCATCTCTGTCATGACAGCTATTCTTTTCAGGAAATTATTATCTAGGAAGAAAAGGCTGTAAGCCAACAAATAACTATCCTATTTACTTCTACCTGGGCAAATAGTTTGCTCATCTGGGCAAACAATAGCATATTTACCCTGGCAAATAATTCCCTTGTCAAACAACTGTTTACTTATCTGAGAGTTGACCTTCACCTTGCTAGGTCCATCTGTAGTAAACTATCATCATGTCATGAATCTTTCTCAGTCCCAATCAGATCTCCCTTTAAAAGACCTACCTTAAACCATGTGAACCCAGATCCCCACACTTTGTAAATAGTCTTCCCTTAGCTTTGCTTGACTAACAATTTTTTTCTGTGGTCTTCTACAGAGTTTTCTTTTGAGGATATAGCTTCATTGGCCGTCTAACTGCACCCTCATCTTATTCTTTAGTCTAGGAGGAAGAGGTTTCTGACCTCAGACATATGAATCCCATTCATTCCTATAAATTCTGATATGCCCCCCCCCCCACGAGTCATTCTCTCCTTTGGAACCTTTCTGTCTAGGAAAACTACTCCTGTGTTTTCCTTTAACCATAATAATTTCCTTTAACCTTCATAATTCTTCAGACATCGGGTGTGTGGTTCTTCCGCACACCAGGAAATTCTCTGCAACATCATCTGGGTTTCCTATAATTCAATTCAATTCTGACACTGTCTACCCAGAGTTAGCCTCAGATCCCACAAGTTAAGGGCTCAATCCCACAAGACTGCCCCCCCTTCTGGCATCAATTATAAGTCTCAGGTTGTCACCACTATTTCTGACCCACTGGAAGGTCACACCATTCTCTCGCCCTTCCGTGTATTCACAAACCAGGAAGCTCTCTGAATCCATTACTTTGGGGCTTTTTATGGAGCTTTGTGACATAGGCATGATCCGTCATTAACTCAGTCTCCGGTCCCTCTCCCCATTCTGGAGGATTGGGATGGGGCGGAAAGGTCCAGGCTTCTAATCATGGCTTGCTCTTTCTGGTGACCAGTCCCCATCCTGAAGCTATCCAGCAGCCCACCAAGGGTCACCCCATTAGGACAAAAGACACTCCAAGGGGTTTTGGAAATTACAAGGGATTTAGGAATTCTGTGTCAGGACCTAGGCAAAGACCAAACATTAGAATAAGAGATGGTCCTAGTATTCTCATCATTTAGGAAATTGCAAGGATTTCAGGAGCTCTGTGCCAGGAACTGGGGAGATATATATGTAATTCCACACCCTATCTTCTGATTCTTTCCCTCCCTTCATCAGGTATGCTGACATTTGCCCAAATTGAAAAGATCTTCATTTGATCACATTGCCTCTTATTGCAGGTTGACAAGACTTTCCTGTCCACATTCTTAAATATGCAAACTGCCACCTCTGTGTCACCTCTCTGGGCAGCAGCGTCCCCCCTAGCTTTCTTCTTTGACTCACCACACAGATGAACCTTTTCTCTCACATCTTACTGATGACCTCTTTATTGCCACATCTAATGGTCTTTCATCAGAGTTTCTTTTGATGACGCCACTGGATATGACACAGTTTCCTCATTCTCTCTCTCCCTCTCACTTACTTTCTGTCTCTCCCTTCTTCGAGTTCCTCTTCCTCATCACACTTGCCAACTGTGAGTGTCCTCCAATACTCCAGCCTACTCACACACCCTCCCGGAGGCATCCAGTCTCATGGTCTCATCTCTGAAGACAGTTCTACATCAGGAACTCAAACCTAGGGTAGAGCAGGTGCTTTACAGACAAACAACCCGAACTAATCAAATAAACACATTGTTTCCAGGGAATATCTCATAGGAGCAGCTGGAATTGCTGGCAGAATCTGCATCTGGATGTGAGCAAGGATGTGTTCCCAAAAGAGAATCTAGAGCAGAGATGGTCCCAGTGGCTCTGCTGCACCTTGGAGACGCCTTGCTCCAGTCCCATGACTGTCCATGCATCCCAGCAGAATTGCCTACAGGAAACCAGCCCGAAGTCTCTGGCCAACCCTCAACATGATTGGAATGGGTTCACACAAGACAAATGGAAATGCCCTCTCAAGAGTTAGGTCTCAGAGTGGCAAGCCCTCACTCTCCCCCTCCCCAGTGCTACCCCAGGAAACGTGAGGGATCTTTCTGCTGCAGTGGGGACGACAGGGAGACCAGGTAGTCCTGTCATAGGACGTGAATTAAAGGTAGAAGTGACATTCCTCAGAGGGCATGTCCACAAGTTATCTCTGAAAAAGCTTTGGGGATATTCAGAACTGCCCGTGGGCAAATGTATTATGTTTTATCTACCTATTCGGTAATCACTGTCTAGCCAATCTGTTTAAGGCAACATTCTAGCAGGGGTTGTACTACTGGTCCTACGTGCTGGCGATACACATGTCAATTCAAGTTGTCCCCTGCCTCTAAAGAGCTCACACTCTGGTCCCCAGGCAATCACATTTTAAATGAATATGATAAGCGTTCCACAGGCTTTAGGAAAGATGGGGACAAAGTTGTCATATCTGTAATAGTGTTTAAGGTTTCCCAAAGTATTTTCACATTCATTACTTCATTAAATAACAGTCCAATAAGATGAGCAGAGAAAATAGTGTTGGCTCCACTTTACAGAGGAGGACATTGAGGCATCAGAGCTCATAAGCAGAATCATGTGCCTCACATCTGGCTAAGAGCTGGGACAGGAACCCAGGTGGCCAGATCATTTCCCACTTTCCTTGCCACTTCCTGCTGGCTTCCTACCTCAGTTTCCTTGTTTGTGTAAGGAAGGCGCTAGGCTAGAGATCTTTCTTCTATACTTCCTTTAACTATGAGATTCTCTGACTC
This sequence comes from Myotis davidii, assembly GCF_000327345.1. Taxonomy (NCBI): domain Eukaryota; kingdom Metazoa; phylum Chordata; class Mammalia; order Chiroptera; family Vespertilionidae; genus Myotis; species Myotis davidii. The sequence continues at coordinate 5,331,290 of NW_006383016.1, forward strand.
TAGAACAGGTGCTGCCCCCAGGGAGTTCCCAGTCCAGGAGGGACAGATAGACCAAAAAACTAGCGGCATTGCTCACCTGCCTTCCTCCTGGGGTTTCTGTGATGACTGCATTGTAGAATGCACTAATCCCGTGAAAGCACTTTGTGATCCAGTAAAACTGGATGCAATGATTTTAGCACTTTGCACGGACAATTTTTTTAAAAAATTCTTTATTGTTTAAAGTATTACATAAGTGTCCTTTTTCCCCCATTGACCTCTCCCCCCCTCCCGCCCCTACCCCCCAGCACATCCCTTCACCCCCCTACTGTCTCTGT
>NW_006383016.1:5331735-5332601 GCF_000327345.1 Myotis davidii
TTCCACGATTGAGTGAGATCATGTGATACTTATACTTTCTCCAACTGACTTATTTTGTTTAGCATAATGCTCTCCAGTTCCATCCATGCTGTTGCAAATGGTAAGACTTCCTTTTTACAGCAATGTAGTATTCCATTGTGTAGATGTACCACAGTTTTCTAATCCACTCATCAGCTGATGGGCACTTAGGCTGTTTCCAAATCTTAGCTATGGTAAATTGTGCTATGAGCATAGGGGTGCATATATCCTTCCTGATTGGTGTTTCTGTTTTCTTGGGATATATTCCTAGAAGTGGGATCACTGGGTCAAATGGGAGTTCCATTTTTAATTTTCTGAGGAAATGCCTTACTGTTTCCAGCACGGACAATTTTTAGCAGGTATTTTTTCCAGGTTCTCATTAGCTTCCCAAGTATCTGCTTCCCCACTGGAGATTGCATGTTATACCTTATACCTGCCATCACTAAGAACCATGTGCTCAACGCTGGACTGTTGAGGAAATAGTGAATAAGATGAGATGGGTTGATTCGAGAGAGGGCAGTGGCTGGATCCATGCTGCAAGGCAAACATTTTTGTTTCTCGCAGTACCTAGTTTCGTATGTTGGTGGAAGTTCAGTGACTATGAAAAGGGAGGGGGCAGATTTTAAGAGAAGGAGGGTGAAGAAGAAGAAAGGAGAAAGAGAGGAAGGCGATAGGATAGAGTCTCAAATGACGTCAAATGCTCCTATCCCGATGCAAGTGCCGGGACTTGATCTGCCTTGCGTGCTCGAATTTTTTCTAACCAGCGTGCCAGGTCTCCTGGGAGAGAATGTCTGGGAGATCTTCTGACAACATCATGTTCCAGGAAAAGCGGCCACAGCTCCCACGGC
>NW_006383016.1:5332621-5336531 GCF_000327345.1 Myotis davidii
CTGGAAGGCCGGAGCCTCGCTCTATGTTGTTTCAGGCTCCCTGGCCCAGGAAGCGTTATTGAATGGAAAAATGGCACATGCACGCCACACACAGCCCCGCCCCCAGCTCCCCGTGCTGTCTTGTAAATGCAGTTTGCGCCTGTTAGGAAATGTGGGACAGGAGCTGTGGGAAGCCCTGCCAAGGTGGCAGTGGAGACGCGTCAGTGGGCCTGGTGACAGGTGGTAGAGGTCAGGGACCTGGGGAATCACTTACAGTCAAGTAGGTTTCTTTCTCTTCCAGCCTTTGTCCTCTGATGGGAAGAAGGTAGTGGGAAGCCAAGCCACACCAAGGGGGCTTGGAGAAAGACGTCTTGAGCAATTTGCATGCAAGTTTCCTTTTTAAAATAACTACAGAGTAAGTTGATCTCCCTGGGGGCATTTGCTTATTTGGCTGCCTTATTAGGTTTTGTATGTGTGTGTTTTGTTTTTTAAAGCAAATCTCTTACAGCCACATCTCTCAGTCTCATGCACACTTGCTGGGGCTTGTCTTATTCACACAATACTGAAGGTCTGCCCAACAGCAGTTAGGAAGGAGCTGGCTCTGAATCTGGGAACAAGAGAGGCGCAAGGTCAAGGAGCCCGTGGGCTCATTTTGTGCACAGAGTGTCATGAAGAGCGCCAGCCATGATGGGAGAGAGCTTTGAGGGACCATATCTGCCTGCTCTTGGCCTGATTGTGCAGCTGAGTTGTGGAGTGTGGGAGATATCCCTGCTGCTTCCCACAAACATTCTTCTGCACGCCAGACAGTCCGAGAGGATTTTCTAAAGGAGCATAGCATGCTTTCTTTGCAGATTGATTTATTTGATTGAAGGCCAAAAGCTAATTTTATTGTAGAATGTAATTTTTGTAAGTAATGTGTATTACTTTTACAACTTGAAAGAAATTACATTTAATGTCTCTTTGTCCTTTTTTAAAATTTTCATTTCAATGGGCCAACACTGATATTTCAAAGATTAGCCTAGAACAGCGGTTCTCAACCTGTGGATCGCGACCCTTTGGGGGTCGAACCACCCTTTCACAGGGCTCGCCTAAGACCATCGGAAAACACATATATAATTACATATTGTTTTAGTGATTAATCACTATGCTTTAATTATGTTCAATTTGTAACAATGAAATTGGGGGTCACCACAACATGAGGTACTGTATTAAAGGGTCGCAGCATTAGGAAAGTTGAGAACCACTGGCCCAGAAGAATATAAGGAGGAGAAAAGCATGAAGAATGAAGACACTGCCAATACAGACCAGAAGTGGAAAGTAAGTACCGGATATTTCAAAAAGGTAGGCTAGCAGGAAATAGAGGACAGATAACGCAGATGCTGTGCGGTTTGGCATTGGAGAGGATTTCACAAAATGTGCCACTCGACATCGAAATGACTAATAATTCCTGGCATTAGGAAACTAGGCACTGATGATCTGTTTACACAAGTACAGTAAAAAGTGAAATAGGAAACTTTGACTGAGCCTCGTCCTGGCATATCTGCAGTTTTCACTGTTAAATTTGGAAAGACAGGAATTTTCACTACCACATGATCTTCAACAGGCAGTTTGAGTGGGAAGGGCTCAACTTGGCTGTTTGAAACTAACATTGTTTCCTGTGGAAGACCATTCTGTTGGAGGCAGATTGCAGGTTGGCCAATGGGTGCCTTAATGCAGTGGTTCTCAACCTTCTGGCCCTTTAAATACAGTTCCTCATCGTGAGACCCAACCATAAAATTATTTTCGTTGCTACTTCATAACTGTAAAGTTGCTACTGTTATGAATCATAATGTAAATATCCGATATACAGGATGGTCTTAGGCGACCCCTGTGAAAGGGTCGTTCGGCCACCAAAGGGGTTGCAACCCACAGGTTGAGAACTGTTGCCTTAATGTAAGGGAAATACAGGCTGGAGACAGTGCAAGTCTCTTGGAAGGTAGATCCCAGGAGGGGACCTGCACATTAACAGTTCCCTCAATGGCCCCTAGAGGGCATCCTGTGGGCTAGGGTTAGAGAGCAGGGCATGGGGGAGGGAGGGGAATGAAGAAAAGGTGGGTGTCCTCTGGCAGAAGGAATGGAGGTATCCTTTGCAGAAGTGTGAAGGGTAGGAGACAAAGGGTAAAGGGAGATTCCACAGTTGAGTGTCCTTACTAACTTACTGGTATGTTAGATAGCTGAGAGTGGGACTGCCCCTACTTGCTATTGGACACTGTGCCCATAATGGTGTCAACCTCTGAAGCGAGTTTGAAGTGTACAGGGGTTATGCTTCCTGACTCTGCAGTCAGGTGGATCCTGGTTTGAATCCCAATTCTACCAGTTGGTTACCTGCTGTGTGACTTTGGTCTAGTTACTAAAACGCATATGCTGTGTCTTTATGTCCTAGTTTGTAAAATCAAGATGATGTTATGAAACAAAAAGAGTCTGTCCACCTGGTGCTAATAGAGTCAAACACTAAACACTGAGAATTGCAGTGGAGAAACATTGGCTATTTTATAATAAATGGCACAACTCAAGAGAACAGGAAGCTAATATTCAAAAGCCTGGACTCTCCAATGGTGCGTAGATTACAGATTCTATAGGGCAAAATCACAAGACACTGGGTTAGGGGGTCTGGGGTCATGCTGGGAACTGATTGGTCAGAGGTGAGGTGAAGGTAATCATTTCTTCAGGACTTGAGGACGGTTCTGAGGTCTGCTCTGGCACCCACCTGGAAAGTAGCCAGGGGGTTGTTCCACTTAGGGCTCAGGAGCCGAAACATGACTTAGGTCAAGATATTATCATTAGCCTGCCAGAGGTCCGGACTGTGTGACCATTAGTCAGGTCCGGGCTGCTGTCTTCTGCTGCCTTGGGGGTTGCTGATTATCTTGGGGGAAAGGTCAGGTCTCTGATTGCTGGGCGGGGGGTGGGGGGAGGGGAAGAGAGAGGAGATTTCTAGAACTAGGATTTAAAGCTAAATGTAATCAAAATCATAGGGACCCTCGGTTTCAATGATGATGACAATGGTAGAGATTGTTGTGAGAATTAATGAGATAGTGCATGTAAAGTGCCGGGGTCCAACCCCAGCAGGTCCAGGCGTTCCCAAAGGTGTAGACAGAGTCGGCGAAGAAGGAATGACACGGAGACAGTGTTCAGTTGATCAGCAGCCTAGCCAGGATCTCTAGCCAAGTTCTGGTCTGGATCTCCAGAGAAGTTCTGCCGTTTATTGTCTTGTTACATCCGTATTTATACCAGTTGATTTTAATCCTGTCAATTTCTATTACAAAGGTTAGGGCGTTTCTTATCTCCATTCCAGGGAGTAAAGATTATGTAGCTTAAGCATGATTGTTTGTAGTTAAAGTGATTAACTACCCGCCTGGCACTTAGTTAAGGAGTTTCATCCCCTCCCTGACTTCAGGGAAAAATCCCTACCTGGGGAAACAACCTTTCTCGGAGAGATGACCTTGGTTAAAACACACAGTGCTAAGGGGAGCAAACATATTAAGAACAGTATGCTATATACGCCAGGTCCCTTGAAACATATGCTGTGCAGATGTTTCTTTCCTGCAGCGACTGTGTCAAGCAGTAAGGATGGACCGGCTTCCGGCAACAAAGCATGTAATACACAGAACATTCACTATATGTTAGATACTGTTATTTACAATTTTTCCCTGAGACACTTGAATAACTTTTACTCTTTGAAAAAGGAAAGGACAGATTAGAGTTTAGAGTGTTTGATTAGCTGACACTTATAAGAAGTATAGAGAGGCCTTCAACGGTGGTAGGGAAGTCCATCCACTTTCTTGTCTGAGCTAGTGACCCACATTTGTGAATCTTCACAGAAGATCCTACCAATTGAAAATCATATTAGGAACATGTTCCATAGGAACTTAGGAATTCTAGAGAAAATATATGT
>NW_006383016.1:5336567-5338904 GCF_000327345.1 Myotis davidii
GATTGAAAAGGGATGTTTATTATTATAGTGCTCTTCCCTTCAGTGTGACTGCTGTCTGGAGTTAATGGGATTGGAAAACAAACAAAGCAGAGCCAAAACAAGCCATGCCTAATAGTGAAGGGAAACGGCCTGCATATATGTAGTCATGTGTCCTGCTCTTCTGAAAGTTCCAGTTGCTACAAACATTCGTATTTGCCTTTATCATGTTGGCTTTGAAATGCTTTGAAAGGCCTGACCAGCCACAGTGGTTTGACTCTGACACAGGGTTTTTCCAGGGCTCCGGCGGTACCTGGGCAAAGCAGTCCTGGTTATGTGGCACTTTGTGTCATTTAGAGACCACTACTGAGAAAGGAGCCTCAAGCCACATGTGTGTGTCCCAGGATTTGGAGCACTTCCCTGTGGTGCTCTGACTTTGAGCTGGGAGACTTATGTAGGCTCTGTTGGTGGTTTCTGTGTTTATTGCAAACTAGGGGCCCGATGCACGAAATTCGTGCACTTGGTGTGTGTGTGGGGGGAGTGTCCCTCAGCCCAGCCTGCCCCCTCTCACATACTGGGAGCCCTCAGGTGTTGACCCCCATCACCCTCCAATCGCAGGATCGGCCCTTTGCCAGAGGCGGCGGGCACCTGCAGTGGCAGCGGGGGGAGCCGCGATCGCGCGGGCTCCGCCCCTGCCCCTGCAGGACGCCTCTGGCTGAGGCATCTGGCCCAGGCAGCGGGGACCCACAGCTGCAGTGGCCCCGCGATCGTGGGCTCCACTTTAGGCCCAGGCAAGGGACCCCTACCTCCTGGGACTGCCAGCTTCGACCATGCCCAGCTCCCATCGCTGGCTCCACCCCTACTTCGTGCTATCACTGGCCAGGGCGGCAAAAACTCCTGATTCTCCAATCATGGCTGGGGGGACCCAGGCCTGATGCCCAGGGCCACCTTTGCCCTGCCCCCCAGCTCTTAGCTCCCCCCTGGGTTTCTGATCACTGTCAGTGGCAGGGGGCTTCTTCCTGCTTTCCCTTTCGCCTCCCTGCATTGTGCCTACATATGCAAATTAACCGCCATCTTGTTGGCAGTTAACTGCCAATCTTAGTTGGCAGTTAACTGCCAATCTTAGTAGGCAGTTAATTTGCATATAGCCCTGATTAGCCAATGAAAAGGGTATTGGTTGTACGCCAATTACCATTTTTGTCTTTTATTAGATAGGATGATTCTATGTCAGTAATCTTAAAGTCCAAGCATTTACAGAGTAAGGAAACCAAGTCCAAGGGAACATGAATCCTTGCCCTGGATGGAGTTTGAGAGTTCTCTAGCTCTTCCTTTGGGTCTGTCCTGGTTTGCTGCATATCCTCAGGCACTGTGTGAATTCCCCAGGGGTGCCAAGATGATGGGCTTAGACTGGAGTGAGCCCAAGGCAGTGGCTGAGTCATGTAGAGACCAACGCTCTGGAGACAGGAGACCAGGAGTTCTGGGTCTGGCTGACTCACTTGCTAATGTAATCATATGACCACTGCCCTCTGTAGAACTCTCCCCATACTGCTTACTTTGAAAGTGATAACCTTCTCTGCCACCTCTCAGACACACCCTGATAAAATGGTACCTGCTAATTTCTTGGGATGTAAACCCCCTTAAGAGTACTCACATTTTGCCCTGGCTGGTTTGGCTCAGTGGATAGAGTGTTGGCCTGCTCTCTGAAGGGTCCTGGGTTTGATTCCCATCAGGGCACATGCACAGGTTGTGGGCTCAATCCCCACTAGGGGGTGTGCAGGAGGCAGCCAATCAATGATTCTCTCTCATCATTGATGTTTCTATCTCTCTCTCCCTCTCCCTTCTTCTCTGAAATAAATAAATATATATATTTATATACATGTTCCCTTGGACTTGGTTTCCTTACTCTAAATGCTTGGACTTTAAGATTACTGACATAGAATCATCCTATCTAATAAAAGACAAAAATGGTAATTGGCGTACGACCAATACCCTTTTCATTGGCTAATCAGGGCTATATGCAAATTAACTGCCTACTAAGATTGGCAGTTAACTGCCAACAAGATGGCGGTTAATTTGCATATGTAGGCGCAATGCAGGGAGGCGAAAGGGGAAGGACGGAAGAAGCCTCCTGCCACTGATGGTGATCAGTAACCCAGGCAGCAGGCAAGAGCCGGGTGGCAGGGCAAAGGTGGCTCTGGGGGCCGCCTTTGCCCTGCCCCCCAGCCCGTGATCGGAGAACCAAGGCTGCCTTTGCCAGCCTCCTGGCCAGTGATTGGAGAAGCCGGTGGGGGGCGGGCAGGGCAGAGGTGGTTGCCAGGAGCTGCCTCTTCCCCGCACCCGCCCCCCCCCCCCCACCAGTGC
>NW_006383016.1:5339118-5361032 GCF_000327345.1 Myotis davidii
CATGCCTGACTCCTCTGGCAGAGGCATCAGGCATGGGCAAGGGGCCGATCCTGCGATTGGAGGGTGATGGGGGTCAATGTCTGAGGGCTCCCAGTATGTGAGAGGGGGCAGGCTGGGCTGAGGGACACTCCCCCCACACACACACCAAGTGCACGAATTTCGTGCACCGGGCCCCTAGTTTGCAATAAACACAGAAACCACCAACAGAGCCTACATAAGTCTCTGTGTGTATATATACACACACACACACACACACACACACACACACACACACACTTTGCTCTGGCTGGTGTGGCTCAGTTGGTTGGAGCATTGTCCCAAACATCAGAAGGTGGCTGGTTCAATTCCCAGTCAGGGGACATACCTGGGTTACAGGTTCGATCCCTGGTCAGGGCATGTGCGGAAGCAACTGATGATGTTTCTCTTTATATCTCTCCCTTCCTCTCTCTAAAAGTCAAATAAATTAATAAAAAGAGAAAGAGTACTCACATTTTGCCCAGCCGAGGTACAGAAAGCAACCAATTGTGTTTCTCTCTCTCTCTAAGCAGGCCCTAAGGTGAGATTAAAAAAAAAAGAATGGTCACATTTTAAGAAGCAACTGGAGATCTAAACAGATCATTAGCCAAAGAAATAAATCTTTTATGGTAGAATGGCTATTGATGTGGGAAATACTTTTGAATACACAGTCCTGCCTGGTAGTTTTAAATGACTGCCATTCTGTTGTCTAATTGGACTGGATTTTCTCTTCTGTAATAGGGGAATAGAAGAGAAAACTTCTACACTTAACTTTGCTGACTCAGAAGAATCTATAATGACAAGAGGAGATAATAGGCATGAACTTTTAGTAGTGCTGACGCCAGGGCATTTTACTGTAATTTTTAATAGGCAGGAATGTGACATTAAGGGAAAGGCCTAAGTTTCTGAGTCAGGCAGACGCAGGTTCTGTCTACTCTGTATTAGTTGTGTGCCAAATTAGTGAGCTTCTGGTGTTTTAGCTATAAAATGAGGATGATGCCCCCACCTCCCAAGTTGATTGTGAGAATGAGGCATAGTGCAGGGTTCCTGGTTGACACCAACCGATGCTGGCTATCACCATTCCTCAGAGTACCATGGAAATGTGAGGGCACAGTATCCACAGAGGGCGGTTATGGCAGGTAATCTGGCTAGACTCAGGTTGATGAAAGGCTGAAGGACCTTGGAGGATCCAGGGGAGCTCTGGGTACCTCACAGAGTCCAGTCTAGACAACTGGGAGAGCTGTGTGCTCCATGTCACACCCAGAAGCTGTGGTTCTAGGCAGCCTCCTGGGCACCTTTGGCCATTACTCCCAGCGACCTTATCTGTTGGCATCCCTTAAAATGCCAGCTTTGAGTAGATGGAGCCTAGTCTGTCTTATTCCTGAATTTACAGGGCCTGGACAGAGTAGGGGATCTACCAACATTAACTAAATAGACCAGGGTCAGCCATCTTGACTTGCATGGGCTGCTGCACAATCTAGTCTGAACCTGAGCTCCAAGAAGTTAGGATTGGGAGAAGGATTTGGGGTTACATACTGAGAGCATCTATTACCTGCTGGAAGCCGGTCCATCCTTGTTGCTGCAGGGAAGAAACATCTGCACAGCATATGTCTCGGGGGACCTGGCTTATATGGCATACTGTTCTTGATGTGTTTGCTCCTCTTCTTGGCGCTATGTGTTTTAACCAAGGTTACCTCTCTGAGAAAGATTGTTTCCCCAGGTAGGGATTTTTCCCTGAAGTTAGGGAGGGAATAAAATCCCTTAACTAAGTGCCAGGTGGGTAGTTAATCACTTTAACTACAAACAATTACCCTTAAGCTGCATAATCTTTACTCCCGGAATGGAGATAAGAAACGCCCTAACCTTTGCAATAGAAATTGACAGGATTAAAATCAACTGGTATAAATACAGATGTAACAAGACAATAAAAGACAGAACCTGGCGACTGAACCTGGCTGAAGAACCTGGAGAACCTGGCGACAGAACCTGGCTGGAGATCCTGGATAGAACCAGGTGAGAGAACCCAACCATGCTGGTCAACTGAACGCTGCCTCCGTCCACACCTTTGGGAACCCCTGGACCTGCTGGGGCTGAACCCCAACAATTACCCAATTGTCACTGAGGCCAAATATAACTTGGGTGGATCCATGGGATGACATGTCCTCCTTTCCACCTCATTTCAGCCTGGGAAAGTCATGTGTCTTGATGTATAGGGCAAAAGGAAGTATGGGAAACATTAGCTTAAATGTTGGAAGAGCAGATGGATCTCAGTATTTATTGGCATGGCTGAAACAGATCCAGGGACCATTGCTTTATTGCCGGGGTCCAACCCCAGCAGGTCCAGGGGTTCCCAAAGGTGTAGACAGAGTCGGCGAAGAAGGAATGACACGGAGACAGTGTTCAGTTGATCAGCAGCCTAGCCAGGATCTCTAGCCAAGTTCTGGTCTGGATCTCCAGAGAAGTTCTGCCGTTTATTGTCTTGTTACATCCGTATTTATACCAGTTGATTTTAATCCTGTCAATTTCTATTACAAAGGTTAGGGCGTTTCTTATCTCCATTCCAGGGAGTAAAGATTATGTAGCTTAAGCATGATTGTTTGTAGTTAAAGTGATTAACTACCCGCCTGGCACTTAGTTAAGGAGTTTCATCCCCTCCCTGACTTCAGGGAAAAATCCCTACCTGGGGAAACAACCTTTCTCGGAGAGGTGACCTTGGTTAAAACACACAGTGCTAAGGGGAGCAAACATATTAAGAACAGTATGCTATATACGCCAGGTCCCTTGAAACATATGCTGTGCAGATGTTTCTTTCCTGCAGCGACTGTGTCAAGCAGTAAGGATGGACCGGCTTCCGGCACTTTATCTAACAAATTTTTTATTGAGGGCTTACTAGGTGCTTGGCATGATTGTAGGCCCTGGTAATAAATATATCAGTAAACAAAACAGACAGAATCCTTGTCTTCATGGGGTTCCATTGAAGTGGGGAAAATAGACAGTAAACAAAAAGGTCAATGGCAAGTGTGGGTGATGGAAATATGATGAGGATTCTATGACCTAGCTCTATGAGTGCCCAAATGTTACTCCTGCTGTATCTTACTGGGCAAGCAATCCACTAAGGCCAGGGTCTCCATGGGAAGGGGAGGAGGACTTCACCTCTTGGTGCAAGGAGCAGCATGCATGTACAGGGAGGGAAGGAGCTGTGGGCAGCCACCTTTGGACACTATCACTGATACTCTAAGTATTTTTTTTTATTTTAACACTTAATTTAATCAATCTATTTCAAATACTGATAGGTGTTTACCTGGCTGTTAAATCTTTAAGCGCTTCCATATTGCACAACAACGACTTCCGTACTGATTCATGCTTCCACCTCTTTGCTCATCAGTCCACATTTGTAGATATTTTCCAGTTGGGGAAGGGTGAAAATACTCCTCTATTTTGTTGTTACTTATAAAAACGCACATGCATTAGCTGTTTGCTTTTCTTCTGATAGTATTATGCTGGGGTCCAACCCCAGCAGGTCCAGGGGTCCCCAAAAGTATGGACGGAGTTGGTGAAGAAGGAATGACATGGAGACAGCGTTCAGTTGATCAGCAGCCTTGCCAGGATCTCTAGCCACAATCTCCAGCCAAGTTCTGTGTCCATGTTCTCTTGCTAGGTTCTCCAGCCAGGTTCTCCAGGTTCTCCAGCCAGGTTCTGTAGCCATGTTCTCTCGCTAGGTTCTCCAGCCAGGTTCGGTCGCCAGGTTCTGTAGCCGGGTTCTTCAGCCAGGTTCTGTCTAGGTTCTCCAACCAAGTTCTGTAGCCAGGTTCTGTCCAGGATCTTTTGCCATGTTCTCTCCAGCGAAGTTCTTCTGTCTCTCGGTTCTGTGTAGGTTCTGTCTTCTAAGTTCTGTGTCCTAAGTTCTGTCTTCTAAGTTCTGTCTGATACTCTAAGTATTGATGAGTATAGGTATTCAAGTTTGGAACTCAGGGAGAGATTGGGTCTACTGAAATTGGACCGGAAATTTCTCTTTGGGCATCATTGTTTAGATTGGTAAACCTAATATTGTTTAATTGGAAACAAATTGCCTTCCTGCCTTTTTTTTTAATCCTCATCTGAGGATATTTTTCCATTGATGTTTAGAGAGAGTGGATGAGAGAGAGAAAGGTAGAGAGAAATATTGATGTGAAAGAAACACATCCATTGGTTGCCTCTCGCACGAGCCCCGACTAGGGCTAGAGCCAGGGAGGAGCCTGCAATCAAAGTACGTGCCTTGACCAGAATTGAACCGGGATCCTTCCGTCTGCAGGCTGACACTCTATCCACTGAGCCAAGCCAGCTAGGGTCTGCCTTTTTCTAAAAAAAGTAACTTAGTGGGGACTATGTTATTCTGTTGGATATGTCTGAGATAGTTAATAAAGAAACTGCATTCTTTGCTTCCTTATTCACAATCTTTCTAAACTGGATCGATGTCCCATGCTGTGTGTGTGTGGCACACGTGTGTCTGGCTATATTCACATTGGGCTGATTATTCCCAATGTATAAAGCAGTGCAGATGACCCAACCTTCCATTTGACCCCATTACTAATGTGTGCACCATTTCTCAATGTGGAGTCTTCTGACTTATTTCCTGAGTCCCCCAAATCTATAGGAATTAAACATTTTTTGGATTTTCATATTTATGATAAGCTTAAAGTAATACTAACACATTCTGAAACTCCTGGGCTACCTTCTTTAATTGAAGTAATCCATACAATTTCGTAGGAGCACTTGCATTGAATTTATGGTCATATTAGTACCAAATAAAGCCAAATTACATTGCAACGTACACTCTAGGGTTTTGCAGCCATTCTGTAGAGGAAGGTAGTGGGAGAATGGGTGAAACCATAAAGACCCCAGAGCTGGCCATCAGTTCATATTCACAAACCAGTGGCTATGCTGTGAAAATCTTGTCTTTGTGTACACAAATTAGCAATAGTTACATGGCAGTAAATGTGGTAGTGAAAAACAAAGCATTTTTTTTGTTAAATAGGTTTTTTTAAATTTCAATATTGTATTTTGGAGTGTGTTAATTGGCTTTTCAAGATAATGGATCCATTGTTAAAAAGAAAGCTTATTTTTTTAAATAAAGAGAAGCAATGAGGATGATAATAATAATGGTTAAAATGATGGTCCTAGTTTGCAACAGGTGAAATGAAACACGTCAATGCATATTCTGCTAGTGAACCAAACATAGGCAATCCAGTGGCAGCAAATAATGGCTTCTCATCCCATTACTCTAAATCAATGTTGATAATTTGCACTTTTTTGATTTTGTAGCTTAGTTTGCATTTCATTTGTAAACTTGACTTAGTTGTAGATTTGCATGAGAGCTATGGGCATAAAGCATTTATACTTCATCTTAAAGAATCATTATAATTAAGAGGATTTAAGTCAACGTTGATGATATATAATATTTTTTCCTTTAAAGTGTTGCTTTATTACCATGCTGGAGAAATACTGACTTAATGAATAAGCTTCTAGAAATCAAAGAAACAGTCCCATAATATTCTAGGGAAAGGTAAATGAGAAAAAAAAAACCAAACTAATTCTAAGGCCAATTTTTTCTCCCAGAGATATTTATAGGCTTGTAAAATTTAGGGTGTGTTTTTTTGTTGTTTATTTTTTAAAAATTGTTTGTTGGTTTTGCCTGTGTGGAACATAGGAAAAATGTAAACATACATCTCTAGGTTTGTTTGTTTGTTTGTTTAATATATCTTATTGATTTTTTTACAGAGAGGAAGGGAGAGGGATAGTCAGAAACATCGATGAGAGAGAAACATCGATCAGCTGCCTCCTGCACGCCCCCTACTGGAGATGTGCCCACAACCAAGGTACATGCCCTTGGCCGGAATTGAGCCTGGGACCCTTGAGTCCGCAGGCCGACGCTCTATCCACTGAGCCAGACCGGTTAGGGCTAGGCTTGTTTTATGGTTGGAGAAATTTTCTCTTTGTGCTCTGGTTGTACCAATCTACTCTCAGTTCCAAGAACACACCAAGCTTTTTGACACCTCAGAACCTTTGTACTTGCTGTGCCCTCTTTCTGGTCTACAGCACCTCTTTTGGCTCTCTGCATGACTCATCCTTTTTCATCTTTAGGTTTCTGTTTGCTTAAATGTTTTTTCCTCAGAATGTCCATCCATGATCACCTCTGTCTAAACAAGTTCCTCTTACCTTCCTTCATCACCTTCTTTATTTTTTTCCTAGTACTTCCAGGATCTCTCATGATTTAAGATGTTTATTTTACTCGTCCACGGTCCACTTCACCTTCTCCATCAGACTAAGTTATATGAGAAAGGCTGCATTGTCTCTGTTTGGGTTTTTTTTGCCATTGTAGGATCTAGCGGACTGCACATGGCACACAATAGGGACCCAATAAGCATATTGATTAAATTTGGAAATATGGTAATTGTTGCTTTTATGATCTAGTGTCTTCCTGGAAACTCTCATCTAGGAAGTCATTGTGAAATTATTGAGAACTTATTCAGTGGTGAAAACTACTCAGTAAGAATTAAAGAAACCAGTAGAAGGTCTTGGTGTATTGGTTGAGCTGAATGGTACAAAGCAAACAAAAATAGGCATCAGTGTCCCAATACAGTGTAGCTTTGTTATCTGAGCTACAAATACTCAATTGTTCTCCTGATTCCCATGGATTGCCTTTTGCCATGGTTTGATTAAGAGGTAAGAGGGAAGCCCTGGCTGGTTTGGCTCAGTGGATAGAGCATTGGCCTGCTGACTGAAGGGTCCCTGGTTCAGTTCCTGTCAAGAGCACATGCCCAGTTTGTGGGCTTGATCCCAAGAAGGGAACATGCAGGAGGCAGCCAATCAATGATTCTCTTTCATCATTGGTATTTCTATCTCTCTCTCCCTCTCTGAAATCAATACAATAATAATAATAATAATAATAATAATAATTTTTTAAAAAGAGGTAAGAGGGAAATAATAACCCTCCAAGGCCTGGTTCTGTCAGACCAGCTAGGATGAATGCCTCAGTCAGTGTGAGAACTAGGCAAGTAGATAACTAATGAATGATGAAAATAATAATTTTTAAACTTTGGATTTTTAATCCATCCAATCTCAAAGCTCTGTTGAGTTATATAGAATATCACACACAAAAGTATGTGCACTTTAGCTAATAATTCACCTAATTTTCACTCTTTTTCTGGTTTAAGTGATTTGAAATAATGGGCAAAACCATACTAAGCTTTGAACAAAGAAAATTTATCTTAAAGTGCCACTAGACTTTTAAAAAATATATTTTTATTGATTTCAGAGAGGAAGAGGGAGGGACAGAGAGATAGAAACGTCAATGATGAGAGAGAACCATTGGTTGGCTGGCTCCTGCATGCCCCACACTAGGGATAGAGCCTACACCTCTGAGCTACAAATACTCAATTGTTCTCCTGATTCCCATGGATTGCCTTTTGCCATGGTTTGATTAAGAGGTAAGAGGGAAGCCCTGGCTGGTTTGGCTCAGTGGATAGAGCATTGGCCTGCTGACTGAAGGGTCCCTGGTTCAGTTCCTGTCAAGAGCACATGCCCAGTTTGTGGGCTTGATCCCAAGAAGGGAACATGCAGGAGGCAGCCAATCAATGAGCGGTCTTACCTGTCTTTTTGAGGGTCTTACTAAATTTGTCGGCAGTTTCTAGAAAGTTCTTGAAAAACCTTAAAAGTGTGGTTTTGAACTCTATATCCAATTCAGAGAGGAAGAGGGAGGGACAGAGAGATAGAAACGTCAATGATGAGAGAGAACCATTGGTTGGCTGGCTCCTGCATGCCCCACACTAGGGATAGAGCCTACACCCCAAGCATGTGCCCTGACCGGGAATCAAATCGTGACCTCCTGGTTCATAGGTCAGTGCTCAACCACTGAGCCACACCTGCTGGGCTAGACTTTTTTTTTAATGGGGATACATAAAAGATAAAGCTTATGGTACAAACTGGCAATAGTCGATGAGTTGAGAACACACAAATACAGATGAAATGATTCTTGATGTTTATGATTCCATTGCTTTGTGTTATGAGCAATGCTTGGACCAAAATGGTCATCATTTTCAAACAGACATTGACGAAAAATATTTATTCATTTCTGTAGATTCTTTTTTTTTAATTTAAAGTATACCATCTCCTTTAAACTACACTAAACAATTTATTTTCACAAAACAGCCAATTTTCAAAGCCCTTTTCTAATTTTGGCATAAGGGAAGTTCAATCCACTAGAATCTTCTGGTATGTCATCCTATAAATGATGCTATCACATCCAGGATCCATGTTCCAAACATTGTAAGAGGTGATAATCACAGCCAAGGCCAAGGAGATCGTTATCCAAAGCACCATGTTGAAAACCACTGGATATTCAAAATTATACTTATATGCAAGGTTATAGGGCTTAGTGGGTTCTTCTTTTGTTTTGTTCCAAGGATAGCCCTTGTCTTCCTCACAAGTGATGTGTCATCTGATGACAGTCACTAGCTCTACCAGTGCATTCCAATCATAAAGACCATACATGCCACTTGCAAACTTGCAGAGCACCAACAAAGACCTTAGAAGCATCTCTGAATTGCTCAGAATCTTCTCCATAATGCTTCCCAATTTCATCCAAATCTGCCAGCTCCAGTGAATGTAAATCAGGAGAAGGATCCTTGGCTAGATGCTTATGTCAAGACAACAAACTTGAAGTATCATGCAGAACTGTGGTTCAGAAAAAAAGAGTAGATCAAGTTCATTGTTACTACTCAGAGAACTGAGGGGAAGTGAATTAAGAACAGAGTTTACTTGAAAACAGGCGATTGCGGGGCTGTTCTAACGTTACTGAAAGATCTTCAAAAATTGAGTTTGCCCTCCCCACCATTTACCCTCTTTCCTCAGTGGGAGCCAACTGCAAAAATACAGGAGTTTTTTGAGAAAATAAGGAATGAATGGAATTTGCAACACTGTCCAGACTAAAAGGAGCTGCATTCTCCAAAGGGTAAGAAATGACACCATCACCATAACAGTGGCCTGGGGGCAATGGAATAGGTTACCCACAGCAAGTCCCAGCCAAGAAAGGTCTCTTCCTCAGAGAAGCCCATGGTTCATGCAGCCACATCTGGGATTCGTTCTCCTGGTGCAGGCCAATTTCCACTGCAGAAAACAACAGACTCTGGTGATCTTAACACACTAAACTCATCCTCCAAAACACCCACCACCAAGGGCAGGGGCAGGATGAGCATGGCCATGGTTCCCTGCTGGCCAGTCTGTGCAGGGCAACCTGCAGCAGGCCTGATCGCCTCAGCACCTGACTCCCAGAGACCGCCCCATCATTCCCACCCCGGGGGCAGCCGTCACTTTCTCCACCAATCATCATCAGTGTGCTGGCACTTTGTCTTCTTTCATACTGAACTGGCATGACATAGGTTAGAACAGAGAGCTTGTCTGTGGTCCCCCCCAGAGCTGTGGAGATCCTTAGTACATCTAGAATGGAGAGTGGCTCTATGATTTCTGTGATGATTTCTATGTCTGTTTCTTTGGCTCTTTCTTCTTCTTATACAATAGTAGGTGGTCTGCCTGTCCCTGACTTTGTTACTTAAGGGTGCCAAGTTTTTGGAGAAAGATTTGAGGCTTCCAGTTGTCCTTCTTCCATTCCTCTTAAGTTAGCTTTGTTAACTTCCAAGGTACATTTATAAAATCACAAAAATAAAGCCAGCTGGAGTACTCAAAGTGGGGGGATATCCTCCGGCTTTGCTTTTCTACCTACCGCACCTGGTGATGCAGAAACCAAACTAAGCTATTTCTGTGGCAATGCTTAGCTTTGTGGGACCTTTGCTTCTCCTTCTTTAGCTTGCTACCACTTTGCCTTCCTTTGTTCCAAAATAATACACGTGCAGCTCACAAAGATGAAATGCTGAGGGAAAGAATTGTAAGAGTGCTTTTGAATGTGGCTTGTTTCAGTCAGAAGACCTCTGTAGATTCTTTTAAATTTTGAAAATGAGCCTGGCCAGTGTGGCTCAGTGGCATTGACAAAAAAATTATTCATTTCTGTAGATTCCTGTGTACAATCCAGACTTTATAATCATTCAAAGTGTGTATACATTTTTTGGGACACCATGAGTATCAGATAATTACCATTTTTCATTAACTCTACATGTATATTTTCCCTACCTTTTAATATATCTGAAAGTGAGACGCATCTTAAAAATGTATGTCATGTCATAGTTTATTTGGTGGCCTTTTTCTTTTTATTTATTTATTTTTTATTTTTATTTTTAATCTTTATTGATCAGATTATTACATTTGGTCATCTTTTTTTCCACTGAGCCAAACCGGATTCGGCCCTTTTTTTTTTTAAATGATACACAAAACAGTATGCTTTGTTACATGGTAACAGATAACTGAGAAAGCAACAGAGTTAAGATTTAAGTCCTGTGAACTGTTTTCTCAATTTCCCCCATTTTGGAACAAATGTTCCTCCCCAAATAAAGGAATTTCCTTCAAGGAGATGAGCCTTAGAAAACTTGCTTGTATTTCTTCCAGTTCTGATTTCCCAGCATGGATAACAAAACAACCCATGAAGTGCTATGAGAAGTCACACATCAAAAACAAATCCTACTGGCATCGTCATTTCCTCAAATCACCTTCTCACTCACAATTGTTTCTACTTGGTGCGAAGGTACTTCATTAATTGTCTGGGATTCCTCAAAGGTGTTCTCGTGCAGCACGTAGGATAAAGCTGCATTATCACTAGGGAAACCTCTAAAAATGCCTGGTCATGGCAATTCCATGAGAGAGCCAACTTTGAATGACAACTGTGGTTCAAGACCATGCTTAGTCAGAGAGGGTGATCTGCATCTGACAATCCACAGAACTGTAAGGACACAAGGCATGTCCCCCAAAGCAGCAGTCGGGGGAATAGTGAGGGCACAGCTCCTGAGAATTGTCTTCAGAGCAATTGGCCCTGCTGACCAAACAGGATATCCTCAGTGTGTGCAGCAGTTTCTCAATAGGAAGTATGTGAATTAGGAACATTGCAAAAGGGAGGACAAGAGCTTTGAAAGATTAATATCCGTTGAGAGTGAGAGGAAAACTTAAACTACTTACTTTTCGGTAACAGCCTCAGAATGAAAAGCTATTCTGGTAGCCAACAGTGGAAAGTTAACATTTTAACTCAATAAAACCATGGGGTCATAAATCCAGGAATGTACATGAATTCGTTAGTCTGATTTTTCTAAGTTTACTTGCTCTTTCAGGAGAAATTTTCCTCTATTGCTCCATGAACTATGAGTGTATGTGTATTTACACATTAAAACAAACCACATTACCTATTGCAGTGATGGCGAACCTATGACACGTGTGTCAGAGGTGACACCCGAACTCATTTTTTTTGGTTGATTTTTCTTTGTTAAATGGCATTTAAATACATAAAATAAATATCAAAAATATAAGTCTTTGTTTTACTATGGTTGCAAATATCAAAAAATTTCTATATGTGACACGGCACCAGAGTTAAGTTAGGGTTTTTCAAAATGCTGACACGCCAAGCTCAAAAAGTTTGCCATCACTGAGCTAGGAGAACGACTATTGGTTTTTCTTCAAATAAATCTAGAAAAAATATTTCACTCTTTTTTCTAGCAAAGGGAGTAGGGGAATTCAAAGGGAGTAGGGGAAATCAGAGACCCAAAGTTAAGTTTCCTGGGGTGTTACCCTTCTCTCTTGACAGGAATAACTTAAAGTAGCTTTGAGGGTGGGAGTGTGAGAAGTCCTCGTGACTTCTCCCCAGTCCCCACCATTTCCCCTCACATCACCTGAGTATTTTCACTTCTCTTTGTGACACTCTACTGATGGACCACCTATCAAACCTACTTCTAAAGAGGCAAATGGCCCTGACAAAGGAGGTGGGGTGTCAGGAAGACTTATTTCACCTCAGGGCTAAGCACAGAGAAGAGGGGCAGGGCAGGGCTCAGGAAATGTGTACTGAAACCTTGAAGGTTGAATGTACATAGGACATAGATCTTGTTGGGATTCCTGGGTGAGGTACAAGAGTTTGGATAGTGAGGCTCAGGAGAAGGGCAGCTGAGGTAGAGGGATAACATTGGGAAATCATGGACCCAAAAGACATAGGACAAGGGCAGTGGGAAGCACTGGGCATTCAGGGACAGGGCACTTCCGAGGGGGAAAAGGGCGAAAAAGGTTGGCGGGAGGAGGTCCTTCAAGGTAATTACAGTGTAGGGTCAGCCCTATTTTCAGGAAGAGGATGAAGGCATTCTCCTTTTTCTTCTCATTTACCCCTTCTGTTTCTAGGATCTAAGAGTCAGGCTGGAACTATTGGTCTCAAGACTTAACTTCATGATGGGTTTCGTTAGCATTTTGGCATGTGTGGACTGGTCTCTTCAAACTCAGTCACCTTTGTTAACTGTATTCATATGATATTCTGCAAACCACTGGCTTAGCAAAACACCCCATGGACTGTTTTCAAGGTGAAACTGTCTATACCTTGGCTAAGATTTGTTAATGGTCAATCTGTTGTGGTTATACCCAGAGTCTTAGGGTCAAGCCCCTTGGTCAGCACAGACAAGCCACAATTTGCTAATAAGGGCTGAGTTTGAAACAGTTGGGCAAGGAACCAATTTTGTTTATCTTCCTTTGCATTGTCATGGTCATCATGATTCATATGACACAGTTCCTCGAAAGACCAAAAGAAAAAAGACAAGTCAGCAGAAATTCACAAAATATTTCCTATTGCCTCTGGTTTATGGATACATATTTTAATGTCATTTAAGTGCACAGATCTCACTGTGAACAAACTAAAAGATAGCAACCTTTAGCACAAAGCTGACTTCTCAAATGTGGAGGTAAAAGGAGTTAAGACTTTGTAGGTATGTACATGACGCAGACAAATTTAAACATTTTTAATATTATAGATTAAAATCTTGAGGTTTGAATCTCCTTGTAATGTATAGTTAGAAGGATGACACAAGATATTAACCACTAGTCCAGTGGTTCTCAAAGTATGGCTGGAGGGCCTCTGGGGAGCCCTGGGTTCTTTCTAGGAGATCCATGAAGTCTTGACATTGGCAACTTCATATCCATGTAAGGCAGGATTTTCTTCATACACTTCAGCTAAAACAGCATAACTAACAGATCAAGTGCAAACGTAGATATGAGATTCTAGCTGTCTTCTCTAAGGTCGGACATTAAATTTCCAAAACTATAACACAGTGGCTGTCTTCTCACTACATATTTTTGGGGAGAAAATATAGTTAATTTTCATGAAAAAATGTGTTAGTTATTTTAACATGTAAAGGATTCATTATTATTATCTTGAAGGAACACACTACAATGTTTTTTTCGGTTTTAATATCTAACAGGGTAAATATTAATAGATATAAACCACAAAACCACAGAAGCAGAAGCTCTTTAAGCTCCTCAGTACTTTTTAACCCTGGAAAAGAGTCCTGATACTAAGATGTCTGAGAGTTGCTTCACGGATCCTGGCTCATTTTTCTCAAGCTACTAGTAATTCTCTCAACTCTATAGCCATCTAAAGTGGCTTAAGCTGGTCACCACTTCACTCCTTCCCAATTTCCTCCAACAGCATGATCATACACAAGGGCAGTATATGAAGAGTTAGCCACTGGTATGGTGTGAAATCCACCAATCAAAATGTTTGTGGCAGAAAGCCACAGATCCCATCCCCGTCTCTGAGCTTCTAGGGCCTCCCGCTTGTACATGTCATGACTGTGGGAATGTGAGCGTTCCCTCTCCCACCCAGAAGACTGTTCCACTCCCAGGTGAATCCTCAGGCTTACGGTAGTAAATGAAACAATGTCAGGGCTCTTCTGGAACCTGTACTGGCACCACACTTCCCTATCCTTGGTGCAAACACTTTGCCTTACCCAGGGGTGTCACTCCAGCCAGATTGGGGGGAACAAGGTCGGGCTTCCCTGTGATGACAAGATGGGAACGGGTCACCAACCACTTTCTTCAACATCCTAATTTTCCCTGAAAAGATGGAGCTTCAGGAGGTCCGATATTGTGCAATGTCTTAAGCACCCGGATCAGACTTTTTTAAGGCTTAAGGGATGGTCGAAATTTCCCAGATCTTAGCCCAACCAAACCACTTAAACCACTGTAGTTAAAACCAGTTTAGCATATTACATAGAATGTAGCAGAGTGAGCTTCTCACCAGAAATGCATGGAATGTACTTAGATGTCTATTTTGGTGGGATGAGATAACGATAATTAGGAAAACCAGATACTGGGGATTTCCAAAGGTCGGAGGGTAAGCTGCTGCCTGCCAACTCTGCACACTCGGAGGGAGGTCTCCCGGAACATGGACTTGAGCATGCACTTGTTCTTCCCCTCCAACTTGCTGTTATGGGTTGATTTGTGCTTCCCTCTCCCCTGAAAAGGTTCATGTTGACACTCCAATACCTCAGAACGTGACCTTGTTTGAAGACAGGGTCTTTTCAAAGGCAACCAAGTTTAAAGTGAGGTCATTGGGTTGGGTATAACTCTAGTTATGACCCGTGTCTTTATAAAAAGGAGATGTTTGGACACAGAAGGAAGACAATGTGTAGATACAGGGAGAACACCATGTTAATTTGCAGTCAGACATCTCTAAGCCAAGGAGAGAGGCCTGGAGAGATCCTTCCCTTACCACCCTCGGAAGGAACCCACCTTGATTTCAGACTTCTTGCCTCCAGAATTGTGAGAAAATAAATTTCTGTTGCTTAAGTCACTCAGTTTGTGGTACTTTGTTACAGCAGCCCTAGCAAACCTGCCTTCAGGTTTCTAAGTCATAGCCCCACTTTCTCTCAGGGAAGAATTGTAAGGAGTTCTTTAAACCGGAATCGAACCTGGGACCCTTCAGTCCACAGGCCAACACTCTATCCACTGAGCCAAGCCAGCTAGGGCAGGAGTTCTTTATTTTAATAAGTGAGGCACAAAAGAGTAAGGAGCATACTCCTCTGGGAAAGCTCTGACAACTCCCTCAGCCGCCATGGCTTATGGGATGGGCCTCTTGCTCCACCTGAAGACTGGAAGGAGCTTTAGTACTAATGAGTGGATGTGCCTGGTCCCCTCAGTGGTGGGAAGCAGGGAGTGTGGTTTGACATCCACAGAAGCCAGGCTCCCACAGCCTCAACGGGACCATCTTAGGGACTTCTGCTCTTCAGCTCAGCCAGAACCTGACCCCAGTGTGCACTGGGTTCACACATCTTGTGCCACCCATGCCATCTTTAACCTGCAACAGTGGGAAGTTACTCAGGGCTTTGATGTTGCTACTGACCTTGGCATGCCCTGGTCCATACTCATCCTCTTCCACACGCACTCTTCTGCTCCCCACTTCCTCATTGTCTCCTTCTTTCATCACATGCTGACCACAGAGTCATCTCTAGCCACCCTCTGCATTCCGTCTGCTACGTGTTTCATTTCCTTTCACTCTACCTTTCCTTATATGTCCACTAGCAGCACCCTTGGCCAGGTCATTGGTGCTCCATGTGTGGACAATGGGCAGGCCAATGGATGCCCCAAATGGGTGTTTGGGTCCCAGAGATATTTTGATTTGGGGGCACCTGGAAGAGAAGGGTAAAGGATATAGGGAGCTCTAAGAAGGAATTCAGTGAGAGTCAAGGATGGGCTGTGGATAGACTAACTGGGGGTGGTGGTGAATGAGGGGTGGGGTGAGGGCATCTACTGCACATATTTCATGCTAATATAACAAAAAGAAGTTGAAAATTCAGTCATTTGTTTAGGGGATTACAAATCAGTATGGATGTCAAAATGTCAACAATTGCCACAGAAGGTTGGCATCATAATGTCGTGGATCATTGCAGAAGCTTCCTCCTGTGACTTGAGTTTCCTTCCGCTAATATTGTACATGCTACTATCCTGTTTTAATATGTAATTTTCATTAAATGCACCATTTCATCTATTTATATAATAAGCAAACATTTATGGGGCATCTTTCTCAATGCTGGCATTTGGTAGGAAACAAAACTGACAGAGTCTTTGTTATTTCCTACCATCCTCTCCAACAGCTTCAGCTCCAAAAATCATTTTTAAGTTGATTATTAAACAGTTAGTCGCCAAATATATGCGTATACATATGTACATACATACATACAGCAAATATATTACCTAAATCCCAGACACAGACTTTTAACTCATTTATTCTAGTCAAAATGACGATACTAAAGAGTAAAGATAGTCAATAATTACTAAGTGGTGACACTGTGCAAGTAATAGTATTTTCCTTTGATATTATTATTTTTATTTCTAGGATAAAATGGAAAAATATATGGGGACATTTTCAAAATTTTAGCAATTATTCTCTCCATCATTCCATACTTTTGCTTGCATTGTTTTCCTCTTTTAATTTTAAACTTGAGCACTTTTAAGCTTCCTTTTCATAGTTCATGTGAGCAGAACCAACCTAGTTGCTTGGTTTGGTATTCTTCTAACTCACATTTGTAATATAAATAGCTTTCTTCTTTATTTAATTTTTTCTTTTTCAATTACAGTTGACATTCAATATTGTTTTAGTTTCAGGAGTACAGCATAATATGAAGTGATCCCCCTGATAGTCTTTGAACTAGAGACAGTGTCTGGACTTCCTACTTCATGGACATACCACTCCTCCATTTGCTCCCCTCTGCCAGTGCTTGTCCACTGTCCAAGTTGGTTCCATAACCTTAATTAAGTCCCTGCTTACTCTAAGCATGGAAAACCATAATTAATATTTCCACTGAATGACCACTGAAGTACTGCTCACCAAACAGCCGAGTCCAATGGGTGACTGGAGTTGTTCGTCTGTGATTGCAGTCTCCAACCATGTGCCCATGTTCAAGCAGATTTCCTTTCTCACACTCCTGGCAACCTCCAAAACCAGGCCAGAGCGGAGGTGGCTCCACGCCTGAAACCTGCTTTTCCTCATACAATTTGAAATGTTTGTTTCTCTGTAGCTTCTACCAACTGTCATTTTTTTCCTTTGGGGATGGAGAAGAATGCATGACTTCCAGATGATGTTATTAATTTCCTCCAGCTTCCAACGCCATCTGTCTATTGCTTAGAATTCACCCTATTCAGTTGGAACTCTACTCACAACTTATGTTAAATTGGAAGATGACTGGCCTCCCATGTGGACCATTCTTGTGTAGTTTATCCTTATTTGTTAGTAACCTCTCCTCTTCTTTTTTCCTTTAGGGATCCTGTGCCCATTGTCGTTTCCTAAAGTTGGCACTGTTTTATAGATGCAAGGGTTTCTCAGATATTTCTGAGGATTTTCAGGTTATTAAATTCTGTTCCTTGAATTATCTACTTCCTTGAGAGTCAATGTTTCCTTTTATCTTAGGCTTTTGCTGTTGTTGTTATTATAGTTAAGCCTTTCTGCAAATAAGGGTTTCATGAGCTGGTGGTGGTCAGCCATCCTGTCTGGAGCTCTGTTTCTGCCACAAAGTTAGTTGTGGGTGGATGTTGAGAATCACATAGGTGTGGATGTAGGAGAAGTTCAGGCACAGCTGCCCTACCAGGGCGCAGAAGGTGAGCAGCGTGCATTTGAGACCCTTGCTGGGGGCATGAGGGAGCCGAGGGCCCCTTCTGAGTGCTCAGAACCCCCACCGCCAGGCCCCACATGGCAGTCGCTGCCGCCATGCATCTGGTGTGGCCTCCCATACAGTTTCCAGAGCCTAGATAGCTTTCAGTTTTTAATTTTGAAAGGCAAAGAGATAAGCAGTTGCCTCCATCCCTCTCCCAATTCTCCTTGTTCAGATGCTCCAAAGCACCAGTGATGTAGGCACTTCCACTCTTCTCTCATCCAAATGCAAGAAAATGGTCTCTCTTTCTTTTTTCTCTGAAGTAATAACCATAAGTTTCCAGAGAAGTCAGTTCAAAATATCATATGACATTAAAAAACAAAACAGTACTCACACAGACCTTGCCAAGTGGTCAGAGACAATACATTAGACACTGCTGGCTATGTGTTGGATTAAAATCAAGGACATTGGAAGTTGGTTCAGATTAGGCAAGCATGAAAATGAAAGTCCTCTGAGATCATGTGCTCGATTCATCACACTCCAAGTATCCTTTAGCCTGTCCCTGGCTTGTGCAGATTTGGCAAGGGCCCCAGGGAGGAAGTGGGGGTGAATAAACTAGTGGAAAATGCCCAGTTTTCTTGGTCAAGTCTCCTTAAGACTTTTTTGAAAAGGAGAAGTTCTGATTATAGAAGCAGGGACTTATCTAAAATGTCCCCAGGGTCATGGGAAGGAGAAGACAAGCTAGAGACGCTGTCTATATGCATAAACATGAGGAGACACAGGGATAGACAGATAGGTCCCTGGAGACTTAACTCTTACCTGGACATCTTGCCTTTCCCTCCAGTCCTGGGACATTCTGGGTAGGGTGCACATGGTAGCCATTCTTTCCATGGGTTTTAAAGTCAACGTTTACTGAATGAGTCTTACCAGGCCCCAACGTATGCATTTTGCAGGCATTGTCTGGTTTAGATATTTTAGGACGTAGGGTCTACTTAGCCAGGAGAGCCTCGTTGAGCAGGTGGCATTTGAACACAGTCCTGAAGGAGGTGAGAATAGCTAGTGCTGTGGTCCCAAGGTGGGAGGTGTCCGGTGTACTTGGGGAACAGCCAGGAGGCCAGTGTGGCTGGAGTGGGGAAGGAGGCGAGGTCAGAGAGGAAAAGCCTCATTAGCCCTGCAGACAACTAGAAGACACTGGCTTTTCCTGAGAGTGAAATGGGGAGGGCAGTGTAACTGAGAAAGGGTTTGATTCAGGGTACATTTTGAAGCTAACAGATGTTTGGGGCAATGGCAGATGGGGTATTAAAGAAGGAGAGGAATCAGGACTCCTCTGGGGTCTTTGGCTGGAGCCCCCAGGAGGATGGAAATGCTGTTGTTGTGATGGGAAGACTGCCTGTGGAATCATGTGGGGGAGTCCAGCCTTCTTTCTAGACCAGCCGTGGGCAAACTACGGCCCGCAGGCTGGATTCGGCCCGTTTGAAATGAATAAAACTATTGAAAAAAAGACCGTACCCTTTTATGTAAAGATGTTTACTTTGAATTTATATTAGTTCACACAAACACTCCATCCATGCTTTTGTTCCGGCCCTCCGGTCCAGTTTAAGAACCCGTTGTGGCGCTCGAGTGAAAAAGTTTGCCCACCCCTGTTCTAGACCAACTAAATTAGGAGAGGCCATGAGGGTCAAGGTGGAGAGATGTGGGTTGGTGTGCAGAAGAGGGTCTGGCCTGTGGGACAGGTCCAGGAGTCCTTAGCGTAGAGATGGTCTGAAAGGCCACAGACCAGATGGAATCATCCAGGGAGTGAGATAAAGAGAAAAGGATGAGAACTGAGCACTGGCTCTCAGTGTTAAGAGGTTGGGGAGAGGCAGCTGAAACAGAGGGACGGCCACACAGCCTCAGGGCTGAGTATGTGGTCCTGGCCTGTCTGCTTGTCCACAGCTGTCGCTCACCCCAAGTGAAAGTCATGTCTAGGAATTAGGCATTAATTAGTCAGGCAAACACAGTTTTAATGGAGAGAAACAGGTCTTTTCCTGCCAGGAGGAGGAAAAAACCACTGTTTTTGCAATTTGCATCATAGGGTCCTGTGAGGAGGACCGGTGTGAGTGCAATGAAGAATGGAGATTTCAGCAACATCACTTAGTCACTCACCCACTTCTTCATTTGCTGTGTACATGTGGTTTCTAACTAGGCTGGAATTTGTTTAACAAAACAATCATGGTCTCCATTTCCCCCAAATCCTTGAATCTAAAGGTCATTTTTTGAAACGTTAGGTTGTGCACTCCTAGAGATGTCTTATTTTCCTAATTTTATAGGAAGAAAAATATACATGGTTCCTCAATGAACAAATCTGAAAACCAAACCAAATTTCTTGTGTTCATCAATATCTTCCCCTTCTTATGAGGCTAAAATACATTTTCCAGCCAACTGTGGTCCTTGGTGCGTCCAAGCTCTTCTTACAGGATTATGATGTAAAACAGCCCATTCTTTAAGCTGTTTTAGCACTTTTCCATGCATGCTCTTCACACTCTTTGGTTTGGACTTGATCCCGAAGAGCTGGGCTTGGCTGCATCACTATGTGGCCTTGAGACAAAGGGAAACCGAAGTCGGAGTTGTGGGAGAACATTGGCAGGAGAAATGAAACCACCTTCTTTTCTTTAATTGTTTTTTTAAATCCTCACCTGAGGACATGCTTGGAGAGAGTAGAGAGAGGAGAGAGAAAGAGAGAGAGAGAGAGAGAGAGAGAAATTGATGTGAGAGAGAAACATTCATTTGTTGCCTTCCATACATGCCCTGACCGGGAGTCAAACCAGCAACCTTTAGGTGCACAGCATGACACTCAACCAACTGAGCCACATCGGCCAGGTTGCATGAAACCACCTGAA
This sequence comes from Myotis davidii, assembly GCF_000327345.1. Classification (NCBI taxonomy): domain Eukaryota; kingdom Metazoa; phylum Chordata; class Mammalia; order Chiroptera; family Vespertilionidae; genus Myotis; species Myotis davidii. The sequence goes on from NW_006383016.1 coordinate 5,359,544, forward strand.
GCCTCAGTTCTGCAGGGTTTTATGGGTTCCATGGGTTTTAAAGTCAACGTCAGGGCAAGGTCAGGGCAAGGGCGAGGCAGTTTGGAACGCAGAGCCTGAGGTCATGTCATGGTCATGTGTTCCTGTGGGCAGAGAGGGAGCTGATGCGCACTCAGTCTACTCATCTCCTCTGTTTATTTACTGACCGACTTCCATGTCGACTGCTCTTTGTTGCTTCATGAATTAACAATATGTTTATTTTATTACGTTTTCAGACATAGTCTAAGAATGAGAGGCCTGGAGAACGTAGATGGTCTAGGGTAGGAGCCAATTGCTGAGTTGGGCTGGCTTGGGCTCAGATCCTGGGCCCCGCCATGGTTACGAGGTGTTGCTAACCCGCCATGGGTCTCAGTGGTCTCCTAAAGGAGCCCTTAAGTTATGTTTCCCGAGGAGCAGCTGTGAAGATCACAGGTGATAGGTAGGCAATGCCTGATACAGTGGTCCTCACTTGGCAGGGACTCTGTACATTGTAACATTATCAGTGTTTTATTAGTTGTAGCAAAATGTGCATGAAAGAAACAACCCAAAGGAGCCTTCCTGCTTGGAGGCCAGGACTCTAAGAATCGTCGCTCTAGAAAAGAGATGGCAGGGTTCTGCACTGGGGCTATTCTTGTTCTTCACATTTTTCCTTGGACAGCAGTTGATAACCAATCACTGCCCTCCGTTCCTTCCAGGATGGCTTCTGAGCTAGGGCTTCAGACCAGGGCCAGCAAGGCGTTTGCTTGTGAGTTGTAACCTCCCACCCCAGTTATCAGAGTAGGAAGCTGAGAGTGGTGGCATCCGAGAGCTTTTGCGCTACCTTTTTGAATGACGTAAAGGGATTTCAATGGAAGACTGCCCCCAGCAGTGAAAACCAAGCCAGAGTCTCTAAGCGTAATACCCTCCAGGCCCAGCCATGTTGTGGCAAATGTGAACTCAAAAACAATACTAAACTAAACAAAAAAAGACGTACAGAAACAGAGCTCAAGCGGATGGTTGCTAGGGGCTGGGGCTGGTGGAACGGGGAATGTAGCCAGGGAATCCAGCCTCAATGTGATAAGTTGCCATGGTGACAGAGGATTGCTAGACTTCACTTAGTGATCCTGTTGTGAGGTATGTAAATGTCCTATCACTGTATTGTACACCTGCAACTGATATAATGTTGTGAACCAACTGTGCTTAAAAAGGGGAGTCTTTGAGGCTCACAGACAGCTTAGACCACAGAAGAGGACCCTCAGCCAGAAACACATTTAGAAAAAAGTTTAAAAGACTCTTGATTTTCTAGGAAGTCAGCCTCCCCCACATCCCCAGTGGAGGTGCTGCCTTCTCTCCCTCGCTCACCTGAAGCCCAGCCCTGGCTGGATTGGGGAGGACCGGAAGGAGCAGGGTCCCCCAATGCCTCCTCCAAGCACAGTCCCATAACAGGCAGAGCTGGCGGCCAGGAGATGGGAAGTGAGTTTCTCTCTTCCCT
>NW_006383016.1:5361254-5364435 GCF_000327345.1 Myotis davidii
CAGGGTTCTATCATTCACCTGAGCTCCCTGCGGGCAGGAAAGCACTAGCAACAGCAATACCGCCCCTGTGCAAAGTAGTTCCTTGTGGTAAACACTCCCTCTCTGACAGAGGAAACCAGGGATTCTTGGTTTCAGATTCCTAATTTGGCCTGCTCTGGGTGTTTCTGTTGACTCAGCCCATCTGAGATCCGTTGGCAATGTTTCCTGATACGTGACTTCTTCCCTGCGATGCTCCTTCAGAGACCCAGGGGGGAACCACAAGCAAGGCCTGCTGCTCCTGGAACCCGGCGGGTCCTCCCGTGTCCCCAAGTCACAGCCATGTCAGCTGACAGCCACGCGATAAAGGCAGCATGCATTTGGTGAGACAGACTCAGGAGAGCAGCAGACCCAGGGGTGAGCACAAATACCAGGCCAACTGGTTTCACTCGATGGAACCAGCCTCTGGGGCCATCATGTGAGAGGCAAGGCAGGCAGGAACCCTCTGAAACCAGGGAGGAGGTCACGAGGTCAAACCTGATTCAGTAAGACGGAGGAGATAAAGCTTTAATGAGTCAATTAAGCCAGAATGAGATAAGATGACATGGTTGTAGATTCACGTTTAATTATAGAAAATAAGAACTTTCCATACAAAGCTAGTGTGCTGAGGGCACAGATAAGATAAAATGGACAGAGTGATACCACGGGAGCTGATGTCCTAGCGTTACTATCATGTAACTAGTCTTCATCTCACGTTCTGCACCAAGAGCCAGGGGCAGCCTTTTCTTTTTTTAATATATTTTTATTGATTTCAGAGAGGAAGGGGGAGGGAGAGAGATAGAAACATCAATGATTAAAAAAAAAGAAACATCAATGATGAGAGAGAACCATTGATTGGCTGCCTCCTGCATGCCCCACACTGGGGATGGAGCTCTCAACCAGGGCATGTGACCTGACTAGGAATCCAACCAAGACCTCCTGTTTCATAGGTCGATGCTCAACCACTGAGCCACGCAGTTCAGGCCATGGGCAACCTTTTTCATGCATTCGTTCATTTAATAACCATACACAGGATATATTAATTTCCTCATCTTTCAGATGGCACAACAGGCTCAGAAAAGTAACTATCCCAGGCCACGCAGAGGGGAATGGAGCTTGACTGTGACCCCAGGTAGTCCTAAGTCCAAAGTCTAGTCTAGTCTCCTAAATGGCTCGCCACACAGCTTCCCAGTGATAGCAGGTGCAGTAAGAGAGCAACTCCCATCCATTTCTTTCAATGCCCTTGGGGCTTCCCTTTCTATGGCCTCCTCTTTCTCTAGATCATTGGTTCTCAGTGCATCCTGTGGATGAAAGAAGGGATTCTATGGAAGTACCCTCACAGGGTGATCTGATCATAGATCCCTAACTGGGCAGTCATAGTGGGTAGTCACAACCCACAACTATAACTTCTTCAGTGGAAGGTTTCAAGCCATCCTGTCCATTGTTCTTGTGCATCTAGGTTAACACACCTTTGAAATGCCAGAAGCAATACCCCTCATAGGGGGTACTAACCAAGAGCACATGATCTGCGTGGCACTCCTGTAATCCAGTCCCGCCTTGCTTTCTGCCACCTCCGTGTAATCTTCCTTATGCTCCAGCCTTAATTTCACATGCGTAAACGAAGCTGCGAAGGGCTCTTCTCAGGAGCACTGGGGATCTTGCTCTCAGCACAGGTCCTCAATTTGACTGAAATAAACTCTTATAAAGATTCTCTGCAGGTTCGGATGTTTCCGAATCCTGAGGTCTGGGGAGGGACCTGAGATTTTGCCCTTCATGCCATGTCTCCTGATGAGGCCGGTGCTGTCGGCACAGAGGACTACTTGATCGCTGAGAAGGCTAGCTCTGCCTTTCCTTCTTGGGCACAGCACTGGTATTTCAGGGCGGCTATGTGGACACACTGTTTCTTATTCTAATAACTAAATGAACAGCAGACACAGTTTTGTTTCATTATCAGCAGTTTTTCTCTGTTGCAAAAGTACAATAGTTTAGCTATGGTACCGGTCAAGCAGGTCCCGGTGGGTGGCTCACACACCTACAACCATTCGTAGTAGCCACAGTCTTTCCTACGTGAGCTTGCTCTCTGCATTCCAGCCAGTGGCTAGCACCCTGCCTGCTTCACACTCGGCCTACTAGGGGAGAGGACGTTCCCTGAGCGTTTATAGTTGGCTTGGACTCAAGTTAGGAACTCATTCATGAATGAGCTGCTGCGGCTGTGCAGTGGCTGCGGCTGAGGGTGTCTTTTCCAGGCGAAGCTGCCAGGAGCGGTTAGAACGCTGGGGTCAACACGTCTTCCCCTGGCCCCGCGATGCTTTGTTTTCCACTCCCCGCCCCCTGTTCTTGGTATCTACATCTTCTAACCAGTGCTGCCCAACAGAAATGGATTGTGAGCCACAAATGTAATTTAATTTTTCTAGTAGCCACATTAAAAATACCTTACATTCTCCCCTGCCCCCGGCCCCGAGTGTTTGAAATCAGGGGTTACTTGACACTGATCGCACATCTCAGCTCACAGCCCAATTTCAGGGGCTCGGAGCCTCAGGTGGCTGGTAGCCTCTGGGTCGGACAGTGCACTCTCCTGCTTCTGGGAATGGGACTTGCGACATGCGGACCTAGAAAGAGCCCCTTTGTGAAAGGCTGGAATATACACATACCATACCTGAGCATTGGTCGATGTCTATTGGTCGGTGCATGTTAATGAGCTCCTTGGGTAATTTTGCAGCATCCAGCCCAAGACTTTCCACAGAGGGACATTTCCAAGTCAGCAGACAGGGAAGTATGAAATCCCATCGAGGGGCGTCAGGCCAGGAGCCAGAGGCAACACAGCATCCAGCATCTTTTTCTGCCAGGTGGTGTATTTTGCTCCTCCCTCAAGCCTGACTTAGATGGGTATATATTCTTAAGAGATAAACATTTTAATCATTTGTCAGCATTGGGTTATCAGCCACCTTGTAGAAAAACGTTGTTCACTTGGCTTTCTTATCTTGCTTTTGTGATTGTTTTTAATTTATGGGAGACCTGAATATAGAGATTTGTGTGGAGGTGCTGTCACCTAGTGGTGAAATGTGCTGTTGACACCCATTGGGCTACATGGGGGTTTGCCCTCTGCTGGTAAAGACTGGAGCCGTTTACACAGATAAGGGTGGGCAAACTTTTTGACTCGAGGGCC
>NW_006383016.1:5364618-5369190 GCF_000327345.1 Myotis davidii
CCACGGTTGGTTCAGCCCATTTGGTTCTCAAATGTAGTTTCTAGAACAGCAGCAACAGCGTCCCCAGAGTACTTGTTAGAAATGCACATCCTTGAGCCCTACTCCAGATCTGCTGAGTTAGAAACTCTGAGGGTGTGTCCAGTAGTCTGTGGTTTAATAAGCCCTCCAGGTACTTGTAACAGGTGCTAAAATGTGAGAACCACCGCTGCAGCCTGAAATGCATGGTCCTTGGTCTTTTAGAGGCATGGACAGTGCCCTGGGGAAAAGGGTTCAAATGCATATGCATATACATCCTGACTTTGAAACCACCTTAGGGGAGTTCACAGACCACATGAAATTGGATCCCTGAGGAAGCTGGGGTGCAGTAGAGGTAGAGAATGATCCATCCTTCTCATACGTGGTGTCAAGAAAGACACTCTGGTGTAAGGATCTATGTCTTGGTTAGACTGGGTGAGTTTTAGAATACTGGTAGCCTTAATTAGTGCCTTTGTCTAGATTTGAAAAATATGCCTTTACTCAATTAAAATCATGTTTTAAATGAGCATATTTTTAATTTTTATAATACAAGTTATTTCAACAATATTACAATATACCAAAAAGCTTATATTAGTTCTGCATAAATTAAATCAAATTATTGATAATCCATTAATAGGAAGCCTACAATTTTCATCAGAATAATTAGGAATTCAATATCACTATTATGTCATACTTTGTTTGAATATACTTGGTTGCTTTCACAATTTGTTTAGCATCAATAACAGATCTTGGATAAGCATAATCACTGGTTTACTTGGCCATTTCAATGATTACTTGCTCCAATAGCTCACTTGCTATAGAGATAATGGTTCTATTTGACAGTCTTTCTATGATATTATAATCTCAGATATAGTATTAACTTTGGTAGTTTTTTAATAAAATGTAATTTTAAGAGGTTATATTTCTCATGGATTATATTCCCCATTTGTCCAAGTTAACTATAGGCTGAAAGTTACAAAAGTATTAGGAAATTTCTGGTGAATTATTTCTGTGAATATACTGTAATGCCTAAAATAGATGCATATTAGAATTTAAACAGTAATTTAAAGTTTTCAGTCTCTAATGCATGGCGACTCATCAATATCAGATCTCCCAAGTAATAAGTTAATTTCAATTTTATAAGTTAATTTCAATAACAAAGTTTGACATTCAAAAGTAGTGGTATACTGTATAATTAAAGTAGCTTATCTCTATCTTAATTTTTCTAATTATACATTATCCAGAAACCTGGGATATCTGTGATATCCTTTCATTATTGTAAACCTGTCTTTTAAATATATATATATCTTTACTGATTTCAGAGAGGAAGGGAGAGGGAGAGAGAGATAGAAACACAGAACCATTGATCAGCTGCCTCCTGAACATCCCACACTGGGGAGTGAGCCTGCAACCCAGGGCATGTGCCCTGAGTGGGAATCAACCTGTGACCAACCACTGAGCCACGCCGGCTGGGCTAAACCTTCTTTTAACAATGAAATTATGATATGTAATGTAGAAAAAGAAATTGATCCTAAAATTGAGTTTTGGGTCATGGAAGGCCTAATCATAAGATTTTCAAGTGAAGATCTTTCTCTGTTTATTGTTTTAATAATGGAGAAGTTGGTGTCCAAATCAAGAGACTCTGCAATTTGCTTAGCATCAATAACAGATCTTAGGTAAACATAATTACTGGTTTTCTTCAAAGAGTTTTTTAATTGCTTTCAAGAACATCATTTGTCTTGTATCACTGATTTTACTTAATACAGCATCTAAATTTAGTACTGAGTCAATAAAATTTAAAGTCCATATTTTCAGAAACGTGACTTTGCCTTGCATTTTAAAGTCCTTATCAATAAAATCAACAGTTTTTAAATGAGTATCACATACTTCTCTTTTAACTCAACCATTCCATTGTGCCTTCGAAAATGGCCAGGGGACTTCCTATTTCAGGTAATCTTTGAAGTGTTGTGAATCACCCGGAACAGACTGGCTCAAGGAAAGTCATTTTCTTGGCTCACAGTTCTGTGGGTCATCTGGTCACTCTGGTCAGGCCTGAGCAGCTTGACAAGCCTTGGATGATCTGGGATGCCACGTCCGGGCTTTAGCTGGGATGGTGGGGATGCCTGGAAGGGCCGGGGCCTCGCTTCTTGTGGTCTCATCCCCCAGGAGGTTGGCCCAGGTGTCATCACATGGAGCCCCAAGGGCTGCCAAAAGCAGTGAGAGAAGGCAAACCCCAAACATCTACAGCTCTGTTTGTCACATTTGTTAATATCCCAATGGCCTAAGAAGTGGATAGCTGAGACCAGAATCAGGGTAGAAGAGTACTCTACCTCTTGATGGGAGGAACTGCAACTTACAGTCCACTCTGAACAATGCCAGAGTTCGGGGTGCCAGCTCCCAACCCCTGATAGGTGAAAATGTAAGTAAGAAAAACTTAACTGGCTGATAGCCTACTGTTGACTAGAAGCCATTGATTAGCACATATTTTGTATGATATACGTATTATATACTGTATTCTTACAATAAAGTAAGCTAGAGAAAAGAAAATGTTAAGAAAATCATAAGAGGAAACACATTTGTAGTACTATACTATTTATTGAAAAATATTGCATATAAGTAGAACCACTTCAAACCAGTGTTGTTTGAGTTGAATGTATTGTCTACTCTCTCCAGTTTTACTGAGTTATAATTGATATATTATTTATATTTAAGGTGTACAATTTAATGGTTTGATATGTGAAATGATTGCTACATAAGTTATCATCCATCACCTCACATAGTTTATGATTTTTTTTCCTTGTGATAAAAACTTTAAAGGTCTCTCTTAGCAACTTTCAAATATACAACACAGTATTGTTAACCACAGTCACCACGCTGGGTATGAAGTCCCCAGAAAGTACCTTTCACCATCTTCACTCAGTTCTCCTCCCCACCCCATGGCAACCACAAATCTGATTTGTTTCTGTGAGTTCATTTCTTTTTCAATTCCACATGTAAGTGATATCCTATAGTATCTTTGCTTGACTTATTTCACAGAGCATAATTCACTTAAGTCCACCTATGTTGTTACAAATGGCAGGATCACCTTCCTTTTTATGCTGGGACAGCATTCCCATGCCTTTGTGTTGCTGCTCTGCCACAATCACTGCCTTTGCTGTGGTCAGAAGGACCACAATCGCTTGCCTTCCCGATGTCTCGCTCACCTGTACCCCAACCCCTGGGAGCACTGGTGAATGACTCAGGTAATCATGGCAGCCCTGCAGGGCATGAATTTCCTGTGTCCTGTTTCCCTCAGCACAGGAGCCTATCCTTGGAGTCCTCAAATACACGAGCAGAGCATTCCCACAATTGCATCTTGAGGCTGTTTTCTAGGACCACTTTCTAAACTAACTGCTGAGTCGGCTCCTGGCAGGCCAAAGAAGACATACTTAAACTGGAGACTTTGAGGAGAGTTTACTGAGGGAATTGTTTACCAGGGTGTAGGCAGAGTTAGCCCTTGCATGGTGCTGTTACATCCTGGACCTGAAGGGTCAATGGGAGGCCAGAACTGCTGGAATTCTGAGAGGGTAGCTGAAGGCTTCTATAGATGCAGGCAGCTCCTCATGACCCAACAGTTTCTTCTCCTGCCCTCTGATCTCCTGCTGGTGCCCCCCTTGGCTATTCCCAACTGATAGCAAAAGAGAAAGGGGCCAGCCCGGGCCAGTGTGCTCAGTGGTTGAGCATCGACCTATGAAGCAAGTAGTTATGGTTAGATTTCCAGTCAGGGCACATGCCCAGGTTGTGGCCTCGACCTCCAGTAGGGGTCATGCAGGAAGCAGCCGACCAATGATTCTCTCTCATTACTGATGTTTCAATCTCTCTTTTCCACTCCATTCTTCTCTGAAATCAATAAAAACATATTTTACAAAAGAGAGAGATGGGGCCGTTGATGCATTTCCTACTGGTCAGCCTCCCAAGGCATATAGGAAGGTGGTTGCGGGGGCACGTAAGTGACCTCGTCTGAGCAGGGTCTGTCCATGCCTGGATCTGATGATATCACATTCCTTGTGATAAGACAGTATAACTGTCACTCTTTCAAATTCAAAGGCCATGTTTCCATGCCTGTGCTCATCACGGACGCATATCAATGCTGAGGGGAGTGGAGTTTCATTTCATAGACAAGGCAATGGGGTAAGTTGCTGGGCATTGTTGAGCTTTACATGCACACAGCTGGTTAGTGCTCTTTGGTTGTATCACAAATGCTTCTATCCCATGGAGGCTGCAATATAAGCAGACTCTTCCTATTGTAATTGATGCCTATATTAGTTTGCTAGGGCTCCCACCACAAAGTCCCACAAACTGGATGGCTGAGGACAACAGAACGCTATTGTCTCCCAGTTCTGGGGCGGGGGGAAGGGAGCTAGGAGGCAGCAGGGTTGGTTTCTTCTTGGAAAACAATCTGTTCCATGCCTCCCTCCTTGCTTCTCGTCATTTGCTGGCCATCCTGGGCCTTTCTTGGCTTGTAACATACTACCCTGACCCATGCCTTCTATTCTATTCTATTCTATTCTATTCTAT
>NW_006383016.1:5369212-5371032 GCF_000327345.1 Myotis davidii
TCATTCTCCTCTCTTCTCAGTTGTTACCTCCTCAGAGCGCCCTTCTGTCCCAGAGTCTCCTTATTCTATCCTATCCTATCCTATCCTATCCTATCCTATTCTATTCTATTCCCCCTGTGCATGTGTCTGCCTCTGTGTCCAGATTTCCCCTGGTTACAGGACACCAGTCCCATTGGGTTAGGGTCCACCCTACAACCTCATATTGACTTGATCATCTGTGAAGACCCTATTTCCCATTAAGGTCACAGTCACGGGTACTGGAGGCTAGGACTTCAACATCTTTTTGGAGGACACAACTCAACTCACAACAATGCCCTACTATTAGACATATGAACTATGTTTACTGAGGGTCTACTACACTCTTATAGAGAAGGAAGGGTCAATTTACAGTACAAGTAGAGTTTAATTCTGTTTAAGTATTATGCTTTGGCTATATTACGCTCTCTGAAAACTGCTTTAAGAATGTTGTAATAACTACCAGTAAAATTATGTTATTAACTAGAACAAGAGCTTCCCTAATATTGGAAACCCCAAAACAACAAATAGAAAGATAGCAGCAGGTGATTCTGCATTTATGGAGTACTCCCTTTTTCTGCTTTCTTTTTACAGATTCGAACCCGTTCTGAACGGCAGGTGGCGCTGTTGCCAGTTCCATGAATGTTCATTCTCAATAAAAAGCCTTGGGTAAGAAGCAGCAGCAATATGTGGATGAGAAAACGTGTCTGAGGTCCTGCGACCCAGGTCCCGGCAGCTGCTCACCATTTTCCCTTTCACTCAACTCCGTGATCCACTTGGGTACTTGTCCCTGGCAAAATGGGAGCCTGGTGGGCTTTTCTCCAGGACCCCGCTTGGCTCTGCCTTTGCAGGTGCTGGCCCAGGTGCTTGGGAAGTTAGGGGCAGGCCCGGCAGTTCCAGCCTGTGTGTGCTGTGTCCCCTCGCTGCTTCTGCCCTGTGGGGCAGCAGTCGACAGTGGTTTCCTCTCACGGGGCTGCTGGGATGACGCTTCACAAGCATGGCGAGGCCTGTCATGAGCCTTAGTTCTCATCTCCTCCTTTTGTCCCAGCAAAGGGGTTATTTTATTGCAATATCAGTTGGTATACAATATTATATTAGTTTGAGGTGTACACCATAGTGATTGGACATGTACGTAAGTTAAGAAGTGATCACCCCGGTAAGTCAAGTACCCACCTGGCACCATACACAGTTATCACAATGCTATTGACTGTACTCCCCAGGCTGTCCCTTACAGCCCCATGGCTTTCTTTAACTGGCAAGTTGTACATCTTAATCTGCAAAGGGGTTTATTTAACCACCCACCCTTCCCCCGGCTCTCCATTTCAAGATTGAATTTAACATTTTGAAAGAGGGCGAAGTGCAGCACCGTGGGGGTGAGGAGCAGGAGGGTGGGGACTCCTTTCAAACACTGACCCCACTGTCCATGGGAAGGAGCCACTCAGTGAGCAGGTCGTCCAAGGACACTGGCCTTTGCTCTGGTTCCTGGGATCGCAGGTGCAGGGAGGTGTGTTCCTGAAGGTGGTGGCTTAGAGATAATGAAGCCCTTCCTTTCTTTTCCTCCCAGTTAAACATTTTGAAATGGACGGGCCTGCAGGAAACCTGCAGAAGGAATTCCCCACTGCAGGAGGATGGGTGAGGCCGGGCGCGGGGAGGAAATTGCATCTGCTTGGGCAGGTGGCAGGGCCGGAGGCCACATGCATGGGCAGCTGGTCCCGGGAGGGGAGCCGAGGAAGGGCCAGGGAGGAGGGAAACAGAGGTCAGGGCCAGCCACCTGTTTCAGCTGTGGCGGACGCCTATGCAGTGTC
>NW_006383016.1:5371551-5394355 GCF_000327345.1 Myotis davidii
GGGAAGGGACAGTGTAGGAGAAGTTGTAGACATGAGGTGAGAACCGGTCAGGACTTGCACATGGTGGTGCATCGGGATGGAAAGAAGTGAACTGTCGCCGAAGCTCTTGAGGTGGGTGGGGAAGATGGAGCCCTGAGCACAGGATGCAGGGCCAGCTGCAGCTGCCTGGCCGGAGCCCTGGAAGGGCTTTTCAGAGCACACCACCACCTCAGGAGGCGGGATCAGGCTGTAGGCTGTGCAGAGAGGCGAGTGGGGAGGGCTGGACTCTACACGGAGCAGGTTGGGAGAGGTGGGAGGTGGAGCGACAAAGCCAGGCCTGTTCGGAGGACGTGGGGACCACGGATGGTGAGGTGGGGGCAGAGGGAGCAGGGCCCGGTTGGCACGTTCACCTAGACTGGTGTGTCCTAGCTGGGCGGTGCTGGTACCCCTGAGCCTTTCTCTCTGCTTTCTCGGAGGCCGTGGGAATTTAGAGAGTGTCCTGTGACTGTGAGCCACCCTCATGCATCCTCTGGTTCCTACTGAATCGGACTCTGATAGTGGGACCTAGCAATCCATTTCATCATGGGGCCAGGGGGAGAATTGTCCCTCGTTGAGAACTATTGACTTAACTCAACGGAATAACTCTCTAATGGTGGAATTTCAGGGCTCAGTAAATGTGCTGTGGACAGAAAGACCCTCTCATTGCCTCTCAAATAATATCCTCTTACCAGTAATTGGAGGAAAGTGCGCACATTCTGTCTGTACCCCTCATCCTTACATGGAATATGGCTTCCTTCTAAGGTGAATTTTTCTTCCAGGTGTCAGAATGAGTATAATTGATTTTGTCCTTTCTCTTCAGTGTGAGGTATAGAGTTGGACATTTTTTTCCTCAACAGTTTTTCTTCATAAAAGGCAAAAGAGTGATGCTCTCCCAATTCCTGAGCCTGCAGGACCCACTGATAGGTATCTCTCAGCTTACCAAGAGCTCCCCCGTGTGGTAGCTTCTGAGATTACCTAGATCAGTGGTTGGCAAACTCAGTCAACAGAGCCAAATATCAACATTACAACGACTGAAATTTCTTTTGAGAGTCAAATTTTTTAAACTTAAACTATATAGGTAGGTACATTGTTATTAACTTAATTAGGGTACTCCTAAGCTGGCCTTTGCTAAAAAACGTCCTCAACCTGATTGAGGTACATTTGCTGAGGTCGACCCCTTCCAATTCTCCCATCTACACCCGTCTTGCATACTTGTTTCGTCTCCTTTCGTTCATCCTCTCTATATGTCCAAACCATCTCAACATACCTTTCTCAATCCTCGACACTACATTTTCTTTCACTCCACAACCTTCCCTAAAATTAACTTAATAAAGTTTACTTAAAGTTTTAAGTCAACTTCACACTGTACGTGCGCGCCTGCACGTGGTATTTTGTGGAAGAGCCACACTCAAGGGGCCAAAGAGCCGCATGTGACTCGCAAGCTGCGGTTTGCCGACCACTGACCTAGATGCTTACCACTTCTCTCCCCAGTGCAGGATTCGGCTTCCTGGGTTTGACCTAATTAGGCATGAAATCTTGGTGGGAACAGATGCCAACAGATTTTATTTTACTTAATGATGCTTCCTGCCCAGCCCTCATGGAGTACAGGAACTGTCCTGCTAACCTTACCTCATTGACATGTGTCCTAACAGCAACAATTTAGCTTCATTTCCTTGTCTTTCAACACAGGAATCCTTTGGTTTCATGTGGCTCTGTCCATCTGAGGAACACCTCAGCTCTACACGTGCACGTGCGAAGTTGAACTAGACCTGTGATAGTGTGTGATATGAAACCAGCTCATCTGAGACTCTTCTCTTAAAAAATAATTCATCGCAGTGCACTATTTTCTAGTGTATATGACTTCAAACGTACAGATAAACCTGGTGGTCTTGCTGAAATGCAGGTTCTGACTCCGTCGGTCTGCATTTCTGAAGGCCCTCAGTGATGCCAGATATCAATACAGTGCCCTCTTTTCACAGAGGAAAACCAGCCCAGATGGTGGGCCGGTGGCTAACAGCACAGCTAGGATTTGGACCCACATGGTCTAGCTAGCTCCAGAGCCCATGTGCTCGACCACTAAATCAGAGAACGGAGAAGCCAATTAAAAGACTGGGTGAGCTGGACTGGTGCGTAGATGAATTCCCAGGACACAGCCAGCAGACTTGCAGAACCCATAGCAGAGGTCAGGTCACCAGGGTTCAAGTTCAGCAACTACCTCTCCCAGCGTGAGCTTGGATGTCACTTAACTTGTTAACATGATTGAGAGATGGGGGCATGACAGTGACCCTCAGAGCTATTGGAGGGCTGCCTGGCAGAATGCATGTGAAGTGCTTTGCACCGAGCCTGTGAATAAACCCCTAATAATGAGGACTGTGATTACCACTCCAACCTCAGACACTTGTCCTCATGCAAGCAAGGAAGGCCCTGTGGTCAGTGGCCGGCAGCTGGACCCCGGCCAGGCCCAGAGTGGACAGGACATGGTCCCTACCTATTTATTTATTTATTAATTATTTATTTTTTAATAGTATTTTTTTATCGATTAAGTTATTACATATGTGGTCCCTTCCTCTTACTATCTGCTTTCACTCTCCATCTCTCAGCAGCTTCTGCTTCTTTCGGGTGGAACTTAAAAGGTGACATCTGGCCCTGCTACTCCTGGGAGTCTGTGTGGGCATGCTGCCTGGCGCCTGGTAAACACGGATAAAGGCTTCTACTGGCAGGCGTGTTCCCCTCCAGCGCTCACACGTAACAGCAGCAATGCTTGTGCCATCGAAAGGTATGGCGTCGCTGGGGAAGTGAAGGGGAACCTCACACCATTGTGGGGTGATCAGTCAGTGCAGAGAGTGTGCCCAGACAACTCAGCCCCGAGTCTCCTGGGGCAAACTGTAAATTACCAAACGTTTAATTTCTCCCAGCAGCAGGGCACTGCCTGTACCCACCCTGAGCGCCGGTCCCCATGTCTCATCAGCTGGGTGGAGTCATTGGGTCCCAGCGCCCAGACACCAGCTCGAGTCCTGGACCAGTGCTGGTCCCAGGGAGCAAACACTTACAAGTGCTGTGCATGTGGGAAGATGTGGCTTTTGTTTCTAGCTGTCAGTGTTGTGCAACATTGTGGCTCTGGATTATGAGCTTCTAGGACAGTGGTTCTCAACCTTCTGGCCCTTTAAATACAGTTCCTCATGTTGTGACCCAACCATAAAATTCTTTTCGTTACTACTTCATAACTGTAATGTTGCTACTGTTATGAATCGTAATGTAACTATCTGATAGGCAGGATGGTCTTAGGCGACCCCTGTGAAAGGGTCGTTTGACCGCCAAAGGGGTCGCGACCGACAAGTTGAGACCCGCTGCTCTAGGATTTGGAACAGGGTGGAGCTTATTCTCATTTACGTATAAAATCAGTTGCTACTACTCATAACAACCAAGGAAGTGGTCATTTAAAACACTTTTCTAGATGAGTGTTAACTAATCCTCCTTTCCAGAACAGCACTGTCTGATGGAACTTGCTGGAAGATGGAAATGTCCCATGTCTATTCTGGGCAGCAGGATAGACAGTAGCCCGATGTGGGCTTATGTGACTGAGGACAATTTTAAATTTTAATTAATTCCAATTCAAAATATTTTAAGAGCTATCCATGGCTGGTGGCTACTGTTGTGCAGAAAACAGGTGTAGAGACAGAAGGAACTTTATGCCTCAAAGCCACAGGAGGCTCACATAGCATGTGGAACAGTAGGAGAGTCTGAGGTCAGTGCACAGCATGTGGAATACTGGCCAGCCAGCAAGATGTTTCCTACCTGCCCACACCCTCCTGGATGTTACTCTCCAAGGATGATAATGTGGTGGATGAAATGTCTTTCACTTGCCTCGCAGAGGAATTAGTTGTTATAGTTCAGAGGCTCTTAATGAACAGGCCGCCAGTTGTAGAACACTGCGCTCTGTAATGCTCTCCATTCAGAGAAGGCAGAGAGCGAGTTCTCGGCGTGGGCATCTGGATTACCTCCATCCGGCATGGTGCCTGTTTACCCCCTTCTGTTTCCTCCATCCCCTCATCCCACTTCCCACCCAGTGTGTGATTCAGTCCCACTCAGAACTCTGGGATTGCTTATTTCCTGGTGGAAATATTAGTACTAAAGGAACAGAGGTGACATCACAGTCCCCTTTCCGCCCAGGGAGACCCCTCAGTGGGCTCAGGTTGGCTGAAACCTGATAACGAGGAAGTCCTCTTTGTGCCCCTGAGGTCAGGAGCATAACGGCCTGGCCTCCCTCTCAGACCTGAGGAGGGAAGAAATTCAGAAAACACAACCCAACTGGCCACGCTTGAAGTGCTCAGCAGCTGCCAGTACTGGTCCAGACCAGCAATTTTCAACTGTTGCCCCAAGAGTTTTTAAAATATGCAATACCTGGCTCTTTGGTCGGGGCACTGACCTCTTTTTCCTTAGACTGTTAAAAAAAAAAAATGACAACAGCCAACACAACAGTGCCTATCAGGTGTGAATGAATCAAAATTATACCTAATTTTTGTCAGATTGGCAAAAAACATATTTTTTGGTGAGCCACACAATTTTAGTGCTTAGTTGATGTGTGCCATGAGATGAAAAAGGCTGAAAAGCGCTGGTCTAGACCAAGCCCCATGCATTCAGACACTTAACTCAAGGAGTAGTAGGTTCTCATCTGAGGGAGGAGGCTCAGAGGCCCCAAGGGGCTGATGGTGACCAGGTGCCGGGTGGCCAAGCTGAGGTTTCAGTCCAGGCCTCTCTGACTCCTGATCCCACATCATCAAAGCTGAAGGGGCTGCTCCCCACTGCAGCGGTGGGGTGGCTGTCTTAAGACCTCGTACAAGAAACAAGTGCACACCACCCTGTGAGAACACTGCGATTAGAGCAGACAGATAGTATTAATACCTGGAGGAATGGCTCCTTATCTTCGAGAGGTAGGCGTCCGTGAGAGAGGCATTTCTGCCTCGTTAGCAACCAGTCTCAGTGCCAGGGGTGTGGGAATCTCGCTCTCTCCCCGTTGCCTTGAATAAGCGAAGATAAAGCCCAGACGTCTCAAACAAAGGCGTGATTGTTCGCTTCTCAGCGTTTGTGAACAGCGTCAGTTACCCAGCAAATGGAAGCCTAATTGTGACCAGATGCAGGTCTCACCCGTTTGGTGCTGTAATAGGGACCTGTCTGGGCCTGAGTCTCACCTCCTCCCCGCAGCCCCCATCCCAGACCCCCCAGCAGCTTCAGCTCCCAATGAAATTAGAACTCTGGGCTCCGATGGGCAGCATGGGACCCAGAGTGGGATGGGAAGGGGGCCTCTGGGCTTTCCTTATAGTTTTGGATATCAAAGGAGGGGGTGGTGTCTGAACAGACAGCCTGCTTCTCCCAAGATCGGTGGCTCATTTATGGGAAATCACAGGTATAAATAGGAAACCTGCTGAGAGAAAGCAGAAAAGAACAAAGGAAGACTAAGAAGTGGAGATTAAAGATTGTTTTCTTTGATTAACCCCCCTCCCCATCATGCTTTGTAGGCTACGCATTGGATTATATGCAAGCATTTAAAAAGATTTACCTCTTGTTAATGTGCCACAAAGCTATGTAAACAAATTTTGCCTAGACTTGGGGTTTTCAAAGGGCAAATGCAAGTGAGGATCTATTTGTTAAGAAGCCAAAATCCATGCTTTTAATAAGTAGAATTCTTAATAAATATTTGCATAGTACTCCAGTTTGCAAAGTACTGTTCCATGAATTATTTCATTGTCAGTTTTGGGAGGTTGATGGGATTAGTATCATTACCATGTAGGCTATGCAGACTGGGAGGTCATGGGATCTGGAGTTAAACAGACCCAGGTTCAGATTCCATCTGTAGTGTAACCTGTGACCTTGAACAAGACACTTAACCTTTCCCAACCCATTTCCTCTGAGGTTCCATGACATTTGTCAAGGCTGATTGCTACCAACATGTACAGCTGCAGCATCTGGAGGGAGACAGAGTGGCGGGAATTAGTGGGAAGCAGTCAGGGATGAGTACCAAAAACGTGGTGAAGTTCAGGCCTGGCAAGAAGGATCAGAGAGGAATTCTAATCCTGTGGTCTATGTCAAATACAAAAGCAAGTGGCTGAGTATGGCAAACACACCCTAAGGTGACCCCCAAAGAGTCATACTCTTGTATGTCCCTCTTCTTGAGTGCTGGTGGAACCTGTGATTTCTAACCAATGGGAGATGGCGAAGGCTATTGATGTCCCTCCCTTGATTGGATTATATTATATGGTGCAGGCTATTGGTGTCCCTCACTTGATTGGGTTACATTACGTGGCGAAGGTGGTGGATGTCCCTGCCTTGACTGGGTAACTTAGCAGACTGGAGAAGGAAACTCTCCCCTGGGAGCTTTGAAGAGGTAAGCTGCTATGTTGTGAGATGGCCACATGGCTGGGAACTGTGGGTGACCGCTAGGAGCTGACCCCCAGCAAAAAGTCCTCCAGCCTCTAGGAGAAGAATTCTGCCAACAACTCGAGTGAACTCAGAAGCAGATTCCTCTCTGGTCCAGTCTCCAGATGAGAACCCAGGCCACTGACAGCATGATTATGGCCTCTGAGGCCCTGAGTGGAAGACCCAGGCAACCCCTGCCCAGACTCCTGACCCTCAGAAACAGGGAGACAATAAGTGGTATTGCTTAAGCCACTAAGCTTATGGTAATTTGTCACGTAACAACAGAGAACACCGAGGTTTGAGAGAGACTCCCATCAGCTGCCTGAGTGGAGGACATGAAGTTCACCTATTCAAGGCCCGTGTGGAAGGCAGCCTAGGAGCCCAGCCTGGCCACTCTGGTTGTATGTGGCGGGCGGGGGCACAGGGTTGCCTTTGCAAAAGCATGACTGGAGCCTCCATCCTTGGCTCCAGGCAGATGTGACTCCTTAAGTCACACTATTTAACAGGCAGTTACTGCTGATGTCCTGACCACCACCTACCCCCTGGCTGAGAGAGATGGTCAGGTGCCCCTTGGGAGCAGCATCACAAAGCCAGGTGGGGAAGCCCCTTCTTAGGGCCGGGTGGGGTTGAAATGAGTGGCTGTAGAAGGACCCTTGCCTTCCAGCCAGGCTTGCTGGATAATCAGAGACAGAGGACCATTTACTTCCAAATGTGAAAGTTCATTTGAAGGATATGTGACTCTTTGTTTGGCAATTGAGAGAGGTTTCTAATTTGGACTCCAATCCATAATTAGAAGCTTGCTGTCATCTCGTAGGGCACACGTTCACACAGCCATCTGTCTGGGACTTCGGGTCTCCACTGAGCTTGGTGAGCTGGTGGGCAGAGGTGGGCAGAGCTCTCTAGCCAGGTTCCAGATGCCCAGATGCTACAAGTGACACAAAGTTCACGCTCTTCAGCTGACTTTATCATCTTGTTTGAGTTCATGGCTTCACAAGTTTGAGCCCTGTTCCAGCATCTCACCCAGACAGAAGCCCATCGGCAACGGCAGCCTGTACACAGTGGAGTTTTAGCTTAGCTTTGACAAGTACCAGAGCAGCGTAACATCAGCTGCATGAATATTTCCCTTCCTGGGCCATCAGCAGACCATACTTAGCCTCCATAGTAGCCCTCACTGGCCACACAGGATGCTGGCTCTTACTGGTTTCCCACAGAAACTAACAGGATTAGAATTGGGGCCTTTAGGCTCTAAATAAATGTATGATTTCCAAGCTTGGATGCACATTAGAATGCCCCAGCCATCCTTCAGATGAATACTATCAGAATCTCTGGATGTGGAAATAAGGCATCAGTAATATTTTTAAATTACCCAGGTGATTCCAAGGTACAGCCAAGGAGAGAACTACAGAAGTAAAGGGTCTTTTCTTTATCATCTTTAGCATGTAAACCTGCAATTGATCCTTGGACATCATATGTATTTAAATACTATGTACACACACACACACACATACACACACACACTGTTTGAAGACAGCTATATAGATCTATCTATACCTATAGATACATAGATTATAATCTATATCTCCCTTAAAGTGATAGGCAACAGTAAATGCAGCCAAGGCTGAGAGGGCACAGCCCACCGATTGGGCCTTGTCACTACGTCAGGTGCTGAGCTGCATGGGAGGGGGCGTGCCAACTACTTGCAGTGGGCAATCCTGATTTAGAAGTTGGAGGAAGAAAGGAGGGAGGAAAATAGACTCTTTAGGATTCCTGAACCGGTTTAAAGATGAAGAGAGGACCAGGAAAATCACTGAGTAGCCCAAACTGTGGTGGCCTGGCCGTATTCTTGTAGCACAAAAGACTCTTTAATAATATTTCTTTTCTTTTGCTAGAGGAAGGGATTGTGTGGGAGAAGAGAGGGTGTTATGTTTTGAGGGCAATATTTTACTTTTAGATAATTTTAGACTTGCATGGATTGCAAAAATAGTACAGTGAGTTGCTATGTGGGATTCACCCCCTCCCCCCGTGTAGCATCTTACATAACCATAGAATATTTATGTAAATGAAGAAGTCAACCTTGGCACAATGTGTTAAACTCAAGACTTTATTTGGACGTCACCTCTTTTCCCACTACTGTTCTTCTTTTCTATTCCAGGATCCCACATTTCATTTAGTTTTCCTGTCTCCTTAGCCTCCCCGATCTGTGACAACCCCTCAGTCATTCTTGTCGTTATAACCTTGAAAGGATACAACAGAAAGTTGCCCTTCTCTCAGCACGTGCTATCAGGGGCACAGACTTTTGATACTTGTTCCTGTTGATGTTAACCTGGATCTCGCGGCTAAGGTGATGCTTGTCTGGATTCTCCACCATACGCTTACTATTTTACTTTTGTAATTATTAAACATTGGAGGAAAGATACTTTGAGGCCATGCAAGTCTCTCCTTTCTGCTTAAACTCTTGCCCCTGATTTTAGCCTCCTTCGGTGGATCTTGCTTTTGGCAGTTATTACCGTGATGGTCTAATGGTGATTTCTACTTCCTTCATTCCATCTACACTTGTTATGTGGAATTCTTCTGTAAGGAAGCCTTGACAATTCTCCCTCATTTACTCAGATATTTCCCCCCTGGACTTGTGGATACTTATCTTATTCTTTGGGTTATAATGCAATCCTGTCACTTATTTTGTTGTGCAACTGGTTCCAATGTTGGCCTTTGGGAGCACTCTCCCCCTTTGATATGCCCCATCTTTTAATTTATGTTGTAGTGCTTCCTTACTTTCTGGTACCACATCATAGTTCAGGCTCATCTTATGTTTTTCACTCCAATTCTAGAATGAATCAGTTCTCCAAGGAGCCAATGATGTTAGAAACCAAGATCTGGGCAGTCAGTGCACTCATTGCTCCTGGGCTGTCTTTGCTTCTAGCACCAGTCATTCTCAACCTTCTGGCCCTTTAAATACAGTTCCTCATATGTTTGACCCAGCCATAAAATTCTTTTCGTTGCTACTTCATAACTGTAATGTTGCTACTGTTATGAATCGTAATGTAACTATCTGATAGGCAGGATGGTCTTAGGCGACCCCTGTGAAAGGGTCATTCGACTGCCAAAGGGGTCGCAACCCACAGGTTGAGAACTGCTGTATCTAGCCTCTCTCAATGAGAAGAATAAAGGCACTAGATGGATATGTGCTAACTCATGAATATACACACCTGTTTTTATTTCTGTATCTATTTTTCTCTCTGTGTGGATCTTTTAAGACATAAGTGAATGTTGAATGTGTCTAACTCCAATCCAGCTCCTGAGAGTACATTCAAGCCTGTCCCCTCTTTATTTGTAACTTTTTTTCCAATAGTGAAACATCGCTGTAATTATTTGCAATACACGGACTTATTTGTCCCTCTCTACTAATACAAATAACTTCAGCACTCCTAATCCTGCCTCTATGCAAAAACACATATACCAACTAGAGTGCAGTGTGTGTGCAGTTCTTTTTACTTTAGCCTCACAATATTCAATCAGACCTTCCCCAAAGTGTTTTGGTAGTAATATTAGAGGGAGAATCGCCCGGCAGGTGTGTGCTAACTTTTAAAAAGCCAAATGATTTCCCCAGGTGACTGCACCATTTTGCTTTTCCACCAGCAGTGTAGTTCCAGTTGCTCTGCATTTTTTTCAGCACCTGGTGTTTCCAGATTTTTTAGGCAAATTACTTTGTCTCTTTTCCTTCTCCGTCAAGTGGAGGTAATAATAGTACCTCTCTTATTCAGTTGTACCAGGTTCAATGACTCCATATGTGTAAAACATTCAGAATAGGGTCGTCAGATAAAATCAGGACACCTAGTTAAATTTGAATCTTAGAAAAATATATTTTTAGCCTAAATACATTCCACATAATATTTGACATATCCTTATACAAAAAAAATAGTTTATTCAAAATTCAATTTCAGCAAATAAAAATGTGGAAAGCCCATTTAAATTTCATGTAAATGAGTATTTTTTAGTATAAATATGCACAAAGATTATTTATCTGATGTTTTAAGAGCCCCGTTTAGAGGCAACCCATTCTCAGGTCTCAGCTTAGCCCCTAACAGATTGGAGCTTTGCCAAAGGAATTTCCCAATATCCATGAAGGAGAATGTGGAAGAGAGACAAAGGTTTTTGGATGTGCTAGGACTGTGTCTCCCGGTAGTGTGTTCATTTCCAAGAAAATATGTATCGAAGGTGAATATACAGAGAGAAGTGTGAACAAAACACAGTGCACAGCTGGATCCGTGTTCACACAGCAGACACACCCGGGATCCTGGCATCAGACCAAACAGCACGTTGCTGAGCCACTATCCCGACCTGTAACCCAGTAGACTAGCTTGGGGCTGGCTGGCTTGAGAGCAGAGTTAAGATACTGCTGTTTTTACCGGGCAGATGACTTGGGAATTTTCTGAGGGTTTCCTCTCAAGTGACTTCCTTGGGGCTTTCTACTTGAAAGTAGGTCATTATCCTTTAGAATAAAATTGGCCCAGGGAGACAAGTCTGAGCTAAGGAAAGTGCTTATAAATAAGGGGTCTTCTGGACTGCTGGCAGGTGCTTAATTGATTGGAATAACCTGTAATTATATTTCCTCTTAAGTCTTTTTCAAAGACCAGGTAATAATAACAAATACTTCCATGGCACGAACCATGTGCCAGATGTTTGAAGACCTTTACATAGGTTAACTCATGAAATCCCTACACCGGGAGGCAGGTATTATTATCATCCCTACTACTCAGATGAGAAAATTGAAGCACAGAGTCGTAAAGCGATCTGCTCGACACAACACAGCCAGCAGGTGGCAGGAATCTGACCTCAGGCACTTTGGCTCCAGCGTCCACACTTTTCAAACCACACTCTGATGTGGTGAGGTTCCATCTCACAGCTCAGTCCTCTAAGTGGGAATAATCATCTCACTTTCCTGGAATATGATGAGCATTATTTTCTACCACTGATCCAAGAAATGAGTTTTGCCATTCCTTGTATTGTGAATTGGCCTCAGAGGTGGGTGTCGGAGGTGCAAAGCGAGTCAGTAGAACAAACCCTCAGTGACCCCAACAACAGCTGCCCACACAGCCTTAGGGGACAGAGGGGAGAGGGGCTGGGAATGATCTGGGCGGAGGTCTCCAGACTCACAGAATTGGGGGTTGTCGCTAATGGAGCCCTGATGTCTCGTTGCAGGTGATAAATCTTCCTAATGGCATTTCAAATACATTGTTCTAAATTTAAATATTTTAATATTAATTTATTCTAATGCCACCCCAAGTGGATAATGAACAACACCATCCGCTGAATTAAAAAGAGAAACAGGCAGATCCTTACAAATTCCCTTCTCTGGGAGTGAATCCAGGGGACAGTGAAAACTCGTTTCTTTTCTAGTTGGGTAATGGTGATACTGAGGATTGTAATAAATGTGAAAGACTTACATGTTTAGCTGTCAGCTGGGTTATATTGTCTTAGAAATGACCTTGTCCAGACAACTTATGGAAAGACTCCCCTGGATTGTTAGGCATGAGCCGTGCAGGTCTGGCTGGGCCAGAGTTTGGTCGGGATGGAAAGAGGCTGCAGGACTGGTCCCCAGCTGCTTCTCAGGGGCTCAGGACCTTCCAATGTCAGTGGAGAGCAACTCCAGTGATCACCGTGCCTTCCACCTCATCCATATTTTTTTTTCTCTAGCACCATGTGACTATGCAGGTGGGTGGGGAACTTGCAGCTGACTCAGCGCTTTCAGATTTCCATGGCTTAAAACTTTCCCGTGGGTTTGTTAGGTCTCCGTACTTGACCTAAGCCCTGCCAGCAAATGCCAGTAGCACCCACATGGAAACGTGGATTACTAATGAAGGCTGGCATTAGCAAGACACCTGTGAAGAAAACTCGGATCCAAAAATAACTGGTCCTCACTTCTCATCTTGCCAATAATGTATAGCATAGAATTGTAGGATTTTCGGGTTGAGACTGACTCTCTGGGGAAGCCACCTCCTCCAGGAATAAGCCCCTGAGCCTGCAGAGGTATGTCTGCAGCCATACCTGTAAGGCAGCCAGTCTACCTACCTTGGCATTCAGGGCCTCTGTGCTCAGGTCTCAACCTTTTAATCACTGAAATGACTTCATCACAGTGTGGCATTCTCAGGGTGCAAAAGGGACACATACAATTGGCTAACTGTGGCTTTGACTTAGGGGAGTCACCTACTCTGCTTTCTAATTCACCTTATTTTTTTCGACCCCAAGTTGGCTTTTGTCTCTACAGTGAAAGAAAGTGAAACCCTCAGATCCAGATTAAACTGCTCAGTTGGTGGCACCCAGACCTCCGATTGGTGGAGTCTCTGGACTTGCACAAGGGAACTTATACAAATCCTCCTTTTCTTTGCACAGACGTCAGGCAGTGTTGGAGAGAAGCCCTGCAGTTTTGCTTTGCTCTAGAGCAGGTATTCTCGGCCCTCACCGTGCATCAGAGTCACCTGGGATACTTTTTAAAAAATATAAATGCCTGCACCACTCCTTCTGAATCAGCTGGTCTGCGGTGGGGCCTGGGCACTGGCATGATTTCAGTCTCCTCGGGTGAGTAACGTGCAGCTGGAGTGGGCCATCTCGGCTAAGGGGTTCCTGATTGATTCCTATTCTTTGCATCGTCAGATCCCTTCTGCTTCCTGCCTGGTCTAAGCCAGACTGTCTTCTCCAATCTCCTAAGGATTGTCCTGGGGCTTCCAATGTCCATGTTTGATGCCTGATGGAAGCAGACTTTCTTCCAGGTTCCCTGTCCCCCTTGCTAGCCACCAGCTCCAACATCAGTTAAAGGGGAGAAAGTGAAAACCCAGGTGTCTCACCCACATCTGGGACAGATCGTTGCTGTGATTCAATTCCATCCAGGCCTTCAAGGCACTTTCCTTGAGTGTGGAGTTGCTGGGCTGGTCCTGCAGTTACACAGATGAGCAGGAATCTTCAGTTCTGCTTTCAAGGACCTTCACATCCAGAAGGAAAACAGAGAGCCCAGCACAGAATCATGAGGCATCACAGTGGGGAGGGTAAGTGCCACAGAGTGCTGGTGGGGGAGGAGGGTGATTGTTAAGCAGGATGTCTGCCTGGGAAATTGAGGAAGACCATATCTGATTTCCCCTCACAGAAGCTTTCCATTGTGGATGGAACCCTGCATTTCCCCCTCAGTTTCAGACGTCAGCAACTGAACTGGCAGAGGGAAAGAACAAGGAGATGATCCCTAAAGTATACGTTTGCCTTCTTAGGCAAGTGCAAAGAGCAACTCCAAAAGATTGACTTAGTTTATTTCAATTGTGTAGGCATGTCACCATGATGCTATGGTCGTTGATATCCCATTGTATGCCATAAGCGTCTGTAGACACCTTCCCCACAGGCCATGCGCGTCTATAAAAAAAAAATTTTCCCTAAGTGGCAGCCCTGACTAACTTCAGAATAGTTTTTTGTGAAAATTTTCAGCTGAAAATATTCAAGAACATCTGAATTGTGAGTAATATATTCATTTTTATAATATTCATTGCAACTGATTTTTTTAAATTAAATTCAAAATATCGTGGCGTCGGGGGATGGTTTCCGTTTTGGATGTGTGGCAATTTAATTATCCTGATGGCGACGGTATATTGGATACACAGTTCTGTGATCTTCTGTCTCTATGAACATATTTATATTTAAAAAGTAATGTAAGTAACCCACAGACTAGGACAGTGATGGCGAACCTTTTGAGCTCGGCGTGTCAGCATTTTGAAAAACCCTACCTTAACTCTGGTGCCCTGTCATATATAGAAATTTTTTGATATTTGCAACCATAGTAAAACAAAGACTTATGTTTTTTGATATTTATTTTGTATATTTAAATGCCATTTAACAAAGAAAAATCAACCAAAAAAATGAGTTCGCGTGTCACCTCTGACACGTGTGTCATAGGTTCGCCATCACTGGACTAGGAGATGATACTTGCAATATGCATGTCTGATAAAGGACACATATCCAGCATATAAAAAAGCACTCTTATATGTCAATAAGAAAAAGACAACCTAATAAAAATTGGGCATCAGACCTGAAAAAACTCTTCAAAAAGAGAATTTCTAAATGTCTGTAGGCCCCATCCTTCCCGACAATGCTCAATGGACACGGGGGTGGCCTTTCCCAGTCGTCCCCAGGCTGACGCTGTAAATCTGGTCCCGGAACCTCCTCAGTGATCAGTGTGAGAAGCTGAGGGAAGTGATGAGAAACCGGTGATTTTCTCATGGACTCGGTCAGTTAGCGGTGGAAAAAGAAATTCCTCGGCCTTTTTATCCCCACCAGGACACTTTCTGCCCATCCTGGGGCTTCCAGAGGGTTTCCTTCTGAAGACGTTTCAGATGAGTAATGGGGCGTTTTATAGAATATGGCAGCGAGTTCCATACAGGGAAAACCAGCGGAGGATGATTTTGAACTAAAATCCTGTCACAGTTGGTTGGCACTGACGCGATTTTTTAAAATAATGTCTTCTTGACTGCAGCGATAAAGACCGTAGGGAAACTGGTGAGAGGGGAACTCGGTGCCAATGTGGTAGCTGTATGAAATCATTGCACTTCAGAATAGAGAGCAGACATGTGAGAAATCAAAACAGAAGCTCTCAGCTCGCTGCCTGCCTACTCTTTGTGGGCAGGAATGAAAGGAGGGAAAGCTCAGCAGTGAAAGCGTCGCCAAGGACCGAGGGCAGGATGAGCAACTGTCGAGAAAACAAGCTCCCTTTGCACTCACCCAGAAGCAAAGCCACGGTTTGGAGAACTGGGGGTGAGATTCCCAGTCCTGGCCATCACTGCGAGGGAGTCACTTAGCTTCTGGTCACTCTCTACATAGAGCAAATGTAACTGGGGCCAACGGAGTTAGCTCAGTGTCTAGTAGAGAGTCTATCCACCCATTGATTCGGGTGGAGAGGGAGATTAAAAGTCCTTTCTCCTTTCTCTAGACTCATGTAACTCTTTGACCGTAATTTTCTCTCCATGCTCGTGCCAGTTGTTAGTGTATTGCCTTTCAGCTCCAAACGCACCCTTTTCTGTCCTGCTTTGTGGTCCTGGAGCTGGACTCCGCCTGGTGCAGTTGGCCTTGAACAGCTGCTCAGTGTTTCACTCTACCAATAGAGGGCGCTGCAAAGGGGAAGGGGAAGGAGGGAAGCCGTTGTTCCACTTGCTGCTGTTTCCCATGCCCTTTGGAGCAAGTCCGGTCCAGAGGGTCCCAGCAGTGTTCACCGCAATGGTGAGGGCTCGCGGGGCCCTGAGATGAGCACCCTCCAGCACCCTGTTTCTTTTTGGCTGCAGCAGCCACACCCTCTCTTCAAGGGTCTGCAGCTCAGCCTTGTGGGGTCCTCCTCCAAGTCCTTAAGGTCCTCATTGACTTCTCCCTTATCCTTAGGGATGGTAGCTGCCCTTGGAGTTTCTGCTTCTAGTATTCCTTGCAGTTCTCTTTTATCCTTTTTAGTAGTTCAATCTTTTGCTTCGTTAACAATTATTTACATGAGATTTTCCCCTGTTCAAGTTACTAACAGGGCTTGTCTCTTAACTGATCCCTAACAGATACGACCCTTGACTCCTCTGACTCTTTTCGTGGTTGTTTGCTAGGTGCCCAGTGCCACCCGTGAGCTTCTGTGCTTCGGCCCCTGGGGAAGCAGCCTTGCAGCGGGGGCATGCTAGGTTGGCTCTGTTTCAGGGAATTCATTGTCAGGTCCCAGACCTCCACTTCCACTCCTTCCTAACAAGGTCAGCCTGAGAGCACCCCTGCAGGGGAGACCCTTGGGGAAAGGGTCTCCTTTCCAGCTCACCTTCTACTTTTAATAGAAAGGCACCCCTCACTTCTCCCTGACTTTATGGTGCGTCTAAAGCTGTAAGATATTTATGTTGTGTTGATTAACTTTCTTTTAATAATTTTAACAATAACTCAATCCAGGGAAACACTTTTAGCACCTAAAGGCTTAAGATGACAGGAAATTAGAAAATTATTTTGATTTATATTATGTTGTTGTTACATAGAATTATGCTAGGGTGATTAGAGATTTTCAAGTATGAAATATATTACAAGAGGGTAAAATTTGGGAAAAGGAATGGAAATATGAATTCAAGGAAGAAAGGAAACACTAAATAGTGTTACTATTAAAAGGTTATTTGTATTGTGTATTTTTAGGTTTTGGATGATGATAAATATAAAATTACTATGGTATCCCTATCCCTTTGGATACATATCATAGCAAACAGTAACATTTTTTATTTCAAATTGTCAGTATTGACTGCATGTCAGAATTACACTCTTTGCAATTGTTTACATGCAGGAAGAGAAACTTTTTATTTTATCCTTAAATAGTTGAAGAGGCTATGTAGTTTTCCAAAATTGTTTTTGAAGAAATACAGTACATAGCTAAACAAAGTTGCCTCACTTATAAGAAATCATGAATAAATGAATGAATTCTGACCGGGTAAGTGAATGAATAAGTGAATCAGTGACTGAAAGCAGGAAATCCCTCCTGGGATATGTAAGAACATCCCATTTCCCTGCTGAATTTATAGCGCCCCCGCTTGGGGGAGACGTGCATGTGGAAACTGGCAGAAACCAGCTGGCCCAGAACAGGAGCCAGGTCAGACTGGGGTTCTCCTTTGTCTATATTTTGAATGACCTATGGCTGAATAAATGGCTTATAATAATGTATTTCATTAATGCCTTGTGTGTGATAAGGCCTTGTGAGCTCTAGCCTTTATTTTGTCATCTGTAAAATGGATTTAGAAATTCCTTAATTGGTGGCAGTCGGAACATTCATTTTACACATTCTGACATAGTAGGAAACACTGTCTTCGAGACAGAAGACCCATGTCGACCGACTGGCTTTGTAGAAACTGGTTGCATGTCTGTGTGCAATACCTACATGTCTGCGCCTCAGGTCCTCGTTGGTAAAAAGCACGTGGAGATAATTGTTGGGGAGCCTCAGATGAGATCGTGTATTTAAATGTGCTTAGCACACAGCAGGTCCTCAGTAACTGTTTGTTGAAGCTAAGGCTACAGCACTAGTTGGCAATGATCTTTGGGTGTATCTACCTTTCCCTGCACTAAGGGCTGCCAGTCACTCTGCCATAAACTAAACCAGCAGGCCACCCAGGGTGCACGCTGCCACAGGGCTTGACCACGTGAGGACCGTCCAGCCCGATGCTAGTGTGGGGAACGTTTGATCACTGCACGCACCTGGGTTTGTACTCCACTCCCACGATGCAGCCTGTGTCAGCTTTAAACAGTGGCCTGGGTTTCAGTCATGGCCTTAGGGGCAGGCATGTTGGCAGGCATTGTCAGAGTCTGTGGAAGTAGTCCATGTCGAGTATTTATGTAGGGTCAATGAAACCATTCTGTGTTATCTTTAAAATATAAAATGCAGGCAGCATAGCTTCATGCCAGAGTGGTTACCGAATCTGCTCTCTTGTACATAAATGCACAGTACTGGCCAAGGTCCCAGCCAACTGCATTGCAAACTGACCCTCCCCCCAACCCCCAGCCACACACACACACTCACACAGTGATTTCTTCATACCCGTTGATGACAGATCCCTGTCACCAAGATGGTGGTAGTTCAGCTGGCACTTTATGAACAGTGGAGATCAACTGAGAAAGTGAGATGCTTGTGCAAAGTACCTGATAATAACATGATGAGGTTTTGCTCGTCACTACAACACAAGAGTAAAAGAAAGCAGCTGTGGTCGCAGGATCAAACCAGGTTAAGCAGCATCAGAGCTGCCTCTACACTCACACCATCCGTCTTTACAACCAGGAGTGCTCACAGCGCTCTTCACACATTTTCACTATAAGAGAGTGAATTTCAAAATGAGCCTTTTTATGCTCTCTGCAGAATAAACCCTCAAGTCATATTTCTATAAAGATTACAGATCTTTCCAGATCCCAGTTAACTAAGGGAAATAACAACTGCAGGAGACACAGAGGAAAATCAAGTTCTTACAATGCGCCAGACACCAGCTAGGCACTTTCCCAGGCCTTGTCTCATGACTCCTCCTGGGTCTCATTCCTTCATTTCACATTGGAAAACACGGAGAACAGGAGGTTCAGGGAGGTTACATTTGGGACCAGGGCTCGAGTCCTTGTCTCTTTGAAACACAGCCCACATTCTTTCCCCTTCACGTCCTTGGCTCTAACCCTGGCTCAAAACAGCGAGTGCTCAGGCCCTGGCCGATGCACAGTGGTTAGAGCATCTCCTGCACGAAAGGGTTGAGGGTTCCATTCCCGGCCAAGGGCACTTACCTGGGTTCCAAGTTTGATTCCTGGCCCTAGTAAGGGCGCATTTGGGAGGCAACCAGTCAATGTGTTTCTCCCACATCAATGTTTCTCTCCCTGCTCCCTTTCCTTCCACTTTCTCTGAAAAGCAATGGAAAAAATATCCTTGGGTGAAGATTAACAATAACAACGAAAAGTGAACGCCCAGGAAAGAGGGACTGTGGAGGTGGGATTCACATTTTCCAGTGTATTCCCGTGGGCCCAGAGCAATGGCCTCGGTCGGGCTGCACGCTACATGCCCACTCACTGCTCCAGATTTGCCCTCCTGGCCTGTAAGGGATCTCATGTGGCCATGTTTCTTTTTTTTTTTTTTAAATGTATTTTTATTGATATTTTTACAGAGAGGAAGGGAGAGGGATAGAGAGTTAGAAACATCGATCAGAGAGAAACATCGATCAGCTGCCTCCTGCATACCCCCTACTGGGGATGTGCCCGCAACCAAGGTACATGCCCTTGACCAGAATCGAACCTGGGACCCTTCAGTCCACAGGCTGACGCTCTATCCACTGAGCCAAACCGGCTAGGGCAGACCGTGTTTCTTAACCTTAGAATCCCAGGCGGGCGTGTGAGGGCAGGTTGCTGGGCCCTGCCCCAGGGTGCTGATTCCTTTCCTCTGGAGTTGGCCTGAGCATGGGCATTTCTGCCAAATTTCCCGAGGCCGCTGCTGTTGCTGGCGGGGCCTCACCTTGTGAATGCTGTCTTAAGGCGCTGCTCCTCGAAGTGCAGTCCCATACAAGTATAAAAGTCAGTTACTCCTGGACTCCAGGGCAGATTCTGGGCCGAGGCCCACAGGTGGGCACCAGGGACCTGTCCTTTAAGGAGGTGTTCCAGGTGGTTCTTCATCTGCTGCAGCCTGAGCACCGTCATCCAGTGATTTCAAACTCTCCCTCATCTCAGATTCAACCTGGCTTTCAAATTCAGTCTCACTTTGAATGACCGACCACCACATAGCAGAACCTCATTTACAATCAACTGTGGCTTAGCTGGTGGTGTGACTTGCGTCTGGGCACTACTTGAAGTGCCCACAGGGATCTTTTAGCCCATGCTTCATAAATAAAACCCCAAACAGGACATTTTTACTAATTTTTTAAAGAACAGTTGTCAAGTTTCCACCTCATCAGGAGGAAAAAGGGGTGGCTCCCTGGGGTTCCTCACACAGGGCCCGTCGGAGGAGAAAGGCGTCCGTGGCGAGGCTTGAGGCTCGGGGCAGGGGTCACTGTCTGGCTCCCGCAGGGCAAGTGCCGCTGGCCGAGGAGGAGGAAGCCAGGCCCAGGCGGATGCACCCTGAAGAGAAGCAGGTGCTTCCCGGCCCTGCCCCGCAGCTGTGGCCCCTGCGAGGAGCCAGACATCACCCAGGGAATTGATAGCCGCCCTGCCTGGCGCTGTTCCTGCCTGGTGCTCACAGCACGGCCTGTGGGTCCCAGGCCACTGCTGACAAGACAGTGCGGGGAGTGGGAGGCTGTCCCCCAGAAGGTGCAGAAATCAGTCTCCTTATCGTAAGTTACAAACACAATGGAATTTCAAGTGAGGGCAGGTGAAGGTCATGGGAAAAGGTTCCCATTGTTCTCCCAGGGCTCCAAAATAAGCTGTGAGAACCCCACGGGGAGGCCTGTGCCGCCATCGCAGACCTGGGGGCTGCCACTCTGCTCATCAGGAGAGTAATGAAAGCGGGAAGGCCAGTCCTCAGCCCCAGCTGCCCACCCCACCCCTGCTCCGGAGCCAAACCTGCCAGCAGAAACAATGGCCCTTTTTTTTCTCTCAGCCTCTCATGTAGGCCATTCCGTTACAAAAGAAGACGGATGTAACCCTGTGCTCCGTGCAGCTTTCTCCTACCTGTGGACAGGTGACAGGAAATGCATACCTTGCGGGGGGGCGGGGGGGCCCAGTTGTCAGCTTAGGGGAGGGGCCACAGTGTCCCCACTCACCCGGGAGAGTCCTAGGAGCCCATGGAACCTTGTCGGGGTCCACTCTGTACAGGGCACGGCTCATCAGCTGGGTGTTCCTGGGTAAGATCGTTAGATCTCCGGGGAAAACCAACAGAACAGCAAGTGTTCCGGAAAGGGTTTCACTTCCTAACTGGCAGCAGGCCCGAGATCAAACCTGTTCCTCAGTCACAGGTGGGGCTCCAGTGAGAGCACAATTCACCCTATTGTTCAGCCTGAGGCCCTTGCTTCTCGCAGGGGCAGGTGAGTGGGCGAAGCAGAGCCCCCAGAGCTGAGCTGAAGGCTCAGCGAGCTTGACTAGTGTCTACAGAGAGGCCAGCGTCTGTGGAAAACTCGTGGGGCTGTCCTTTCAGGAAACTTCCTGAAGGGGGGAGGGAATTTAGTTTAGTTTTCCTTTTTATTTTTTGAGGAAGTAAGTGAGAGTGGATTGATACACAGGCAGAGGCAACTGAAGTTAACATAATGGCTAGAGCCAGGCACACGGGAATAATAACCAGCTGCTATCATGCACATTCGAGTTGCTTGCATGGTGCCCAGTGCTTCCTAGACATCATTTCATTTCATCCTCACGATGACCCATGAGGGAGGGGCTGCTACTCTCCCTCCCTCACAGCAGAGGAAACAGGCCTGGAGGAGCTAAGGTCTTGGTCTTTGTCAGGGGATTCAAACCACTACCTCCCCACGAGCTCCAGACTCACCTCAGCCCTGAGCAGGGCTCCGCCTCATCACACGGCCCCCTGGCTCTGCGCTGTCTCCTCCAGGAAGGCCTCAGGTTGCAGGGCCTCTGGCTCCTGCATCACACAGGTGTGTGTGTGAGACAGGTGTGTGTGAGAGACAGGGGGAGGCGCTGGGGAAGTGGGGCTCAGTCAGCATCCTCCTGGGAGCCAGGTTACAGGAGAGCCTCTGGGTGGCCCAGGACGCTGCGAGGCCTCCCCTCCATCTTCTGCTGGATGCCAGCTGCCGGTCAGCTCCTCTGGGCTGTTCAGCGGGTGACCCGTAGGGCACATTCTGTGAAGCACATTCATGGTGGCTCCAGACCAGTGGGCATGCTTTGCTGACTCTCAGGTGTGGGGGTGAACAGGGACCGTGCTGTCGTCTTGCCCTGCACGGGCTGCTGCCCTTCCCCAGGGCTGCTGGGGGCGGTCCCTGGGGGCATCTCTGGGCGTGTCCCCTGTGGAAGGGGCGAGGCCGCAGCGCGTTAGGTGGCCTGGGACTAAAGATCCTTTCAGTCTGGTGGGTGGGCGGATCACTCGTGTGTTTTTCATCAGGTGGGAAATACTGCTTCTAGCTTTCAGCCCCACCCAGGCGAGCTTCTCCTCCTGGAACCCCTCACGGTCTTTCATCTTCCAAGCTGCCTGGGTGACTGTCACTATGTCCTCCTTGCTTACCGTTCTGTCCCCTGGTCCAGCACAGCTCCTGGCATCTGGGGGGACACCTAATTCATGCCTCGTAGCATGACTAAAGGAATGGTTAATTGAATACGCGAATGGGTAAAGCATTGATGCTGGGCCCTGGACTCCTGGAGATGGCCAGAGAACATCTGGGAGTGTCAGGCCGGGTCCTGCCCGGAGCAGACCCTGGAACAGGATGACAGTGCAGATTTACTGGGGGAAACATCTGTGAAAACTAAAAGAGGAAGAAGCAGGACTGGGCGGGGAGCCCACTGTGCAGCTCTGATCCTCTTAAAAGAAAGGTCGAGTGGGCAGGTTGGCAGGCCTGGCTTCCCTGGGGAGCGTGGAGGCAGCTGGAGCCCCTCAGCCAAGTCAGGTTCCCCTCAGCCGCATCTGAGCACTGAGCGCCTCAGGGTGGAGGTTTCCGGGGTGTGGCAACGGCTACTGCTTCTCCTTCGTCGTGCAGTGTCTTCTCACCCAGTTTCTTCCGTTTGGGGCACCTTCCTTCTTTCCATCAGCACCGACTTCCCCCCACAGGGAGGCGGGCACACTCAGGATGCGTGGCCCTCTGGCGTTGCCACGGCCTCTCTGTCCCACCAATTTCCCAATGGCTCCCACTCAGCAAGCCCAGACCTCCCTGGAGTGTACCTCCTCCCGTGACAGTTTTCTTTCCTGATTCCAACTCGGAGAGCGCCTTTGGTGCTGTCAGGTGCGGCCACAGACTAG